>NC_140996.1:79386748-79809296 GCF_052327205.1 Somniosus microcephalus | reverse complement strand
ACCTACACATATGTTATATCAAAAGAAAGCTTATCATTAGGGGAGTCTAATAGGTGTATTTACTTTTTGGTCAGACAAAAATTGTTCAGACAGTATACAAAAAAGGTTCAAAAAAACAGCAAAATTCCGCTCATTAGCATTGAGTGACGTGATGGTTGACCAATCGGTGCATCACGGGGGGGGGTTCATTGTGTGTGTGGGTGGGCCTAATCCTTCTGAGCTGAGGTGAGTGGCCGCCATCTTGATTTCTAACTATTGATTTATTTTTCCCACTTTCTGTGTGTTTATTTTTCCCACTTTCTGTGTGTGTGGAGGGGAAATTGTTTTAAAAAAAAGTAAATTAATTTGTAAATATTTTTTCTAAGCTGATTAATTTTCCTACCTTTCACCCTTTTTTTTCCTCTTGACTCGCTGCCTCCACCGGGCGCCGCAACCTTGGAGGGTTACCCCACCTGCAGGCCTCGAAGCCTCGGCCTCTCCTCACCAGCCACACCCGAGCTAGGCACCGCCCATCCTGCTGGGCCCATCCCACGATCGCCGCCATCTTGGTAAAGGTTGGCGGTGCAGGACTGAGTCGAGCGTAGCCATCGCCGCCATCTTAGTAAAGGCTGGTGGGGCGGGAGTCAGCGCGCGCGTCAACGTCGGCGGCGGCCCGGAGCACGACCTCAGCTAAGCTGAGTCTGGCTGGGCCTCACGCGCTAGGCCGCGCACCGGCCGGCCCTGAGGCGCTGATCCGCACACAAGGGCTTCGGCTCACCGCGGCCGGGCTCTCAGGAAAGGCAGACAGAGAGGGGAAGGGAGGGACAGAGAGGAAATCAGGGAGAGACGGGGAGGGAGAGGAGAGGGGGAGCGAGAGGAGGGGGGGGGAGCGAGAGGAGGGGGGAGGGAGAGGAGAGGGGGGAGGGAGAGGAGAGGGGAGGGAGAGGAGGGGGGGAGAGGAGGGGGGAGGGGTGGGGTGGAGGGAGAGGAGAGGGGGAGGGAGAGAAGGGGGGAGGGAGAGGAGAGGGGGGAGGGAGAGAGGGGGAGGGAGGGAGAGTGGGAGGGAGGGAGAGGAGAGGGGGAGGGAGAGAGGGGAGGGGAGGGAGGGAGAGAGAGTAAAGCAGGGGGAGGGAGAGAGAGCTGGGAGGGAGGGAGAGGAGGGGGGGAGGGAGAGGAGAGGGGGGAGGGAGAGGAGGGGAGAGAGAGGAGAGGGGGGGAGGGAGAGGAGAAGGGGGGAGGGAGAGGAGAAGGGGAGGGTGAGGGAGAGGGGGAGGGAGAGGGGGAGGGAGAGGGAGAGGAGAGGAGGGGGGGGAGCGGTGGGGGGGGAGGGAGAGGAGAGGGGGAGGGAGAGGAGAAGGGGCAAGAGGAGGGGGGGAGAGGAGGGGGGAGGGAGAGGAGGGGGAGGGAGAGGAGAGGGGGAGAGGGAGGGGGGAGGGGTGGGAGAGGAGAGAGAGGGAGGGAGGGGGAGGAGAGGGGGAGGGTGAGGAGAGGGGGAGGGAGGGCGAGGAAAGGGGGAGGGAGGGAGAGGAGAGGGGCAGGGAGGGAGAGGAGGGAGCGAGAGAGAGTAAAGCAGGGAGAGACGGGGAGGGAGAGAGAGAGGGTGAGGGAGGGAAAGAGTGAGGGGGTGTGAGAGGGAGGGAGAGCTCGCCTTCTTCCTTCCTTCCTTCCTTCGCAGGGGTCCATCGGGCCAGGCCTTGAGGCGCTCCTTCCCCATCTCTCTCTCCAGGCTAATTCTGAACTAAATCCAGCAGTCTCTCTCTCTCTCTTCCCCCCCATCTCTCTCTCTCTCCCCCCCCCCATCTCTCTCTTCTCCCCCCAGTCTCTCTCTCTCTCTCTCTCCCTCCCCCTCTCTCTTTCCCTCTCTCTCACTCCCCCCAGTCTCTCTCTCTCTCATCCCCCCAGTCGCTCTCTCCCCCCAGTCTCTCTCTCTCCCCCCAGTCTCTCTCGTCCCCCCCAGTCTCTCTCTCTCTCCCCCCCCAGTCGCTCTCTCCCCCCAGTCTCTCTCTCCCCCCCCAGTCTCTCTCTCTTCCCCCAGTCTCTCTCCCTCTCTTCCCCCAGTCTCTCTCTCTCTCTCCCCCCCAGTCTCTCTCTCTCTCTCTTCCCCCCAGTCGCTCTCTCTTCCCCCAGTCTCTCTCTCTCCCCCCAGTCTCTCTCTCTCTCTCCCCCCCAGTCTCTCTCTCTCTCTCTCTTCCCCCCAGTCTCTCTCCCCCCCCAGTCCCTCTCTCCCCCCAGTCTCTCTCTCTCTCTCTTCCCCCAGTCGCTCTCTTCCCCCCAGTCGCTCTCTCCCCCCCCAGTCTCTCCCTTCTCCCTCCAGTCTCTCTCTCTCTTCCAACAACAACATGCCCTCAAAAAACCCACGGCACTGCCGGGCACTCCAGCTAGTGGGTGATAGGTGAGCGGGATTTGGTCTGACTTAGGATATGGGCAGCAAAGTTTTGGATGAACTTAAATTTATGTAGGGTGGAAGCTGGGAAGTCAGCCAGGAGAGCATTGGAATAGTCGAGTCTGGAGGTAACAAAGGCATGGATGAGGGTTTCAGCAGCAGACGAGCTGAGGCAGGGGTGTAGACAGACGGTGTTATGGGTGTGGAAGCAGGCGGTCTTGGTGAGGGAGCGGATATGTGGTCGGAAGCTCATTTCGGGGTCAAATACAACACTTAGGGCTCGATTTTAATAGCCCTGAGGAGGCGGGTTTGGAGGTGGGTCTGCAGCGAAAATCGGAAAAAATGGTTTCAGACACCCAACTCGCCTCCACCTGATTTTCGTGAGTGTCGGATCAGCCGCTCCCAAACTGACCCGAATGGAACCGATGGGACAGATTGTTAAGGCAGTTAACAGCCTGTTAACTGCTTTGATAATCCTATTTTGATAGTGGTTTCCCATTTTCATGCTTCTGGCTCCTGTTTCCCATCCTGTCAGAAACAGGCCAGCTTCAAGGAGACGAGTTGCTGGAGAACATGATTTGTATGCATTGGTGGAGCGCTTTAAAAGCGCCCCTGAAACATGGCTGACATTCAAATGCAACAACTTTGCTGTTGTAGATATGGGATAGGATTTTACACATCTACTGACCTTCTGACTGTTCAAGCTGACACCCACCTGCAGTGTGACCTGAATGGAACAATTTCAGGCCAATACAACTGCGTGCTTGCAAGCTTGTTGCCTCAAATGAAATCTATAGCAAGGGGATGGGAAACATTTATGCCCTCTCATCCTGGTCCTCATAATCAGAGGAGCAGCAGCCGCGTGGCTCAGTGCAGAACTTGCTCGGAAGAGGAGGAGGAGGGGGAGGAGGAGGAGGGGCGCCTTGCGTGCCCTGTTGTGACTAGTGCAACATCCCTCCAGTTCACTGCTGCCCGTCAAGCAGAGCATGCACACTGCCATGCCACATTTGCATAAGCTTACTCTTCAACCATCGGTGGCTATCATATGGCTCTCTAATTGTAGGCGACATTTGTCCAACGTCATACATCATCTCCGCTATACCCAGTTATCTCAGCATTATAATTGCAAGTCGCCCTGAGCCCTCAATGCGCATTTGCCATTTCCCAGAACACATAGGCCACACAATCAACTGTTTGCCATCATTTTCTTTACGACATGACAAAAGGATCACAAAACAAGTAGTCAGAAAAAAAATGACAAAACACCCATGTGAGTCCCCTTGTGACTATATGTGCTTAATCTTTCTCTTACGCATGCTTCTACGTGGTGCTATCCCTGTGGCTTTCGCAGACATAGAGGCACCTTGCTGACTAGGATGCTGCGTCTGGTTACATGCCTTTGGCGGGCGTCCTCTGGGTTTGGGAGCCTGGGAGGGCTCTTCAACAGTCTGCTCTTCCTGCGGCTACGCAGGGGCTGAAACGGCCATCTCAGTTGGCTCTGCAGAGTGGGTCTCTGACCGAGGGCTCTGCAGTGGCATTGTCGTGCGAACGCTTGGAGAGGAGCCCACACTCCCTTCTGTCCTGCCAACAACATCCCTCTCATGGGTCAGCCACACCTCAGTGTTTGCAAGTGGCTGGAGAGCACCTTGCTGCACATCAGGGGGGCCACGAGGACCCATATCTGCATGGGCAGTCCTCAGCACAAGGAGTTCCATGAAGCTCTGGTCTCTCTGCTCAATAGCTGCCCATCTCTCCTCCAGAGATGACAATCTATTTTGAACAGTCACCATGTTTTCCTGACTCTGGCGACTTATTTCCTCCATGACGGTAGCCAGCCTTTCCATGGAGGTTGCCATCCTATCCATGGAGGTGCGTTCATGCGCCATTGCCTCTACCACAGCAGTGCTGATATTACAGATGGACTCCTCCATTCTATCCACACTCACACTTACCCTGGAGGCAAACCCTTCCAGAGACTCCTGCATTTGTTCCTGTATTTCCCGAACTGCTCTTTTTCTGGATAGCCCCAGAGGCACAGGGTCAACATGCAGCTCAGCAGAGCTAGGAGATTGCTGCGTCCTCCGCCGAGGACTCTCGACTACTGTCGCTGTCTCCACCATCTGCTGATGCTCACTTGTGTGCTGTGATAGACCAGGTGGCAACACTACTCTAACTCGTGAGGGCCCCGCCGAGGTGTGTGTTGCTGCGCTGGTGCTGGGTGCACTGAGTCCTGGTGACGCTGCTCCCTCAGAGGCATCAGGTTCCTCTGAGGAGTCATCTGTCCCTTCGTCCTAGATCGTGGGGAGGGGGGCGCTCGATGGTCCTGTGGGAGAGTAAAGGCATGATTTAGACATCTGATATTGCTGTAGCAGACACATCCTTTTGTGCAGGTGATACAAAGCGATTCTCTATGAACATCATATGCCATTACAATCAATCACTAAATCTCAATGAGAGGGTTGAAACTCTATTATGTCACCAGCTTCCTATAGTGTGCCCGTCTCTCCATCGCTCACTTCCAGATCCTCACCACCTCCAATAATTTTGTGTGCAGCCTCCTCAGCACTTGTCAAGGTTGCTAGGGTTGCTGTGCCTCCTCCAGTCAGTGCTCTCTCCCTCTTATTGTGGGATATCTTTTCCTGCAAGGAGGGACACAAGCGGAATTTCAGCCACAGTGATGGAGTGAGTGTGATTAATCCCTACCATAGAAGCTTTGAGGGAGATGAAGATGGAGTGAGGTGCCAAGAGAAAGGTAGCTCCCTGTGCGTTGTTAGTTGTTGTCACTGCATAACAGTGGGAGCGAGTCTAAGGGGTGCATAGGCAGGATGCTGAAGTGATTCAATACAGAGACAGGGACAGTAAGGGTGCAAGGGAAGTAAGGGTAAGGTGGTATGTGGAGGAGCAGGTTTACAACGCAGAGTGCTGGTGATGAGAAGAGAACGGAAGCAGATTGAAGGTAAGTGTGATGGAATACTCACTTTTGATGTTCGCACAAGATCATTTAACCGTCTCCTGCACTGGATCCAGGTGCGTGAACACACGGACCTTGCGCTCACCTCCTCAGCAATGTGCAGCCAGGCTGCCTTGGTCTGCTGAGGAGGCTTCCTCCAGCAATTGGGAGGGAAGAGAATCTCCCTGCACCCTCTAACAGCATCCACAAGAGCACGGAGGGACTCATCATTAAAGCGTGGAGCTGCCTTGCCTCTGGAAGAACTCATTGTAGTTGTCACAAATTCACAGACCATCAGAATGCAGAAGAGAAAGGCTGAAGCTGAATGGGAGCTTTAAAAGCAGCTACTATGATGACGTCATCAGAGGCAGCTAGCTGACCCGATCGCACTCATTGGACCGGCTAGCGTGCCCCATTGAAGTCAACAAGCCAATTTAATTAAAATTGGACATCCACAGCTGATCCCGCCAGAAGCGGCTCCGGAACCAGTTCACCACGCAACCCGACTCCAAGTCGCCTCGGGAATTAAAATCACGGCCTAAGGTTGTGAACGGCCTGGTTCAGCCTCAGATAGTTGCCAGGGAGAGATTTAGAATCAACAGAAGTAAATAACTTATCTGAGCCATGTCATGGATGAAGAAAGACAATTGCTTAAAGATACAGGGAATGGCACTTAAGTGACACTTGAATTTAGGAGCAAATTAATCAAGAGTCACTTTGTATGAAGAAGTCCTACAGATGTGTCAAAAATATTGCTGAACATGAGATATATCTCATACATCATGGGCCATTATGCAAACTTTGCCCTCATTGATAGTCAAGCATGAAAATGTGTGCCATTTTAAAATTAGAAAATCTTTTCATGATCAGCTGTTTTTGCTCGCTAAGACCATCCCATCTTGCCCACAGACATTGCTAGATATTTGTAGAGCATTGTGGAGCAAAATGCACCCTCTCAATCCCTGAGTCAGAGCTTTCCACTGTAGCCGCAGTTTGTGTTCACTCCCTCAGCAGGTGAATTCAGTGCAGTGATCCATTGCTGCAGCAGATTATCAAGTCCTAGATGAAAAGCTTCTTGTGCATTTATTCTCACCAAGTCCATTTTGTATTAGTTAAGAGGTGGTAGACAGCGTATTATGTTTACAACAACACCAAATTGCATTTATATAGCACCGTTAACACAGTAAAACATTCCAGACATTTCACAGGAGCGATTATTAAACAAAATTTGAAACCAAGCCACGTGAAGAGATAGTAGGACAGGTGACCAAAAGCTTGGTCAAAGAGGTAAGTTTTGAGGAGCATCTTGAAGAAGGAGAGAGCGTCAACGAGTACAGGGGGGATGGGTGAACAGGACTTGGTGCGAATTATGATACGGGCACCAGAGTTTTGGATGAGCTCAAGTTTATGAAAGTGCAAGGTGGGAGGCCAGCCAGCAAATCATTGGAATAGTCGAGTCGAAAGTAATGAAGGCATGGATGTTGGTTTCAGCAGCAGATGAGCTGAAGCAGGGGCGGAGACAGGCGATGTTATGGAGGTGGAAGTAGGCGGGCTTGGTGATGGAGAGGATATGGGGTTGGAAATGAAAACAGAAAATGCTGGAAATACTCAGCAGGTCAGGCAGTACCTGTGGAGAGAGAATCAGAGTTAACGTTTTAGTTGATGACCTTTCATCAGAACTGTAATAAGTTAGAGATTTAACAGGTTTTAAGCAAGCACAGAGGCAGGGAAAGGGGGAGGGGAGGAAAGAACAAAATGGAAGGTCTGAGATAGGGTGGAAGACAAGAGAGATTAAATGACAAAAGGGATGATGGTGCAAGGCGAAAGGAGA
This sequence comes from Somniosus microcephalus, assembly GCF_052327205.1. NCBI lineage: Eukaryota > Metazoa > Chordata > Chondrichthyes > Squaliformes > Somniosidae > Somniosus > Somniosus microcephalus. The sequence continues at coordinate 79,802,153 of NC_140996.1, read as the reverse complement.
TGGTAATGTGACAAGTAAAGAAACAAAAGATGGGTCCAGAGAAGGTGTAAATGGGAATATCACAATCATCAGCAACAGCTGCTGGCCGAAAAAACGGGGGCAGAGGTTTTGATCTGGGGTCAGAAGGGTCAAATAGAACGTCAAGGGAAGATAGTTGCCAGAGACACTAATGTATATTCCCACTGCCAGCAGTGTCACCCCCAGGATGTGGCTCCAGTGCCTAAAGAAGTTTAACGACTTCAGACAAGTGGTCAACGTCAGTGAATGTATCTTCAAAAGTTGTATCCTACCAATTGCACCACTAGCCTCACACACTGCTTAATGCACAATACCCTCATCACTTACCTACCAACTATCTTGACCAAACATGAGGCACACCTCACATTCCAAGCTTCACCTCACCTGCACATACTTACCACTGCTGCAAGCCTCACACCCACATCTCACAGCTTGAACACACTGTCAGTTATTCAAACATGACAAACACATCACCCAAACACATTACACCACTCTCATTGACAAACTTCCCTTTCTCTTGCAGGAAAAGGTGGTGCATAACCGGCACTGGCCATTCTTAGCAGGGGCATGTCTGAGCCCATGGCCAGAGGCAAGGCTGAAAGATTACAAGATGCCGGTATCCTCATACGTTATTCTCCTTCTCACATCCCACTTCCCCCTCATCCCACAATCTCTTCTGATTTACAAGCGGCACATGGTGTAAGCATGCACCTCTTGTTTCCCCACCTCCCCTCACTACAACCCTACGCTTGTGCCTTTCTCACATCAGACACCCAAGAAATCCAGCCTGCCCAGCCGGTGTTTGAACAAGAGGGAGAGGAGAGTGAAGAAGAAGAAACACCGTCACTCAATTTCACACTCCCAGCCACCAGCTCAGGTAATGACACTCCGTGTACTTTAGAGGATAGGTTAGACGCAGGATCTGCACATGGTGAGACACCAGGCACGAGTGGGCTGCTGCCAGCTCCCTGGAGGGCGAGGCCACACATGACTTCCACTGCACAGGACTCAGATGAAGACTTCGATGGGGTGGCCTACAGAAGAATGCTGATGCACAATGAAATGATTGGTGCATTGACAGGCCTGCCAGAAAGCCTGAATGCAATGTCAAGGAGCATGGAGGAGTCCAGCTCCAGCCTTGCACAGGGTTTTGGGCAGAGCTTGGAGCCCATCCTTTCCAGTGTGGAAGGGCTGGGCAGATCCATTAACGCACTTGTGGACCAAACCATCACGCCGCATTTGATGGCCAAAGTCTCAGCTTCCATTGCAGCAGAAGCAGCATCCACCCAACGTCTGAGTGCTGCAATGAAAGCTTAGACTGAAGTCATGCAAGCTCAGCTTGCTGCTATGCAAGCACAGATTGCCGCTATCATGGCTGGGTTTACAAGTATTGAAAGGGGCTTGCAAGGTTTCACAGCAGTCCAGCAGGTTGTACCCCAGCAGATTACTAGGATTGCTGAGGCGCTGCCCCGGGGGGAGTAGCAATGGGTCCATGGAGCAGGAACCTGCTGTCCTCTCTCAGGATGACCGCATTCATCCTCCCACCACTGCCACTCTGCCAGTGCCCTTGCTGTTGTCTGCCAGCCAGCCAGTCCAGACTGCTGCCACCCATGCCAAGGTGGTGCAGTCTGAGGCCGGGCCTACTAGGCACAGAGCTCTTTGAAGTTGCCCTGCAAGGCCATCTGCAGTTTCCCCCACTGAAAATCAGCAGCCTTCCACCAGCCATGCTGCAGCCACTGGGGTAGCACTGTATAGGAGCACTAGGATAGGCAAAGGCAAGACAGTCACTAAGGGAATGCACAAGGGTGATTAGTTGATTTTTTAATGTAATATTGGATGCATATATGGATAAAGTTGGATTAGAAAGTTTGCTTTGTGGTGGCTTTTATTTCAGCATTGTGGCCAAGTGGACACGGTGATGGACACTGTGATGGTCTGTAACAGAAGGAATGTGAGGTGTGGGACTAACGTTAAATGGGGAATTGAAGTTGTGTTCACTGGTACTGCAGGCAGAAGATTCGATCCTGGATATCCCGTGAAGAAAAGGGCTGTCTGGGTTGCCTCCTTCCTTTTGCTTCTTCCTCTTCTGCTTCTTCCTCTTCCTCCTCCTCCTCTTGCTCCTCCTTATCCCTCTGCGAGTTGCTTGTCCCCTGTGCTGCCTCTGCTCCATCTCCATGTCATGCTGCAGCCCAAGGGGGACTGCAACTAGAGCCCCTAGGACTGTGAGCAAGTAGTGTTTTCAGAGGCCTTCCTTTAGAGAGCCAAAGCCTTGCAAACATCCAGCAGCACTCCCTGCACTCCCTGCACACTTTAACAACTTTTTAAATGTCTTACACCAAGCCACTGCTCAAATAATCAGTACAGGAACCAATACAAATGCAAAAAGCAACTTACCTCAAAGTTGCGTGTGTCCCTTTAAGTAGTGCTGCTGGGGGTCCATCGTGCAGCTGAAATTTGGAGAGGGCGTACAGTCGAGCGGCGATATCAAATATAGCAGGTCATGCGTCAAATCAGAGTTACATGCTGACTGACGTCATGATCGGCCTCATTTGCATTCTTCTGCTGAATGCAGGCAATGGCCGCGCTACTGACTTACCCAAAATGACGACTGCTGCGGTCCACACCAGAAGTGGCTGGAAGCAAGGTGGTCACCATTTTTCTGCCAAAACCAGCCTTAAATGTCGGCACTAAGAGGGAGTTTTGCAGCCCATTGTCAGTAAGAATTCTTCAATCTGATTGGTTAAGGAGTTACACAGTTGTTTGCCCTTTTCACCGCAATTTCTAATCACAGCAAGTTCCAGTGCAAAACTCCATAAAAGTCTGTAGGCAAGTGTAATAAATGGCTGGCATGGTTTGTTCACCGCTGACCGCAAAATCCGGGCCACTCTTTCCTCAGGATCTTTATTCAGTAATGTGTTCAGTTCAGTTTGGCTCAGTTTTGGAAATGACACTTGGACTATGTGTGCTGGGCAGAATGTACTAACGGAGTCGTGTTTTCTGCCTTTTGGATAAGACAGAAACATAGGAACAGGAGTAGGTCATTCAGCCCCTCAAGCCTGTTCCACCACATTCAATGAGATCATGGTTGATCTGTATCTTATCTCATTGAAACTTATAAAATTCTAACAGGACTAGACAGACTAGATTCAAGAAGGATGTTCCTGATGGTCAGGGAGGCCAGAACCAGGGGTCACAGTCTAAGGATAAGGGGTAAGCCATTTAGGACTGAGATGAGGAGGAATTTCTTCACCCAGAGAGTGGTGAACCTGTGGAATTCTCTGCCACAGAAGGCAGTTGAGGCCAATTCATTAAATATATTCAAGAAGGAGTTAGCTATATTTCTTAAGGCTAAAGGAATCAAGGGATATGGGGAGAAAGCAGGAACAGGGTACTGAATTTGGATGATCAGCCATGATCTCATTAAATGGCGGAACAGGCTCGAGGGGCCGAATGGCCTACTCCTGCTCCTATCTTCTATGTTTCTATGTTAACTCCATCCACCTGCCTTGGCTCCATATCCTTTTATACCATTGACTAGCATAATTCTATTGAACTCAGATTTAAAATGATAAATTTGAGCTAGCATCTAATGCTTTGTGTGGGAGAGAGTTCCACACTTCTACCACCCTTTGCGTGAGGAAGTGTTTCCTAACTTCTCACCTGAATGGCCTGCCTCTGATTTTAAGGTGATGTCCCCTTGTCCTAGACTCTCCTACCTGTGGAAAAGGTTTCTATCTACCCTATCAATTCCTTTTAAAACCCTAAAATCGTCAGTCACATCACCAATTAACCTTCTATATTCCAAGGAATACAAGCCTAGTTTATGTAATCTCGCCTCCTAGTCTAACCCTTGGAGCCCCGGTAGCATTCTGGTGAATCTGCATTGCACTCGTTCCAAGACCCATATATCTTTTTAAGGTGCAGTGCCCAGAACTATACATAGTACGCCAGATGTGGTCTAACAGTAGCAAAACGTCCTCCCCTTTATATTCTAGCCATCTAGTTATAAAGGCTACCATTCCATTCGGCTTTTTGATTATTTTTTGTACCTGACTACTACATTTTAGTGATCTGTGTACATGGATGCCTTAATCTCTTTGGACCTCCACTGTTTCTACTTCCTAGTGCATGGTGGGTAGCTGAGAAAATTCCAATGTGAGATAGCTCTGCAAAGGCTAATTATTAACCTTGTAATATGCTAATCCTCCATAGCATAGCATTCGCACCACACAAGTACCAGGCAGTGACCATCTCCAACAAGAGCGTGTCTATCCACTTCCCATTAACGTTCAGTGGCATTATCATTGCTGAAGCCCCTACCATCAACATCCTGTGGGTCACTATTGGCCAGCCACATAAATGCTCAGCCTTGTTCCTCAGATAACTAACCCCCTCCTGACTAAGACCTCCTAGTTTATGACAGACAAGATTGTTTCTTTGAGAAATTGAAGTCGCGCACACAATTTTCAAGTTTGGGCCTTATCTGAATATAGCTAGCGAGTTTCTGCTTCTCCTGACCCCACAAAAATTCTCCCAAAAAATGTTTTGAGCTTTTTCTTGGGCGGTCACCAGCAGTCCCTTTAAAGACCATTGGTTAGGCCACTCACTGCCTGGTAAAAATGGGCGGTGTGTGCATGGCTCATGATCCGTCCATGGCTCATGATCGACCTGTTTATGCTTGAAAATTGCAGCTGGGGTCCTACAACTGGTGCAGGATCCTAATTTGTATCTTTAAGCAGCTTTACACGCAAAACAGGAGGGGTTGCTGCTCTGCCATTTACAGCCCTGTCTGAAAATTAGATCAGGCAGCCATTGGGCATCAATGGGGCAGCCACGGTGTAACCACCCCCCCCCCCCACACCTGATTTTCAACTGCAAGTTGACCATTGGGTTTTAGTTTCTGAAGATCATATCTGGCCTCATAGCCTGCAATATCTTTGGAGTTGCTTCCGCTCCCTGCCGTAAATTCACAGGAGGTGTGGTGCAAACCCTGTTTATGTGTGTAAGTAGGCTTTCTGCTGCACTTAAGTGAAGTTACAATGGCAAAGCAGGAGCAACTCCAAGAAAATTCTGGGCCAGTTTCTTGTACAGTTACAAAGAATTACATAGAATATACAGCACAGAAACAAGCCATTCGGCCCAACCAGTCCATGCCGGCGTTTATGTTCCACTCGAACCTCCTCCTATCCTTCCTCATCTAACTCTATCAGCATAACCCTCTATTCCCTTCTCCCTCATATGCTTATCTAGCCTCACCTTAAATCTATCTATGCCATTTGCCTCAACCACTGCCTGTGGCAGCGAGTTCCACATTTTCACCACTCATAGGTAAAGAAGTTTCTTCTGAATTCCCCATTTGATTTCTTGATGACGATCTTATTTTGATGGCCTCTAGTTTTGCTCAAATGGAAACACTCTCTCTGCATCTACTCTACCAACACCGTTCATAATTCTAATGACCTCTATTAGGTCACCCCTCGGCCTTCTCTTTTCAAGTGAAAAGAGACCCAACCTGTTCACTCTGTCCTGATAGGCATAACCTCGCATTTCTGGTATCGTCCTTGTAAATCTTTTTTGCATCCTCTCCAGTGCCTCAATATCCCTTTTGTAATATGGCAACTAGAACTGTACACAGTACTCCAAAGTGTGGTCTAACCAAGGTTCAATTCAAATTTAGCATAACTTCTCTACTTTCAATTCTACCCCTCTAGAAATAAACCATAGTGCTTGGTTTGCTATTTTTATGGCCTTATTAACCTGTGTCGATACTTTTAGTGATTTGTTTATTTGTAATTCCAGATCCCTTTGCTCCTCTACTGCATTTAGAATCTTATTCTCCAAGAAATATGTGACTCCTTATTTTTCTTACCAAAATGTAATACTTCACACTTATCTGTGTTGAAATTCATTTGCCAATTATATGCTCAATCTGAAAGTTTATTAATGTCTTCTTGTAATTTGTTGCAGTTCTCCTCACTATTAACTATCCCCCAATTTTGTGTCATCTGCAAATTTAGAAATTGTGGTTTTGATCCCAAAGTCTAGTCATGAATATAAATTGTGAACAACAGTAATCCCAGCACTGATCCTTCTGGGACACCCCTTTCTAGTAGTAATCCAAAGACCAGGACTAATGATCCGGAGGCATGAGTTCAAAATCCCACCACGGCAGCTGTGGAATTTAAATTAAGTTAATTAAACAAATCTGGAATAAAAAGCTAGTATCAGTAATGGTGACAATGAAACAACCGAATTGTCGTAAAACCCATTTGGTTCACTAATGTCCTTTTGGGAAGGAAATCTGCCACCCTTACCTGGTTTGGCATACACGTGACTCCAGACCCACAGCAATGTGGTTGACTCTTAACTACCCTCTGAAATGACCTAACAAGCCACTCAGTTGTATCAAAACCGCTAGGAAAACATTCCCCGCATGGACTGCAGAGGTTCAAGACAGCGGCTTACCACCACTTTCTCAAGGGCAATTAGGGTGAAGGGATAATTCGAAGTCCTAGCCCTTTTGGGCTACCCCAGATCAGGCGTATTACCCAGACATTCACCCTCAACTTAAGTTAGAGATAGCCAAATTCTATAAGACACTTATATGGGTCTAAAGGTTCAGGATATCTCTCCCTAAAGGAAGGGAATGACTAAAGATGTTACCATCCTCCAGATAGTACTTTTAATAAGTTGAACTAGACTGTAACCTTCCGGATATTATGAGGGTCCGGAATACCCCCCAGAATTCTGCAACACCTTACAAAAGAGTGTACAGAATATGGGTTTGCGAGTTTATACAGAATTACTCTTTGGGACAATTCTAAAAATATATAGTTTTATTTAAGAGCCGAAATTTAATTAACAGCTGTTGAATCAGTCGCAACATTAGCAATTCAAAATACAGTTAGCTTACTTTTCTTATTTCTCAGAGATCCTTATTCTCAAATCTTTACTTCGTTACATTTCTACATTTCTTACTTATTTCTAAATCCAGATTATCCACCAAAATCTATCACTTTGATTTCCCGAGACTCATAGTTAAAAACTTACAGAGATGCCTCTGAAGAGTTGAGAAACGCTTTGCCCGTTCAGCGAGTTCTGACTTTCTGTTTGATAAGCTCTTATTTTTATACTCTTTTGGCAGTGGTTTCTTCTTTGAAGTTCTCTGCTGATGTCAGCTAATTATCTTTATTGATACTCTCTTTTGAATGCTTTCTATTCTTACTGTCAATTCAACTATTGCATGCATAATTACGTCTCTACCTTTAGGTGTTTCAAAAACCATCATAAAAACAATATGACAGTAGTCTTTATTTGATGTCATTCTTACAAAATGCTTTCATTCAATTCTTAATATTGGCTTTACTGGTTTTTAGCAGATGCTGTGACTCTGTGCTGCTCCAAATTTAATACAAACACAATGTAATTGCTTGGTGTCATCTATTGAAGTCATATCTTCAAAGTGTCCTTGTTGGTATCATATTTACTACATGTATAAATTAAAGACACTTTGACCAGAGTGTTTCATGCATTTCTAGCTATCTCAATTGGTTGCATATTTAATCGTGTTTCCTGTCTTCCAAGTTTAACATAAAAACTATTTGACCAGTAGGTGTTTCTTTTACTTGATGTCATCTTTTCAAAGGCATATGGTTCTTTTAATGTTTGTGTTTCTGTTTTATGTGTTACTTCTTAACATTTTAAACTGGGCATTTTCATTGTGTTGGTTGCAAACCGTAGCCCTTTCGGAAGCACCAATGATTTGCTTCAATCTTTCATTGTTTTAGTATTTTTAACTAATTCCCATTTCAAAGCTTGTTTACAACTTTGTTATCAACTGATTTTTATCTCAGAAGCCTGTTCTCTGTTTACAGCCTATGTCTCCGAGGCTTTGGATTTTTAAACCCAGTATATCATTTAATAATATCAGAATACAGTTCATATGATGGTGTATCTTTCTGAAATATGGCGTATTCCCTCACAAGGGCTGGGCAATAAATGCTGGCTTTGCCAGCGACGCCCACATCCCCTGAACGAATTTTTAAAAAACCTTCTACCCCATTCTCTGATTTCTGTCTGGCAGCCAGTTCGCTATTCATTCTGCTACTTGTCCCCTGACTCTGCATGCTCTGACCTTATTCATTAATCTATTTTATGGCACCTTATTCAAGGCTTATTGGAAATCTAGATGAATTGTACCTACTCATTACCCTTTTCTTTATTATATTTTTGGTTTCTAGATGTTTTTCTATTTTCTCCTTTAGTAGGCATGCCATTTATTTTCCTACCACCGATGTTAAGCTGACTGGTCTATAGTTCCCTGGACATGTGCTATCTCCCTTCTTAAATAGAGGTAAAATACTACCTATCCACTAGTCCTCTGGCATTACATCTTTTTCTAACAAATTATTAAACTTGTGTAATAGTGCCTCTGCTAGCTTTTCCCCTAGATTCTTTTAAAATGCAAGGATGTAATCCGTCCAGAACAGGGGTTTATCCTCTTTGAGTTTGACTAGTTTATTTAATATTTCTCCTCTTTTTGTTTTAACTGTGGTTATATCATTTCTAATTTCATCTCCCAATATCATGTCCACCTGATCCATCTCCCTCGTAAATACTGAAGCTAAGTAATTATTTAATAGGCCCTCGAGCCTGTTCCGCCATTCAATGAGATCATGGCTGATCTGCGACCTAACTCCATACACCCGCCTTTGACCCATATCCCTCTGGATAAAACTATCCAGAAATACCTCCCCCTCCCCTAAGTTTCAGAGTGTGTCTAACTCGCACTCCAGCTCAATGACTCTGAGCCAGAGTGGCTGAAGGCAAAGACATTTCCTGCAGATGTGGGAAACTGGGACAGCGTCGCTGTCCACAAACTCCCACACTACAGTCCCGACACATATACAAAAAGAAAATACTACAGATGCTGGAAATCTGAAATAAAAACAGAAAATGCTGGAGATACTCAGCAGGTCAGGCAGCATCTGTGAAGAGTGAAACAGAGTTAACGTTTCAGATCGATGACCTTTCATCAGAACTGGAAAAAAGCAGGAAATGGGACAGATTTTTAAGCAAGGGTAGGGACTGGGAAATGGGGGAGGGGATGAAAGAACAAAAGGGAAGGCCTGTGATAGGATAGAAGGCAGGAGAGATAAGAGACATTGAGAGACATTAAGAGATATTCAAGGCAAGAGGAGATGGTAATGGGACAGGTTAAGAAACAAAGGATGGCTCTAGATGAAGTGTAACTTGCACTGGCAGAATGAAAGACAGCTGCCATGTGGGAGAGAAGAACAGAACAAAACTGTGGATAAAAAATATATATATGGTAGGGGCCGGGGTTATGATCTGAAATTGTTGAACTCTATGTTGAGTCCAGAAGGCTGTAAAGTGCCTAATCGAAAGATGAGGTGCTGTTTCTCGAGCTTACACTGAGCTTCCGTGGAACAATGTAAGAGGCCAAGGACGGTGAGGTCTGAGTGGGAGTGGAGCGGTGAATTAAAGTGACGGGTGACCGGAAGCTCGGGGTCCTCCTTACGGACTGAACAGAGGTGTTCCGCAAAGCGGTCACCCAATCCCATTACCATCTCCTTTTGCCTGGAATATCTCTTAATGTCTCTCAATGTCTCTTAATCTCTCCTGCCTTCTGTCCTATTACAGGCCTTCCCTTTTGTCCTTTCATCCCCTTCCCCATTTCCCAGCCCCTACACTTGCTTAAAAATCTGTTCCATGTCCTGCTTTTTTCCAGTTCTGACGAAAGGTCATCGACCTGAAACGTTAACTCTGTTTCTCTCTTCACAGATGCTGCCTGACCTGCTGAATATCTCCAGCATTTTCTGTTTTTAGTCCCGACACATAGGGCTCAATTTTGCCATTGGGGCGGGCTGGGGGCGTGTCAGCCACCCGACTCCAATTTGATGTGGGAAAAATATGCGACTTTCACCTAATTGGGCAATTGATTTCCAGTGTGTGGGAACCCCTGGCCCACTTAGTCTTTCCATCCTGAAAGTCCTCCGATGACATCATTAGTGCTGGTGGATTTAAGGCCTGCAAGCAGCCTTGCTTACTCTGCAGACTGCAAACCTTATGCCCTTTGCTGTGATAGATTCCTCCAGCCAATATGTCCAGCAGTAGGTCAAAGTCTGCACCAAGGTTTGATGACGCTGCCCTGCAAGCTCTGGTGGAGGGAGCAAGAGGAAATAAAGAGGTGCTCTTCCCTTCCTCAGGGAGGAAGAAGCCTCCCCAGCAGACGAAAGCTGTGTGGATGCAAGTGGCCCAGGAGGTTAACTCTTTGTCTATGTGCCGCAGAACCTGGCTGCAGTGCAGGAAGAGGTTTCATGACCTTCTGCGCACTGGAAAAGTGAGTACACTTTGCCATCACCCTCAATCTGATCCCCATTGCCTCTCCTCACCAGCACTCAGCTTTGACAACCTCTTCCTCCACCTCCTACTTGACACTGACATCACTGCACCCTTACCCACTCCCTCTCTCTCTATGGTCACATTCACCTAACTATTCGACTATGCAGCCCTCACACTCCCTATCGCTGTGATGCTATGAAAACAACTTTCAACACACAGGGAGTGCCCTTGGTCTTGCCACCTCACTCCATCTTTGTCTCCTTCTAACCATCAATGATATGGATTCTCTACACTCACTCCTTCATTCTCACTCAAACTCCACTTGTCTCCCTCATTGCAGGAAAAGAGAGCTCACAATAAGAGGGAAAGAGCGAGGACAGGAGGAGGGCCACTCTCAGTAGCTCAGCTCACCCCCTGGGAGGAGGCAGCCCTGGAGATCGTGGGAGTGGAGGAGGATGTGCAAGTGGAAGACGGACAGATAGGTGCATCAGAGCAAGCTGGTGACAGAATAGTTTATCATCTCTCTCATTGACATTGCATGAGTCACTGATAATGAATCTGATTCTCCAACTGATTGACTTTTGATCATCTGCAATATTCAATGTGCATGTAACCTTGGCCTCACATCTCTGACTCTTTCCTTTACTCCCCCACAGGACCATCGAGAGCCCCCGTCCCCACTGTTCAGGAAGAAGAGCCTGAGCTTCCAGACTCCTCAGAGGAAGCTGCAACCACTGAGGGCGCTGCGTCACCAGAATTAAGCGCACCCTGCACCAGCGCAGAAACTCACACCTCGGTGGGACCTTTGGGACATAGAGTAGAGTTGTCACCTGGTGTATCACAGCTCACAAGTGAGCATCAGCAGATGGTGGAGACAGGGACAGCAGTGGAGAGTCCTCGTCGGAGGGCGCAGGACCCTCCCAGCTCGGCTCCGCTGCATGTCGACCCTGTGCCTCCGGGTTCATCCAGAAGGACAGCAGTGCTGGAACTCCAAGAACAGGTGCAGGAGTCTCTGGCAGGTTTTGTCTCCAGGGTCGTTGCGAGTGTGGAGCGAATGGAGGAGTCCATCGCTAACATGAGCAGAGCCTTTGTGGAGGCGTTGGCGCATGAACACATCACCGCGGAAAGAAAGGCAACCTCCGTGGAAAGGATGGCTAACGTAGAGGAGAAGATGGCTACGGCCATGGAGGAGCTTAGTCGCCAGGGTTGTGAAAACATGGTCATTGATCACAATAGACTGACATCTCTTGAGGAGCGATGGTCAGCTATTGAGCATACAAACCAGACATTCATGCAAGTCCTCGGGAGTAGGACTTCCAGTGCAGAAATGGGGCCTCATGGCCCCCCTGAAGTGCAGCAAGGTGCTGTCAAGCCACTTGCTAGCTCTGAAGTGGGGCTGACCCATGAGAGGGATGTTAGTGGCAGACAGCAAGGAAATGGGGGCTCCTCTCCAAGCGCTCACACGACCATGCCACTGCAAAGCCCTCGGTCAGAGCCCCACCAGAGTCCCCGCCCAACTGAGATCGGCGTCTCAACCCCTGCACAGCCGCAGGAGCAGCAGACTGTTGCCAAGTCCTCACAGGTTCGCAACCCCAGAGGACACCTGCCAAAGGTGTCGAGACAGGAGCAGCAGGACAGTGAGCATGGGGCCTCCACATCTGCTGAAGCCACAGGGAAAGCACCACGTAGGAGCTCACGTAAGGGGAAGATAATGCACAAATAGTCACAGGGGTAGTCACTTGGGCGTAATGTTATGTTTAATTTTGAAATGCCATCAGTTGGTTATTGCCATTAAAAATTCTGATGGCAAACTGTTGCAGTTGTGGCCTGTGTCATTTCGCAAATGGGACTTCCACCTTGAGGGCTTAGGGCAACTTGCAATTGTCAGTATGGTGGTCAAAGTGATAGGAATCCGCAGGTTCTTGGCCATTGTCGATGGTCTGATAAGAATGTGCGAGGCAAAAGTGTTTGATTGTGCAGCCTAAGCAAATCTGGCCAAGATGAGTGCGTCCCTTGCATCCCGGGCAGCAATGTGGTCGTGCGCTGGCGCCTTCTGGCCTGTGCAGCTTCAGGTGGGTGAGCAACAGCTTGGAGCTCCTGCTGTTGCTCTTGCAGTTGGTGCAGCTGTTGTTCAGGGTTCTGCTGCTGCCGCGGCTGGTCTTTGTCCGAATCTGATGTCCAGGAGGAAAGGAAATAAATAGTTCCCATTCTTCTGGTATATGCCTCAGTTGAGGAAGCGCTCAGTCAAGGTGGGGAGAGGGGTTTTCCAGGAGGTCACACTGGAGATGGGTGTCAGGCTCCAAACTTCCATAACAATGGGTAAGCCTGCTAAAAGTTCCCCCAGACCTGAGACAACAAAGTTCTGCCACCTGCAAATGAAGATTGCTGAAAACTCCTTTTTAATGGTGGAGCTGCAGCTGTTAGTAAGCAATCTACTTGTGCTGCCGCCAGGATTAACTGGTGTGTTCCAGAGGAGACGTGCAGCACATGGGAAAACTGTTAAAATCAGAAAGGCCTCGCAAAATGGGATTATAGAGGCAGTTAACTGGTTGTTAAGGGCCTATCCCGCCTCTTGGAGGCAGGATGGAGACCGGGTCAGAAAACTCGCATGTGAGAAAATTGCTCGGAGACGGGATGGAGGCGGGATCAGGCCCGCCCGCCAGTTTTTGCGATTTTAACAGCTCACATGTCTCTGATCCCGCCTCGTCGGGCCTGACAAAATCGAGCCCATAGTTTGCCCTGCCATCTCTAGTCTTTTTTTATTTATTTGTTTATTGATAGCCTGAATTACAATTAGACTGCTTTTAAAAAAAAACGAATTACTTACTGTTTATTCACCTGAGAGCAAAATAAAAATGTATTACTCACCAACCAATCACTGAGCTGCTGTCTTGTGAAGTCTCCGGGTCCGGGAGCTGAATGGATGTTACTGGAAAATCTCATGCTTTTTGAAACTTGGATTAGTTAACTTAGCTCTTTATCATCTTTGATCCTGACCATATCTTTTTATATATTTATTCATAGGTCTGTTTTAAGGTTTTTTTTGCATGCTTTAAAAAAAAATGAACTTGCACTAAGCACTAAAACACCTAACTAAATTTTAAATACTTACTGCCTCAAGCTTACAGGAACCACTACAAGTGTTGAAGGCAAAAAAGAGTACCTCCTTCCCCTCTGCACCGAATTCCAACTCTCACCAAATTCTAAACTTCCCACTCTGTTCACGATCCACTCAATGATCTGTGGTTACATTCAGGAGACCTATGGTGCTAAACTATGATTATTGTCACTTTGCATAGACTGATTGCATCATTTTCACTGAGTTACTATGAGGAAACTATAATGGTCCCGTGTGTTCATTAAATGGTTTGTCCAGCACAAGTAATTCCTCCGTCAAAGGCCCAAATAACCAATGTGGGGAATCTGCCCCCTAATGCCCCAGTAACAGAGATCTGTTGGACTACTGTTAGCTGTGGCATGAATCAAGTCGGTCAGGATGGCGGAAGAAGTCTAATGAAATGTGAAATAGTAAATTAATGTGATCTGATTGTAAGATAGTCAATGCTGTTGATTGCAGATGAAAGACATTAAGTACAAAAATTGCAACTGCATTTGTAAGAAAAAAACAATTCACTTGGAGACATCTTTAAAGTTCCTAATTACTTCAAATAACCAGATATTTGAATTCCATATACAGGGAAATTGGCTTAAATGCAAATGCTTACACCTGAAAAGTGCTTGCACATATTTGAATTTGTACGTAAACAGATTAGAAAAACTATGGGGGAGAAATTTGTGTGTTGACAGCTCTAACGACAGCTGATGCCGGTCCCAGCGCGCATGCCATATTGGTGTTGCCGTTAGCGCTGCCGCTGAAGTGGTACCGCCGGGGACCTCGCCATCACAGAGATCATGACGTCAGTAATTGTGCAATGCCCACTTATCTTAATGGCAGCGCAGAACAACAACAGGGAGAGCTGGTGTCTACAAGCAGGAAGCAGGCTGCAGCAGCATTATTTAAAGGCACCATCCCCAATCAGCTGTACCTAACAGGGTTCTGCAGTTTCAGTGCCTGGTTGCTACTTCCTGCAACTGAAACAGCTTTGTTTAGTTATTTCAAGTTCTTTTGGTGACAGGGATTGTTGATTCAAGTGCAAAAGTCACTCATTATTTGTTAAAGGCTTCTGCTCACAACACTTCCTCACACTCATGGGGGTTGCGGGATTACCTCAGGAGGACGACAAGGCAGAGGAGGAGGAGGAGGACGACGAGGCAGAGGAGGAGGAGAAGGAGGATGATGAGGCAGAGGAGGAGGAGGACGACGAGGCAGAGGAGGATGAGGAGGAGGATGACGAGGCAGAGGAGGACGAGAAGGAGAAGGAGGACGAGGAAGAGGAGAGTCAGGAGGGAAGACGGAGGCAGCGAGACAATCGGACTTCCGGACGCGCGGTCCATGATAGGCTCATCAGACTCCGATTCGCATGAATGAAACCCCAGATCTCCATAGCTCACCACATCTCCACCATACAATCCCTGTCTCATGGTGTATCACAGCATCCTCCTGGGCACAAGGCTGAAATAAGAGAGACCACAAAATAGTCCAAACACACTTAATAAATTTATCTATAAACATATCACACATATCACATGAATTCTTATAAGTAATGACCCTTGTGCCTGCCATAGTTGAATATCTGTCATTGTGTGCAAGGTGTGAGATGTGGGTGTGAGTGTTGGTAGGTAGAGATTGTTGGTGGGTGAGTGCTGGGGGTGTGGTGCATTGAGCTGTGGGTGAAGCATGTGGTACAGATGGTGGTATGTAGCATTTGTTGAAGCCTTCACTCACCCTGACCACCTGTGCGAGGTCGTTACACTTCTTCGTGCACTGGGTGTGGGTCCTGGGGACCGCAGTGCCTCCTGTGACGTGTGCTACCTTCCTCCACATAGTCCGGCAGACTTCTGGCAAGGGCCTCCTGCCAGTTGGCGGGTACATGACCGCCCGTCTTCTCTCCACCGCTAAAACCAATGCCTCCAAAGCTTCATCGGAAAACCTCCGGGCTCTGTCCCTGGGGCGGCCAGCTGCATCAGGATTTGTTAATAAGTGCTCCTTCTCCTTGTCCTTCTCCTTATGGTTGTTGAGGCATCTGCACACCCAACAATGCTGAGAATGAGGTGCTGCAGCATCAATGAATCACCCCTTTAAGTAGTGAAAAAAGCCTGTGGCAATCATTACTTGCGTTTAGACTGCCCCTGATATAGGTCCATCTTTTCAGTGTATCACCAATGAGCTTGGGTTTTTAGACGAGAATCATGACTGCAATCATTTCTATGAGGAGGATGAATTTTGCGTGCAGCCTAGATGATTTTTCAACTGGCACTACTTAACCATTTTTAGTCTTAAACACTGCCTTTAACTATAACCTTGGCTGCAATGAATTTCTAGCCCTAAGACTATTAAATCATTATCTGGATTGCTTTCAGATTAGAATATTTAACAATTGTTATTTAAAGCTGTTTTCACAACCTGACTTCACCTGACGAAGGAGCAGCGCTCCGAAAGCTTGTGATTTCAAATAAAGCTGTTGGACTATAACCTGATGTTGTGTGACTTCTTACATTTGTCCACCCCAGTCCAACACCGGCATCTCCACATCATGACTTTTAAAAGTTATTGATATGCATAGAAAGGGACATCAGGTACCCACTAGTCTGATTTTTAACCTTGGTTAATCCAGAATTTAGAAATTTGCATGAATGAATCAAAGTGCCATTGACTGATAGGACGATATCTAGACATAAAACTTGAAGTACTTATAGGACATGGATTTTTGTTTGCATGAAGATTGAATATAAGTTGATTTGATTAACTCTTAATATGCCATTTGTTCAAATTAGGTACAGCTTCTTTGTAATAAAAATACTGTAAGGAAGCTAGGAACATCTAACAAGAATCACATCCATTTGCTAGAAGCGATTTAATAAATGGTCTATAATTTACAGAAAGTTTTGATGTAACTACAGCATAAGAGTGGAGTTACGGCATTTTTTCTGAGGAAATTTTTGTGTCATTGATTTACGCTGAAGCATCGCTACATGCAAATTTCCTTGATCATTTGCGTTGCACCTAAGTTATATCAGCTGAAACTGCATTTGGTACATTAACAGAGCTCCGTACCCATGTAAATGACAAGAGAACAGGAGTCTCCTGCTTTTATGCTAGTTCTGAACATGTGTAAATTTACGCCCAAACGTTTAGGCGCAGCAGGGGCCGTATTTCTATTTCTGGTGTGTTACAGCGATTTCTTTTCAGCTATGTATTTTTTGTTTATTCCTCCTTACTGAGACCTGCATGGTATTTTCTATATCTTTGGGTGTTAACTGTCCATAAAATGATGGCTTGATTACTTTAAACTATAATTTTCATAATATCAAGAAAATAACGAGGGACGTAAAGAAGGACGATGGCATCTGTTCCCTGCTTCTCTTTGGCCCCAAATGTTTACGCTAATTTCCATTTGTATTATGCCAGTTTTTACATTTGGCGCATGCTGATGAGGTTCTCAGGTAACATTGGCATAAATTGCCTTTGGCTGGATTGGCATAGAAACAGGCGTATATTTTGATGTAATTTTGGCGTAAGTCGGATTCAGGAAATTCCAGTCCAATATGCCTGATCAGCCAATATTTTAATTAATAGCAAATAATTTGCAAATAAAATTTTCAAATGAACAATAAACAGCATGATTATAAATCAAATGTACACAAATGGTTCAACCTCAGGACCAAAGATACTTGTAACTCAATGTACATGGTGCAAACTTTGGTATGTGATCCAAGAATGATGAGAACATTTTTGGATTTGCAATATAATGTACCTAAAAGATTAATTACTCTGAATTCCCAGCAACAAGAAGTGGCACAGACCAAAAGCCAGATGGTCCCCTTCCCTGGGTTACAGTGTAACATTTGGTTAGGCCTGAGAGCAGATTACCATGGTCTGCACTCTCTAACCCTGCAAGCGTGTGTTGCATTGACTCAAAAAGAGAAGAGAGAAATGTAACCTAAAGATGAGCAATTTCTTTTTCAATAAACAACGTGCAAAATGTACAGTAACTTGTAGTCTGTTGTGGCACAAGGTTATTGTCATCATACAGAACAGCTTTGGTTTGACTAAGTACTTGAAACAGCCAAGAACGAAGGCTGTGAAAACGACCAAATTTTGTGAGTACAGCACAAAACTTTGCCCGTCATGAGTAATGTACCCGCAATTTCCCAATCAGTACTGGTGACAGGCAAGGTTCCTCACTACTGGTGCTTGTTTGGAACATTTAAGTGATAAGATCCTTTTGTAAAGTTTACATTTGCTGTTTCCCCATTTGAGAAGAGTACTATTCAACCATTCCAGTGAAAACCAATTGTTTAATAGGGACTTTACAATAAGGATGTGTATTATGGTTTTAATAGTGCACAGATTTAATGGTTCATAGAATTAATGGTGAACAGATTTATTTCAGCTAAAAGAAATTAGGACTGCTTCCCCGTCTGGGTGCTCTTCATGAAAAGTAGCGCTCTCAAGGGAGCACTGGTCATGAAATTGTTTACCCACTGCCTTAATTTAAAGTAATGGATGGAAAACCAGGGGTTACGGGTCTGTGATTCCCTGAAGAGCTCAACCTGTGAAAGCTTTCTGTGCCAGAAGTGCCTGATTGAGGAATCAGTTCCGTTACAAGAACTTACTCTGGTTAAGTTATGATGTTACCATAGAGCACATATACCAGAAACGCTGTTTACGGAGGTCACGGACCATCATCAAAGACCCTACCCACCCCAGCCACAGTCTGTTCGCCCTCCTGCCATCTGGGAGACGCTACAGATGCATTCGCACCCGAACGACCAGATTTAGGAACGGCTTCTTTCCCAGGGCTGTCATCCTACTGAACTCCACAAATAGACTCTAAAGCCTACTCATCTGCCAATGCACTTTATTATGGTTATGTTTATGTTAATGTATTACAAGCCAAATGAATGTTGAATGTTTAAATGTCTTAATCTAAATGTACACTCTCGGGAGCCGCAAGCCTACATTTCGTTGTACTGCACTTGTGCACTAACAATGACAATAAAGTTGATTATTGATTGATTGATATTGATTATGTTTTATTCACCCTGACATTTTGTTACAAAATCCAGGTGAAGCTGATTCCTTCTGCTCCGAATGATGACCTGTCGACCTTGAGTGAACTGACAGGTAGAAGTCTTCTCTATGAAATTCAGAAGCGGTTCAGCAATAATCAGATATATGTAAGTACATACATATAAACATGTATTTTTGCTAAGTGGAATTTACAGTTGGTAAAGAAAAAAACATTTATAGAGTGGCTTTCACAATCTCAGGACATCCCAAAGCACTTTACAGCCAACGAAGTACTTTTGAAATGTAATCACTGTTGTAGGAAATGCGGCAGCAAACTCCCACAAACAGTAATCACATAACAACCAGATAATCTGTTTTTTAGTGATCTTGAATAAGGAATAAATATTGGTCAGGACACCAGGGATAACTCCCGTGCTCTTCTTCAAAGTAGTGCTATGGGATCTTTTACATCAACCTGAGAGAGCAGATGGGGACTCGGTTTAATATCTCATCTGAAAGACGGCACCTCCTACAGTGCAGCACTCCCTCAGCTCTGCACTGGAGTGTCAGACTAGATTTTTGTGCTCAAGTCTCTGGAGTGCAACTTGAAATCACAACCTTCTGACTCAGAGGCAAGAGTGCTACCCACTGGGACACAACTGACATACAATAAAATAAAGTAAAATAAAGCAAAACATTTTGAAAGCTATTTTCAAACTGTTGGGAATTAAGATACTTTGGAAAAGCAGGCAGCAGTCAGTTCATGCACTTATTTCCCCGAACATTCATAGGATTGAAACATAGGAACAGGAGTAGGCCATTTAGTCCCTCGAGCCCATTCAGTGAGATCATGGCTGATCTGTGACCTAACTCCATATACCCGCCATTGCCCCATATCCCTTAATGGCCCAGAAATTCGGGTCGGAGGCTTCCTGTGGGTGCAAGCCTCCGACCTGCACTTACCTTACGCGCCGGCCGTTGAGCTGTGGGCCCGCGTGGTATTCTGATCCTGGGCCTCCTCCAACTGCCTGCGCGCAATGCTTGCGTATCCCAGGGGTGCAGTTAGTTCGATGCGTCCCCTGGGATCACGTGGGCCATGGAGAGCCAATGGTAGCAGGGAATGCTTTATTCATAAATTTGACAGGAAGAGCTGTCAAACCTATAAATACTATAAGCCCCAAAACATAACTAAAACTTCAAATAAATTTTTAAAAAATCACATTTTTAAAATAACTATAAATTACATGAAATAACTATTTTAAACAATAATTAAAATTTTTGAAAAAATTAATTTCAATTTCTAACGGGGCTAAAAATAAACTTACCTTTCTTTAAAGTATTTAAAAATAATAAAGCTGTGGAAAAAATGTTTTAATTTTAATTAATTCACCACTTACCATGTTAAAAGCAGGCCTTGCGCCTGCTTTTTAAAAGTGTAACTACTGGAGACTTAACCTCCCGGAGAAACCTGCAAAAAAAACGTAAGTTCGATGCGCACGCGTTCCACCTGTCAACCCCTTCTTTCAAGGGAACGGAAGTTCCGGTTTCCCGCGCATGCGCAGTGCATGCACGAAACCGGCACTTTTGTTGGGCCTACGCATAAGTACCCAGTGCGTACTCACCCGTGGAGACCCGAATTTCTGGGCTAATACCTTTGCTTAACAGAAAGCTATCAATCTCAGATTTTAAATTAACAATTGATCTAGCCTCAATTGGCATATGCGGAAGAGAGTTCCAAACTACTACCACCTTTTGTGTGTAGACGTGTTTTCTAATTTCATTCCTGAATGGTCTGGCTCTAATTTTTAGGCTATGCCCCCTCGATCTGGACTCTCCAACTAGAGGAAATAGTTTCTCTCTATCTACCGTATCTGTTCCCCTTAATATTTTGAAAATATTGTTCAAATCACCCCTTAACCTTCTAAATTCCAGAGAATACAACCCTAGTTTGTGTAATCTCGCCTCGTAATTTAACCCTTGGAGTCCAGGTATCATTCTGGTAAAGCTACACTGCACTCCCTCCAAGGTCAGTATATCCTTCCTATTGTGTGGTACCCAGAACCACTCATAGTACTCCAGGTATGGTCTAACCAGGGCTTTTTAGATCTGTAGCATGACTTCTACCCCTTGTATTCTAGACCTCTAGATATAAAGGCCAGCATTCCATTAGCCTTTTTGATTATTTTCTGTGCCTGTTCATGAAATTTTAATGATCTATGTATATGGACCCCCAAGTCTCTTTGGACCTGCACTGTTTTTAGCTTTTCACTATTTAGAAAATACCCTGTTCTATCCTTTATAGGTTCAAAGTTATTTGCCTACATTGAAATCCATTTGCCACAGTTTTGCCCATTCGCTTAATCTATGAATATCTCTGTAATTTTATGCTCCCATCTACACTGCTTATAGTGCTGCCTATCTTTGTGTCATCAGCAAATTTGGATATGTGGCTTTCTAGCCCATCACCTAAGTCGTTAATAAATACGGTAACTAATTGAGGCCCCAGCACAGATCCTTGCAGGACACTACTATTCAATTCCTGCCAATTAGAGTACCTGCCCATTATCTCTACTCTCTGGCCGCAATCTTCCCTACCTCGGCGGGTCCATGACGGGTGATGTCGGTGGCGCGACCGGCCCTGCTCCTGTCTCCATCCTGGCCTCCGACATGACTCTCCCCTGATTGGGCTTGTTAAGCCCGCCCAGCGAGTTTCCTGGCTAATTGAAGGAAGTGGGTCTGATGACATCCTTTGTTTCCTGGCCAATTAAAGGAAGCGGGTCTGATGACGTCTGACGCATCCTCAGCCAGTTTCCTTAAAGGGACCACGCACAAATTGATTTTGACATTTGTGCTGTCAGTGTTCTACAGCATTGAGGCGCTGCAAACATTGACAATCATTGCACAGAGGTGCACCCAGGTTCTCCCATGACTCCCTCCATATGCCTATGGAGGGAGTCACAGCACGTAGAGAGGTTCTCTTCCCTTCCCATGGGAGAAAGAGACCTCCCAGGACACCAACGCAGCCTGGTTGCACATTGCACAGGAGGACACAAGCAGAGATGTCATCAGGAGGACCAGGCTGCAGTGGTGCAAACCTTTCAATTATCTCAGTAGATCACAAAACGTTAGTACAAAGCCACACTCAACCTCATCCTGCTGTGCCTCTCATCATATCCCCATCACTTTGCCTTCCCTACCCTACTCCTGCACATCCTTATTCATTTACCTTGCACCTCCACCCATCCCTCGCTATCTACATTATCACATCCCCATCTCACTAGCCACCCCTCACACTCACCCTCATCCTAGTCCAATCATAACAACTAACAACACACAAGGGTAGACATTTGAGTGTTTTCGCCAATGTTCATGTGACGTTTCTGTTAATGTGCTGTCAAACATTGAAACCTTTCTTTTCAACACTTTGCGTTCTTGGACATATTTTTGTGCACCTTTGGATGTGGCTTAGTGAGTTGCAGTGAATGGTGAGACATAACAGTACCCCCGCAATGCTGATGAGTGTGTAAGGAATGGCTTGGGCATTGTAGGGATGCTTTATGGTGTTGGTGTGAGGTGGTGCCAACCTGGCGCATCATGTGGCTGCCAGGGTGTACAGCGTCAAGTGAAGTAAATCTGGCCATGGTGAGGCCATCCCTGGCCTCCTGGGCAGCAACGTGGTCAGGTGCTGATGCCCTGTGTCCTGTGCAGCATCAGTTCATTGTGGAGCAGGCTGGTATTGTTGGTTCTCCTGGTGTGCCTGGTGATGCTGGTGTTGGGGCTGATCTTGGTGGGATTCTGAGGCCCAAGATGAAATAGTTTCAAGGGCACCAATGCTGATGGAATAGATGGCAGGTGATGTAGAGATGACAGAAGCGATCTGTCAATGGTGAGAGAGGTTGTTCCAATGAGGTGACACTAGATAGAGAGTTTGCTGCAGACACTCGCAACCTGGATAAAGCTTAATCTTTCTTCCAAATACAGTAAGCAACAGCTTCTGAGTTTGGAAAGTTAACAGCTGTGAGATGGGAGCTTTTATAGCACATTTGCAGCTGTCAAGTAATGAGATGAGATCATGGCCATTCAACTCCTGCCCCGAGCAGAGTGGACCCCGTGGGTGACCTGGTAAACTCTAAAGTTGAACTGAATATAGTTCTTAATGCTCTGTTAACAAGGTCATAATGATCTTAATTGCCTCCCTCGCCGCTGCGTGTCAGGTCTGCTCAGCGCCAACAGACCCGACATTTGGAAAAGGCATGTGCTGGCGGGTTGACAGTGGGGTCCCGACCCGCTGTCAAAATAAATCCACCCAGCTCACCACCGATTGCGCCCGCTGCCCCCGTCTCCCTCCCCCCGACAAAATTCCCTTCATAGAAACTGTTAGATGATAAAAAAACAAGGTCCATCTAGTTCGCCTTCTACTATCCTGGCAGTCGCATGATACACGATAGTGGAGCTGTTAATTAATCATAGTGATTAATCTCTATCAATTACTCCACAACACGAGGTGAGGAGACATCCTGCGGTGCAGAGCTTTGGTAACCAGATGTTTTAAGTCACCTGTTCATCTCAAGCATGCTATACTTACCACGTTGTGTCTCAAATGACCCATATACTGTATCCCAAAGTATTATTTTCTGAAAGAAATCTATCTACTTTGCCTCTGAATGAATTCATCGCCTCCCTAGTATTTCATACTTGCTGGTTTGTTTGTTTTGAATTTTGTGGGTCTGGTTGACACTTTTACCACATTGCAAATTCTACATCGGAACTCCAAGACCTGTTAATATCTGTATCTTGAGATAGATGCAAATTAATGAGAATAAGGATTTAAACTTTATAGGTGCTCCTTGGTATCCACCTCTGCAACCCACAAACACAAGAGATACTTGGACACCCTTGCCCCTATTCCATATTAACTTATTAAAGCAGAATTTAGAAAGATGGAAGTTATACACTTCTCCAGTTGTTGATTCAGTTTAGGCCCAATATCAGTTCCTATCTAAATTGCTCCTTGAAGGGAGGCAGCAATATTTTGTTGTCTACAGTACCCAGCCTGGCCATCACTGTGACCATTATCTGGAACTAGATCCATCGAGTCCAGTGGTGTAATGTATCACACATTCAGGACACAAAGTTCTGTTCACCTACATCTTCCTACAGTATCACATTCATTTGCACAAGCTGCAATTTTGTGATCATCTGTTTTCGTGACAGTACATTAAACAATCGATTAGCAATTTGGATTTAAATTTCATGCATAAATTCACTTTTCCCATTACAAATAAATTGGTACGATTAACGATGCACATTTTAGGAATAAGAGGGTTATAACATCTCACTACATACTGAAAAAGTAATTTAAATCCATAAAATGCTAATGTTGAGATGGTTTAAATTCTTTCCAACTGACATTAGATTTCAGAAGCGCAACTGATTTGAAGAAACTGATATTGTAGCTTAATGAATCAAGAACATTTTCCTCTTTCAGGTTTATTTACATGCTTTTATTTGTTTAGAATATTATTATGTTATACAATATAATTACAATTTTATGAAAATAAAATGTCACGGGTGATATGCAGCATAATAAATGATTGCAATCACATTTTAATTTTTAAAGCCTTGGGTTTCCATTAAAACATCAACTAACTTTGGATTTGAAAAATAATGGCCTAGAAATTGAGTGGGGTCAGCGCCCATTTAGAGGCGCTAGAGGGCCTAGCGCCGCAATTATAGCCGCTTCTGAAATTGACTAGGGCCCTACCATCGGCGTTACACCGGTTGCGCTGCGCCGGCACCGATGACGTCATCGGTGTGTGCAGCGTCCCGGTTGCCATGGTAACGCGCCCGAACGCCGAAATTCAGTTGCGGCCGCCTCGCCTGTGGCAGCCGCAACCAACGATTTTTCAGAAGTGCCTTCATGGTCCTAGCGCCGGCGCATTAAGGTGGCGCGGCGGCCGGCCGCTTTCCCAGCGGCCGCCTGCCCACACCTCCCTCCCCGGACTCCTCCACCACCCCCCCGCGGCACAGATGTGTGTGGGCCGAGAGCCCGGCACTTCTCCGAGGTGCCGGGCTCATTTTTTCCCCGAATCCAACGGCCAGCGGGCGGCTGCAGGCAGCTCCTCCTTAACAGAAGGAGGAGGCCTGCAGTACCCCAGCCTGCCGCACCGCATCGGGTGCCGCAGCGGGGGATTAGCGCCGCAATCCTGCAGTCAGCGCCCATTGGGAGGCGCTGACACCCTCCAGTAGCGCCCGCAGCCGTCTGGGCGCGGCGCTACTGAATTTTTGGCGCGCACAGCGGGACTTAGTGCCGGCGCAAAATTTCCGGCGCTAAAGCCCTGGCGCGGGCCCAACTCAATTTCTAGGCCAATATATTCTAGACCAAATGATTAAACACAGTAGGGGCAAAATTCGGTTACATCCCATTTGGGGGCAGTAACCGAATTATCGCTGGAGATTTAGTGCCCGGCGTGGAAGTACCACCCCGGCTGCTAAATTCGGCTTACTGCCCCGGCGAGGAAGCGGAACGCTATCTCGGGCGCTCCACTTCCTCTTGGGGTGGTTTCGGGGGCGCAAAACGCGGTAGCACCGGAACACTCCACAGGCACTCCACGCAGCGCTGACACGTTTCAGCGCACCTCCCCTTCCGTTAAACGGGAGGGACGCTGCAAGTTCTGCAGGGCCTCCGATGGCCCACACTTGCCCACCAGGGCAACTTGGTGCCTTGGCTGCAGCCCGGCACCGAGATGTGGTGCTGGGTTGTGCGATAGCAGCCACCGACCACGCCAATGGTCACCATAATAAAATGGCGGTGCGGGTCGTGGCCGCACCTCCCTATAATTAGCGCCACACGAGCGGAGGTTGACCCAGCTTGCGACCCACGAGGTTGGAGCTGACAGCGCCCGTGGCAGTCTCACAGGGCGCAGCCGAATTTCTACCGCAGGGTGGTAAGGGGTTGCGGTGGGGCGCTAAGGGGTTGTGGCGCACAGTGATGATATCATCTCCGGCAGCACAGCGGCCCAGGGCGCTACCGACGGGGGCGCACTACTATCGGCTAGCGTCTCAGTCGAGCCCCGCCGACTTTCTCGGGAGGCGCTACCCACCTGAGCGATAAGCCCTTTGCGCCCTGTTAGTGTCCCCCAGAGGCGTTAACGGCAGGCGCAAAGGAGACGAATTTCACGGCCAGTAAATATAATGTGATAGCAAAATACTGCAGATGCTGGAAATCCAAAATAACAACAGAAGACACTGGAAAACTCAGCAGGCCATGCAACATCCGTGGAGAGAGAAACAGAGTCAACGTTTCGGGTCGAAACCCTTCTACAGAACTGAGAACAAAAGGCAGGAAATGAAACAGATTAAAAGGCTGTTTGGGGGCTGGGAAATGGGGGAGGGGATGAAAGAAGAGACATTAAGAGATATTCAAGGTGAGACGAGAGCAATAGGACAGGTAAAGAAACAAACAATGGCTCTAGATGAAATGTGAAATGCGCTGACAGAGTGATAGACAGCTGTCATGTGGGAGAGAGAGAAAAAAAAGGAAAAGGCACAAACCAAAAGTGTGGATAAAAAATATAAAAATATAATAGTGGCCGAGGTAATGATCTGAAATTGTTGAACTCGAGTTCAAAGAAATGTTGTAGTGGTAGGGGATAGTATCGTTAGGGGGATAGATAGAGTTCTCTGCAGCCGAGAGCGAGAGTCCCGAAGGCTGTGTTGCCTGCCCGGTGCCAGGGTTAAGGACATCTCCTCTGGACTGGAGAGAAACTTGGAGTGGGAGGGGGAGGATCCAGTTGTCGTGGTCCATGTTGGTACCAACGACATAGATAGGACAAGGAAGGAGGTTCTGCTGAGGGAGTTTGAGCAGCTAGGGGCCAAATTAAAAAGCAGAACCACAAGGGTAATAATCTCTGGATTATTACCTGAGCCACGAGCGAATTTGGCTAGGACAAATAAAATTAGAGAGTTAAATGCGTGGCTCAAAGACTGGTGTGGGAGAAATGGGTTTTGCTTCCTGGGACACTGGCACCAGTACTGGGGCAGGAGGGAGCTGTTCCATTGGGACGGGCTTCACTTGGCCAGTGCTGGGACTAGAGTCCTGGCGGATCATATAACTAGGGCTGTAGAGAGGGCTTTAAACGAACTAGTGGGGGGGAGGTTCCTAGAGAGCAAATAATACAAATGACAACAGAGAAGGTCATAGACTTAGGTAGCAGTGGGGAAATTAAAAACCAGAGCATGTCAGGAAGGGGCAGAAGGTATGGAGTAAAAGGTAAAGTAATAAAAAGGGCAAAAGCAGGAACTAAGTGTCACAAAACACCTTTGAAAGTTCTCTATCTGAATGCATGTAGCATTCGTAACAAAATAGATGAGTTAATGGCACAAATAACTACATATGGGTATGATCTTGTGGCCATTACAGAAACATGGCTGCAGGGTGACAATGCCTGGGAATTAAACATACCAGGTTATTTAACGATCAGGAAGGACAGGCAGGAAGGAAGGGGAGGTGGGGTGGCTATGTTAATAAAGGAAGGAATCACTGTAATACAGAGAAATGATATTGGGTCAAAAGATCAGGACAATGAAACAGTTTGGGCGGAGGTAAGGAATAATAAGGGGAAAAAAACACTAGTGGGCGCAGTCTATAGGCCTCCGAACAGTGGCAACTCTGTTGGACGGAGTATCAATCAGGAAATAGTTGAGGCTTGTAATAAGGGAACATCTATAATTATGGGGGATTTTAACTATCATATTAATTGGACAAATCAAATTGGGCAGGGCTGCCTTGAGGATGAGTTCATTGAGTGTATTAGGGATGGGTTTCTTGAGCAGTATGTAACTGAACCGACCAGGGGGCAGGCAACCTTAGATCTGGTCCTGTGTAATGAGACAGGATTAATTAAAAATGTCCTAGTAAAGGATCCCCTTGGAATGAGTGACCATAACATGGTTGAATTCCATATTGAATTAGAGGGTGAGAAGGTTGGATCTCAAACAAGCGTGCTAAGCTTGTATAAAGGAGACTATGAAGGTATGAGAGCGGAATTGAGTAGAGTGGATTGGGAAAATAGATTAAAGGGTAAGATGATACATGATCAGTGGTGTACATTTAAGGAGTTATTTTACAACTTCCAAAAAATATATATTCCACTGAGAAGAAAGGGGTGTAAAAGAAAAGACAGCCATCCGTGGCTAAGTAAAGAAATTAAGGATAGTATTCGACTAAAAACAAGGGCATATAAGGTCGCCAAACCTAGTGGGAGGATAGAGGATTGGGAAAACTTTAAAAGACAGCAAAAAATAACAAAAAGATTGATTAAGAAAGGGAAGATAGATTATGAAAGTAAATTAGCAAAAAATATAAAAACAGATAGTAAGAGTTTTTATAGTTATATAAAAAGAAAAAGGGTGGCTAAAGTAAATGTTGGTCCCTTAGAGGATGAGACTGGGAAATTAGTGGTGGGAAATATGGAGATGGCAAAAACACTGAATGAATATTTTACATCAGTCTTTACAGTAGAAGACACTAAGAATATCCCAACACTGGACAAAGAGGGGGCTAAAGGGGGGGAGGAGCTAAACACGATCAAAATCACTAAGGAAGTGGTACTCGGTAAAATAATGGGACTCAAGGCGGATAAATCACCTGGACCTGATGGCTTACATCCTAGGGTCTTGAGGGAAGTGGCGGTAGGGATTGTGGATGCATTGGTAATAATTTTCCAAAACTCCCTGGACTCGGCAATGGTCCCGGCAGACTGGAAAACTGCTAATGTAACACCCTTATTTAAAAAGGGCAGTAGACAGAAGACTGGAAAATATAGATCGGTTAGCCTAACATCTGTGGTAGGTAAAAGTTTGGAGTCCATTATTAAGGAGACAGTAACAGGACATTTGGATAATCATAATTTAATAAGACAAAGTCAGCATGGTTTTATGAAGGGGAAGTCATGTTTGACAAATTTGCTGGAGTTCTTTGAGGAAGTAACGTATAGGGTGGATAAAGGGGAACCAGTGGACGTAGTGTATTTAGACTTCCAAAAGGCATTTGACAAGGTGCCACACAAAAGATTATTACTTAAGATAAAAAATCACGGGATTGGGGGTAATATTCTGGCATGGATAGAGGATTGGCTATCTAACAGAAAGCAGAGAGTTGGGATAAATGGTTCATTCTCAGACTGGCAATCAGTAACTAGTGGTGTTCCGCAGGGGTCAGTGCTGGGTCCCCAACTCTTTACAATCTATATTAATGATTTGGAGGAGGGGACCGAGTGTAACATATCAAAGTTTGCAGATGATACTAAGATGGGGGGGAAAGTAGTGAGTGAGGAGGACATAAAAATCCTTCAAGGGGACATAGACAGGCTAAGTAAGTGGGCAGAGATTTGGCAGATGGAATACAATACTGGAAAGTGTGAGGTTATGCACTTTGGCAGGAAAAATCGTAGAGCAAGTTATTATCTTAATGGCAAGAAACTGGAAAGTACTGAAGTACAAAGGGATCTGGGGGTCCTGGTGCACGAAACTCAAAAGGTTAGTATGCAGGTGCAGCAAGTGATTAAGAAGGCCAATGGAATGTTGGCTTTCATTGCTAGGGGGATAGAATATAAAAATAGGGAGGTATTGCTTCAGTTGTACAAGGTATTGGTGAGACCGCACCTGGAATACTGCGTACAGTTTTGGTGTCCATACTTAAGAAAGGACATACTTGCTCTCGAGTCAGTACAAAGAAGGTTCACTCGGTTAATCCCGAGGATGAGGGGATGGACATATGAGGAGAGGTTGAGTAGATTGGGACTCTACTCATTGGAGTTCAGAAGAATGAGAGGCGATCTTATTGAAACATATAAGATTGTGAAGGGGTTGGATCGGGTGGATGCAGGGAGGATGTTCCCGATGATGCGTGAAACTAGAACTAGGGGACATAGTCTTAGAATAAGGGGCTGCTCTTTCAAAACTGAGATGAGGAGGAACTACTTCACTCAGAGGGTGGTAGGTCCATGGAATATGCTGCCCCAAAAAGCTGTAGAAGCTACATCATTACATAAGTTTAAAACAGAAATAGACAGTTTCCTAGAAGTAAATGGAATTAAGGGTTACGGGGAGCGGGCAGGAATTTGGACATGAGTCTAGGTTCGGATCGGTCATGGCCCTGTGGGTAGCGGAGCGGGCCCAGGGGCCATGTAGCCTGATCCTGCTCCTATGTCGTGTGTCTAATTCTGTAAGATTCAGGAGATGGTTCTGTGACAGTGGATTGGCGGTTAGGATCAGATCAGCCATGATCTTATTGAATGGCGGAGCAGGCTCGAGGGGCCGATTGGCCTACTCCTGCTCCTATTTCTTATGTTCTTATGTTGAGCCCGGAAGGCTGTAAAGTGCCTAATCGGAAGATGAGGTGCTGTTCCTCGAGTTTACGCTGAGCTTCTGTGGAACAATGCAAGAGGCCGCAGCATATAATGTGATATAGGCAGTCAGTATCTGCCCCATCTGATATGCAGTGAACTATTCCAAGGTGATACTGCTCTTCGGCCCTGTTATTCAATGGATGGTGTAATGTCCGAGTATAAATAATACACGGACTGCAGGAGAACAATAAAACAGGTATTTACTTGAACAGAGGGTACTCTTTTATTTGGACCCAAAAAAAACCCAATTCGACTGTAAATAAACAAAAGTTCAACTAAAGCTTAACAAATCAAATTAAAATTTGGTTTTCCGTGTTGATGATGCACTCCAGTCCCCGCGGCACCCACCGGTCGCGGAAATACTCAAGCGCACCGGCGGACACCGCGTGCTCCATCTCCAGGGCCACCCGGGCGCGAACATGGCCGCGGAAGAGATGCAGGCAATCCGGCTGGACGACCCCCTCGACCGCCCGCTGCCTGGACCAATTGATGGCTCTTTTAGCCAGGCCCAGGAGCAGGCCCACAAGGAGGTCCTCCAACCTGTCCGCTCCCCTCCGCACCGGGTGACCGTAGATCAAGAGCGTGGGACTGAAGTGCAACCAAAAATCGAGGAGCAGCCCCTTCAAGTAGTGAAAGAGGGGCTGCAACCTCTCACAATCCATATAAACGTGAAACACGGACTCCTCCAGGCCGCAAAAAATGCAGGCGGCCTGGGAGTCCGTGAACCTACTTAAAACCTAATTGCACGGGACCGCTCCGTGCAACACCCTCCAGGCCAAGTCCCCGATGGAACAAGGGAGGACTCCCGCATAGAGAGCCCTCCATTGGGGACCTCCGCTACCGCCGGTCGGCAAAACGCCACGCCAAGGCGTGTCCGGACGGTAGACGAAGATGGCAAAGTGGAGAGTGTGCAGGAGCAGCCCGTACAGGAAACCCCTCCGCGCGGAATGAAAAGGCACGGAGGGTATTTCCTCGAGACGGCTCAAGTTGTGAGGCGCCGGTTCCCGAGGGGAGTTTCGGGGACGGGCGCCGATGAGGAATTCCGTCCGAACGGGGGTAAGCTCGGACGGGATCGCCCCACGTGCTTGAGCCGCCTCGATACACCTAGTGGAGTCGGGGCCCAGTGCCGCTTTTACCGATTCGATGGTTTCGACCGCGAGCTGGACGTTGGCCCAGGACAGGCGCCGCGCCAGCTCCTCCGGCGCCTTCCAGCCCGCTCCTCCACCATCGAGCAGGTCCCCGACTCTGGTCACCTTGCCAGCCACAGCCCTACCCTCCGCCAGCCGCCCGAACCCGTGTTCGTGGAGGTGCGGATTCCTGAGCAGCGGCTCCCGAAGGAGAGCCGCCGCTCCTGACGGGGGAGAGCTCCGCCTGGAAGCGACGTAGTTCCAAACCCATAGTAGTTCCTGGTAGAAGACAGGCAGCTCCCGCAGGCCGGCACGCCTGCTGCCCACTTTCGCAAACAGGAGCTGCGTGTCGTAATTGAGGCCATGCAGCTGGCGGAAGAAAAACGTCGCCAGCGCACACCATCTCGGAGGATTCTCGACGTACAGGTATCTCTGCAGCGTCTGAAGACAGAAAGTCGCAGCCTGGGTGCGAAGGCACACCAGCGCCTGACCGCCCTCCCTAAGCGGGAGACACAGAACCGCGGCAGAGACCCAGTGCTTCCTTTTGTCCCAGAAGAAGTCGATGAGCTTCTTCTGAATCTTGGCGACAAACGCAGGGGGAGGCATCAAAGTGACCAACCGGTACCACAACATGGCGGCCACCAGCTGGTTTATGACCAGCGCTCGACCCCTGTAGGACAACACTCGGAGCAGTCCTGTCCAGCGTCCTAGGCGAGCGGTGACTTTGGCCTCCAGCTCTTGCCAGTTCGCCGGCCAAGCGTCCTCGGCAGGGCTAAGGTAGACTCCCAAATAGAGGAGGTGCGTGGTGCTCCAGGCGAAAGGCCTGAACTCCTCCGGCAGGGAGTCCACCCGCCACTGACCCACCAGGAGTCCGGAACATTTCTCCCAGTTGATCTTGGCGGAGGATGCGTCCGAGTAAATCTGCTGGCATTCCCGCATCCTCCGCAAGTCAGCGGGATCCGTGACCATGAGGAGCACGTCATCGGCGTAAGCCGAGAGGACCACCTCCACGCCCGGCCCTTGCAGAGCCAGTCCCGTCAACCT
The DNA here is from genome assembly GCF_052327205.1 of Somniosus microcephalus. Taxonomy (NCBI): domain Eukaryota; kingdom Metazoa; phylum Chordata; class Chondrichthyes; order Squaliformes; family Somniosidae; genus Somniosus; species Somniosus microcephalus. The sequence continues at coordinate 79,770,054 of NC_140996.1, read as the reverse complement.
CTTCCACAAGAGGCGCAGGAAAGGCTCCACGCAAATGGCATATAACTGACCGGACATGGGGCATCCCTGACGCACCCCCCTCCCGAAGCGAAGGGGCGCCGTCAAGGACCCGTTAACTTTAATCAGACACTCCGCGGCGGCGTACAGAAGTCGGATCCGGGCGACGAAATGCGTCCCGAACCCGAATGCGCGCAGAGTCCCGAAGAGATACTCGTGATCCACCCTGTCGAACGCCTTCTCCTGATCCAGGGAAAGGAAGGCGACCGACAGACCAGCCCTCTGGGAGTGGTGGACCAGGTCCCGGACCAGATGGATGTTATCGTGGATGGTCCGGCCCGGGACCGTGTAGGACTGGTCGGGGTGGATCATGTGGGCCAGCACGGTGCCAAGGCGAGCAGACATGGCCCTGGCAAAGATTTTATAGTCCGTGCTGAGGAGGGAGACCGGGCGCCAGTTCTTAAGGAGGCGGAGATCGCCCTTCTTAGGCAGCAGGACAATGACCGCCCTGCGCCAAGAGAGGGGCATCTCCCCGGTCGCCAAACTTTCCCCCAGGACCCGCGCGTAGTCGCCCCCCAAGACGTCCCAGAACGCCCTGTGGAACTCCACGGTCAGCCCGTCCAGCCCCGGGGACTTTCCCCTAGAGAGCTGGCGGAGGGCGCCGGTCAGCTCCGCCAGACTTAGCGGAGCGTCCAATTTTTCGGCGCCCTCCGGGCCAACCTTCGTCAGGTCCTCCCACAAAACTCTGCGCGCATCCTCGCTGGACGGATCCGGAGAGAACAGAGCCCCGTAATAGGCGCGGGTCTCCGCGCGGATTCCCTCCGGATCCGAGACCAGAGATCCGTCGTCGGCCAGCAGCCCCAAGAGCTGCTTACGGACCCCCCATCTTTTTTCCAGCGAGTAGAAGAAGGGGGAGCCGCGGTCCAGTTCCCGCAGGAGCTGGATCCGCGACCTCACGTACGCGCCTCGGGACCCGACGAGCTGCAGGTCCTTCAGCGCACCCTTCTTCTCTTCGTACACCTTCCGCAGGGCCGGGTCCTCGACGACCTGATCGAGACGGGACTCCAGGTCGAGCACCTCCTTCTCCAACCGCCCGACCCGGGCCTCCCGCCTCTTGGTCGACCCCTTCGCGTACTCCTGACAGAAGAGACGGATGTGAGCCTTGCCCACATCCCACCATAGCCTCAAGGAGGGGAAGCCCCCCTTCTTCCTTCTTCAGTCGGCCCAGAATCGACGAAACGAATCCCGGAACCGTGCATCCTCCAGCAGCAGGTTGTTAAAATGCCAGTACACGGACCCCCCCCGCGCGCGCAGCGGAGCGAGCTCCGCCCACACCAGGTGGTGGTCCGTGCACGGCACCGGCCGCATGGAAGCTGCCGGAACGCAGGAGACGTACGCCCGGGAAATGTAGAGGCGGTCGATTCTGGACCTTCCTCCCCCAGACCTCACGCTAGTGAAGGCGCTGGAGTCGGGGTGGAGATTTCGCCAGACGTCCACCAAGTCGAAGGACGCAACCAGGTCCCTCAACTTCTCCATCGCCGCCGGGCTTCGCGGGGGACCCGAACGGTCCCTCGCCTCGAGGGTGCAGTTAAAATCCCCCCCGAGGATGACGCACTCGCCCACGTCGATGGAGCCCAAGAGAGCGGACACTTCTTCGAAGAAGCGCACTTGCTGCGCACTGGTCTGAGGGGCGTACACGTTCACTAGATGGAGCGGCATGCCCCCCAGGCGAACAGTGACCTGGAGCAAGCGGCCCGGCACGTGCTCCTTGACCCCCAAGATCTCCGGCTGAAAATGCGGGGCCAGCAAGATAGCCACCCCGCTGGAATTGTTGGAGAGGTGACTCATGCTGACCCCTCCTTGCCACTCCAGGAGCCACGTGGCTTCGTCTCCCGGAACGGTGTGGGTTTCTTGCAGGAAGCACACCGCATACTTCCCGTCCCGAAGGACCGAGAAGTTATTGAATCTGCGGCGCGCCTCCCTGCTGCCGTTGATGTTGAGGCTGGCTATGGTTATCTTCATGTCAGAAGCATAGTGCAACCTCTACCTACACCTAACGGGGGGAGGAAGCGCAGCCACTGGTCCGCCGCCACTTCCTCAGCAGCCCAGTGAGAAACGTTGTGAGCCGACGCAGCTCGAGCGGGTTCACACCCTCGTCCGCGCCCAAGATCTTAACGGCGGCGCGGACGGAATCGATGAGCAGCGCCAGCTCCGACCACCTGTCGAGGGCCAGCCGGACCTTATTGCGCTGACCCAGGCACGTGGCCATAAAATCCCGGAGTTCCCTTACGGAAATGAGGGGAGACTCGGCAAGGGGCACGAGGTCATCCATCGCCACGTCGGCGCTGGAGTCCGAATCGTCCTCCGTGCCCATCACCGAGTCCCCATCCTCCTCCAGGGGGTCGTCACCAGCGGCCGACCCGTCCGCCGCGCAGTGCGAAGCGAACGACTCGGCCGCGCCAGCCAGCCCCGCCTCCGCCCGGATCCCACCCCCAGGATCGGCGGCAGAGGATTTCTCCCTGGGCTCCTCTAGGGGTGCCGGGCCAGAAGACGGCGGCGGTTCAGAGCTCCCCTCTGCCTCAGACGCCGGAACGACCGGAGAAACCGGGGAGAGAACAATTTCCAGCTCCTCCAGTACGTCCGGCACCAGAGACGCAGCCAGGGGGCCATCCTCCTCCCCGCCACCAACCTCCGACCCAGCGGACGGGGGGTTTTGAATTAAAAGCTCTACCAGGACGAGCATCCCCTGGGAGACGTCCGGGTCGCATTGGGCGAGCTCATTATCCTCGAGCTCGCCAGACCCAGCCCCCAGGCTGCCCGACCCGGCGAGGGGTAACGACACCGATAAAAGGTCAACTTCAATTACTGCCGCGGGTTGTTCCGCAACCCCCCCCATGGGCAGGGTCTCATCCCCATCCCCGGGAGGCACGTGCTGGACAGACACATCTGCCTCAGCCTCCCGAGGGACAGGCGACCCCTGCCGATCGCTGGTGATGACGACAGCGCTGGGGGGGCGGGGGGGGCGCAGTACCCGCGGCGGGCGACGACTCCCCCTGCTCGGAGGGACCTTCCTCCTCCCGGTCCTCCTCCTCATCCAGGGGGTCGCGCCTTCTTTTTAGCACGGCGGGAGCGAGGGAGACCTCCATGTCTGCAAAGGCCTCCTCCTCGACTCCCTCCGGCGGAGCAGGTTTGTCGGGTTCCTCGGGCCCGAGCCCGGCCGCAGGTATTGGCATTACCGCTGCGGCGGTTGCGGCCACAGGCTCGGGCACGGGGCCCCTCCCGCTCACATCTGCCCTGATCAACTCCGCGAGGAGCGCGGGTGTAAGGGGCTCAAGGGGCAAGGGCTCACCATCCACGGGGGGACCTGCCCTAAGGTGCTTCTTTTTTCCCCGCGCCTTCTTTCCGGCCGGACACGCTCCCTCCCCCCCGCCGGAGGCCTTGGTGGCATCGGCCCCCGACGTCAACCGCGCATCAGACGTACTTGACGCGCGGGCAGATCCGGGGGGAAGGGCGGCGGCGGCGGCGCCAGCCTCGGCCGCACGAGATGATCCGGCGGCCTTGGAGGCAGGGCAGTTCCTCCTGATGTGCCCCACCTCCCTGCAGGCATGGCACCTCACACCGTCCGACGTCCAAAAGGCGCGGTAGGCGGTCCCCTCGTGGAGGACGACGAACGCCCCTTCAGTGTCCTCCTCCCGCGCCAGCTGGATAAACAGCTGGCGCCGGAAGGAGAAGACGTGGCGAAGGCTGGCCTCCCGGAAGCCGAGCGGGATGGGCGTGATCCCCGACCTCACCTCCCCAAGTTGTCGCAAATGGGGAAGGAGGAGCTCACCAGGAACATAGGGCGGGACGTTGGAAATAATGATCCTCTGCGCGGTGGCCTCGAGAGGATCCACCGGCAGGAAGGTCCCGCCCACGGTGAGCCCCTTGGCGACAGCCAGGGACACCGCCTGCTCCGACCCCAGGAAGAACACAGCCTTCCCATACATTTTCGAGGCCGCGACGATGGCTGAGGGGCCGACAACCCCAGCCATGGCCTTGACGCAGGCCTCGATTGTCATAGTGGGGTGAGTGTAGCTCTTCACCCCAAGCTTTTTTGTTATTAATCGAAAAGGTGACGGGGCAGCAGGAACAGCGGGAGCAGCTGTGGCTGTGGCTACCACTCTCGCATAGGTCCCGGCTGGCCCCGCCACCGGCGAAGATGCAGTCGCCATTCTGGGGTGCTTTTTTTAAGGGCTACACTCACCCCAAGTCACAGGCCTGAAGGTGTTAATGGCCTCGGTGTATATATATATTTTTTTGTCCTCTATTGAGCAGAGGGAGCTGATTAAAATGAGGACACACCTCTCTCCTTATTGATTTAAATTGGGAGAGGAGCCCTCGCCCCTCTGCTCAATTGGCAATTAATAAAATAGATGAAACTAAGGTGCCTTAGAAAAACAGGCAGAGAGAGACAAAGAGAGAGAGAGAGGTGGGGGGGTGGGAAGGAGGGAGGCCGCAAAGGGCAGTGTTGCCACTCAGGATGGTGGGTGGGTGTAGGCAGGGTTGCACTCTCCGATGGAAAAAGTCTTTGGTGATGGTGGTCTTCTGGCAGGGGGAGAAGACGTCTTCACCTGGAAAAGCTGGAGAAGCCCAGGCTTAGTCCTGCAACAGGTCTTAACGATGTAATTAAATTAAATTAAGGACTTCACCTTGGGCAGCTCCAAGCTCTCCCAGGGCAGGCAATAGAAGGGATGCTAATTAGTGGTGTGTGTGGCCTAGCTTTTAACAAGAGCACACACTACACCCCTTGATGATCCGGCCTTGCTTCTTCTTTTCTCCCCCCACCTAAAATACAAAGTCTTGGGAGAGTGCCCCAAATAACACCCACCTGTAGATGTTCCGGATGAAGTTTTCTTCCCTCCTTTCAAGCAGTTGGTTTCTCTCCCCTCTCTCCCTCTCCTGAAGTGGAGGCCAAATTGGGGAGGCAGTGATAGAAAGGCCTCTCCCCTGGTTGATGTTGATGTAGGCCTCCTTTCTCCTTCTCCTCCTCTGTCCTCTCTCTCCAGGCACCTCAGTTGATGTAATGATGGTGGAGTTGGTGGTGGTGGTCCAACGTTCTCCTCCTCTTCCTGGTCAGGGGACCACCACTTTAATCCACTCTCCAAAGTCTGGCTGCTCCCTCTGCTCGTGCTTGCAGCTGAACAGAGGGTACTCTTTTATTTGGACCCCAAAAAAACCAATTCGACTGTAAATAAACAAAAGTTCAACTAAAGCTTAACAAATCAAATTAAAATTTGGTTTTCCGTGTTGATGATGCACTCCAGTCCCCGCGGCGCCCACCGGTCGCGGTAATACTCAAGCGCACCGGCGGACACCGCGTGCTCCATCTCCAGGGCCACCCGGGCGCGAACATGGCCGCGGAAGAGATGCAGGCAATCCGGCTGGACGACCCCCTCGACCGCCCGCTGCCTGGACCAATTGATGGCTCTTTTAGCCAGGCCCAAGAGCAGGCCCACAAGGAGGTCCTCCAACCTGTCCGCTCCCCTCCGCACCGGGTGACCGTAGATCAAGAGCGTGGGACTGAAGTGCAACCAAAAATCGAGGAGCAGCCCCTTCAAGTAGTGAAAGAGGGGCTGCAACCTCTCACAATCCATATAAACGTGAAACACGGACTCCTCCAGGCCGCAAAAAATGCAGGCGGCCTGGGAGTCCGTGAACCTACTTAAAACCTTATTGCACGGGACCGCTCCATGCAACACCCTCCAGGCCAAGTCCCCGATGGAACAAGGGAGGACTCCCGCATAGAGAGCCCTCCATTGGGGACCTCCGCTACCGCCGGTCGGCAAAACGCCACGCCAAGGCGTGTCCGGACGGTAGACGAAGATGGCAAAGTGGAGAGTGTGCAGGAGCAGCCCGTACAGGAAACCCCTCCGCGCGGAATGAAAAGGCACGGAGGGTATTTCCTCGAGACGGCTCAAGTTGTGAGGCGCCGGTTCCCGAGGGGAGTTTCGGGGCTGGGCGCCGATGAGGAATTCCGTCCGAACGGGGGTAAGCTCGGACGGGATCGCCCCATGTGCTTGAGCCGCCTCGATACACCTAGTGGAGTCGGGGCCCAGTGCCGCTTTTACCGATTCGATGGTTTCGACCGCGAGCTGGACGTTGGCCCAGGACAGGCGCCGCGCCAGCTCCTCCGGCGCCATCCAGCCCGCTCCTCCGCCATCGAGCAGGTCCCCGACTCTGGTCACCTTGCCAGCCACAGCCCTACCCTCCGCCAGCCGCCCGAACCCGTGTTCGTGGAGGTGCGGATTCCTGAGCAGCGGCTCCCGAAGGAGAGCCGCCGCTCCTGACGGGGGAGAGCTCCGCCTGGAAGCGACGTAGTTCCAAACCCATAGTAGTTCCTGGTAGAAGACAGGCAGCTCCCGCAGGCCGGCACGCCTGCTGCCCACTTTCGCAAACAGGAGCTGCGTGTCGTAATTGAGGCCATGCAGCTGGCGGAAGAAAAACGTCACCAGCGCACACCATCTCGGAGGATTCTCGACGTACAGGTATCTCTGCAGCGTCTGAAGACGGAAAGTCGCAGCCTGGGTGCGAAGGCACACCAGCGCCTGACCGCCCTCCCTAAGCGGGAGACACAGAACCGCGGCAGAGACCCAGTGCTTCCTTTTGTCCCAGAAGAAGTCGATGAGCTTCTTCTGAATCTTGGCGACAAACGCAGGGGGAGGGATCAAAGTGACCAACCGGTACCACAACATGGCGGCCACCAGCTGGTTTATGACCAGCGCTCGACCCCTGTAGGACAACACTCGGAGCAGTCCTGTCCAGCGTCCTAGGCGAGCGGTGACTTTGGCCTCCAGCTCTTGCCAGTTCGCCGGCCAAGCGTCCTCGGCAGGGCTAAGGTAGACTCCCAAATAGAGGAGGTGCGTGGTGCTCCAGGCGAAAGGCCTGAACTCCTCCGGCAGGGAGTCCACCCGCCACTGACCCACCAGGAGTCCGGAACATTTCTCCCAGTTGATCTTGGCGGAGGATGCGTCCGAGTAAATCTGCTGGCATTCCCGCATCCTCCGCAAGTCAGCGGGATCCGTGACCATGAGGAGCACGTCATCGGCGTAAGCCGAGAGGACCACCTCCACGCCCGGCCCTTGCAGAGCCAGTCCCGTCAACCTCTTCCACAAGAGGCGCAGGAAAGGCTCCACGCAAATGGCATATAACTGACCGGACATGGGGCATCCCTGACGCACCCCCCTCCCGAAGCGAAGGGGCGCCGTCAAGGACCCGTTAACTTTAATCAGACACTCCGCGGCGGCGTACAGAAGTCGGATCCGGGCGACAAAATGCGTCCCGAACCCGAATGCGCGCAGAGTCCCGAAGAGATACTCGTGATCCACCCTGTCGAACGCCTTCTCCTGATCCAGGGAAAGGAAGGCGACCGACAGACCAGCCCTCTGGGAGTGGTGGACCAGGTCCCGGACCAGATGGATGTTATCGTGGATGGTCCGGCCCGGGACCGTGTAGGACTGGTCGGGGTGGATCATGTGGGCCAGCACGGTGCCAAGGCGAGCAGACATGGCCCTGGCAAAGATTTTATAGTCCGTGCTGAGGAGGGAGACCGGGCGCCAGTTCTTAAGGAGGCGGAGATCGCCCTTCTTAGGCAGCAGGACAATGACCGCCCTGCGCCAAGAGAGGGGCATCTCCCCGGTCGCCAAACTTTCCCCCAGGACCCGCGCGTAGTCGCCCCCCAAGACGTCCCAGAACGCCCTGTGGAACTCCACGGTCAGCCCGTCCAGCCCCGGGGACTTTCCCCTAGAGAGCTGGCGGAGGGCGCCGGTCAGCTCCACCAGACTTAGCGGAGCGTCCAATTTTTCGGCGCCCTCCGGGCCAACCTTCGTCAGGTCCTCCCACAAAACTCTGCGCGCATCCTCGCTGGACGGATCCGGAGAGAACAGAGCCCCGTAATAGGCGCGGGTCTCCGCACTGATTCCCTCCGGATCCGAGACCAGAGATCCGTCGTCGGCCAGCAGCCCCAAGAGCTGCTTACGGACCCCCCGTCTTTTTTCCAGCGAGTAGAAGAAGGGGGAGCCGCGGTCCAGGTCCCGCAGGAGCTGGATCCGCGACCTCACGTACGCGCCTCGGGACCCGACGAGCTGCAGGTCCTTCAGCGCACCCTTCTTCTCTTCGTACACCTTCCGCAGGGCCGGGTCCTCGACGACCTGACCGAGACGGGACTCCAGGTCGAGCACCTCCTTCTCCAACCGCCCGACCCGGGCCTCCCGCCTCTTGGTCGACCCCTTCGCGTACTCCTGACAGAAGAGACGGATGTGAGCCTTGCCCACATCCCACCATAGCCTCAAGGAGGGGAAGCCCCCCTGCTTCCTTCTCCAGTCGGCCCAGAATCGACAAAACGAATCCCGGAACCGTGCGTCCTCCAGCAGCAGGTTGTTAAAATGCCAGTACACGGACCCCCCCGCGCGCGCAGCGGAGCGAGCTCCGCCCACACCAGGTGGTGGTCCGTGCACGGCACCGGCCGCATGGAAGCTGCCGGAACGCAGGAGACGAACGCCCGGGAAATGTAGAGGCGGTCGATTCTGGACCTTCCTCCCCCAGACCTCACGCTAGTGAAGGCGCTGGAGTCGGGGTGGAGATTTTGCCAGACGTCCACCAAGTCGAAGGACCCAACCAGGTCCCTCAACTTCTCCATCGCCGCCGGGCTTCGCGGGGGACCCGAACGGTCCCTCGCCTCGAGGGTGCAGTTAAAATCCCCCCCGAGGATGACGCACTCGCCCACGTCGATGGAGCCCAAGAGAGCGGACACTTCTTCGAAGAAGCGCACTTGCTGCGCACTGGTCTGAGGGGCGTACACGTTCACTAGATGGAGCGGCACGCCCCCCAGGCGAACAGTGACATGGAGCAAGCGGCCCGGCACGTGCTCCTTGACCCCCAAGATCTCCGGCTGAAAATGCGGGGCCAGCAAGATAGCCACCCCGCTGGAATTGTTGGAGAGGTGACTCATGCTGACCCCTCCTTGCCACTCCAGGAGCCACGTGGCTTCGTCTCCCGGAACGGTGTGGGTTTCTTGCAGGAAGCACACCGCATACTTCCCGTCCCGAAGGACCGAGAAGTTATTGAATCTGCGGCGCGCCTCCCTGCTGCCGTTGATGTTGAGGCTGGCTACGGTTATCTTCATGTCAGAAGCATAGTGCAACCTCTACCTACACCTAACGGGGCGAGGAAGCGCAGCCGCTGGTCCGCCGCCACTTCCTCAGCAGCCCAGTGAGAAACGTTGTGAGCCGACGCAGCTCGAGCGGGTTCACACCCTCGTCCGCGCCCAAGATCTTAACGGCGGCGCGGACGGAATCGATGAGCAGCGCCAGCTCCGACCACCTGTCGAGGGCCAGCCGGACCTTATTGCGCTGACCCAGGCACGTGGCCATAAAATCCCGGAGTTCCCTTACGGAAATGAGGGGAGACTCGGCAAGGGGCACGAGGTCATCCATCGCCACGTCGGCGCTGGAGTCCGAATCGTCCTCCGTGCCCATCACCGAGTCCCCATCCTCCTCCAGGGGGTCGTCACCAGCGGCCGACCCGTCCGCCGCGCAGTGCGAAGCGAACGACTCGGCCGCGCCAGCCAGCCCCGCCTCCGCCCGGATCCCACCCCCAGGATCGGCGGCAGAGGATTTCTCCCTGGGCTCCTCTAGGGGTGCCGGGCCAGAAGACGGCGGCGGTTCAGAGCTCCCCTCCGCCTCAGACGCCGGAACGACCGGAGAAACCGGGGAGAGAACAATTTCCAGCTCCTCCAGTACGTCCGGCACCAGAGACGCAGCCAGGGGGCCATCCTCCTCCCCGCCACCAACCTCCGACCCAGCGGACGGGGGGTTTTGAATTAAAAGCTCTACCAGGACGAGCATCCCCTGGGAGACGTCCGGGTCGCATTGGGCGAGCTCATTATCCTCGAGCTCGCCCGACCCAGCCCCCAGGCTGCCCGACCCGGCGAGGGGTAACGACACCGATAAAAGGTCAACTTCAATTACTGCCGCGGGTTGTTCTGCAACCCCCCCCACGGGCAGGGTCTCATCCCCATCCCCGGGAGGCACGTGCTGGACAGACACATCTGCCTCAGCCTCCCGAGGGACAGGCGACCCCTGCCGATCGCTGGTGATGACGACAGCGCTGGGGGGGCGGGGGGGCGCAGTACCCGCGGCGGGCGACGACTACCCCTGCTCGGAGGGACCTTCCTCCTCCCGGTCCTCCTCCTCATCCAGGGGGTCGCGCCTTCTTTTTAGCACGGAGGGAGCGAGGGAGACCTCAATGTCTGCAAAGGCCTCCTCCTCGACTCCCTCCGGCGGAGCAGGTTTGTCGGGTTCCTCGGGCCCGAGCCCGGCCGCAGGTATTGGCATTACCGCTGCGGCGGTTGCGGCCACAGGCTCGGGCACGGGGCCCCTCCCGCTCACATCTGCCCTGATCAACTCCGCGAGGAGCGCGGGTGTAAGGGGCTCAAGTGGCAAGGGCTCACCATCCACGGGGGGACCTGCCCTAAGGTGCTTCTTTTTTCCCCGCGCCTTCTTTCCGGCCGGACACGCTCCCTCCCCCCCGCCGGAGGCCTTGGTGGCATCGGCCCCCGACGTCAACCGCGCATCAGACGTACTTGACGCGCGGGCAGATCCGGGGGGAAGGGCGGCGGCGGCGGCGCCAGCCTCGGCCGCACGAGATGATCCGGCGGCCTTGGAGGCAGGGCAGTTCCTCCTGATGTGCCCCACCTCCCTGCAGGCATGGCACCTCACACCGTCCGACGTCCAAAAGGCGCGGTAGGCGGTCCCCTCGTGGAGGACGACGAACGCCCCTTCAGTGTCCTCCTCCCGCGCCAGCTGGATAAACAGCTGGCGCCGGAAGGAGAAGACGTGGCGAAGGCTGGCCTCCCGGAAGCCGAGCAGGATGGGCGTGATCCCCGACCTCACCTCCCCAAGTTGTCGCAAATGGGGAAGGAGGAGCTCACCAGGAACATAGGGCGGGACGTTGGAAATAATGATCCTCTGCGCGGTGGCCTCGAGAGGATCCACCGGCAGGAAGGTCCCGCCCACGGTGAGCCCCTTGGCGACAGCCAGGGACACCGCCCGCTCCGACCCCAGGAAGAACACAGCCTTCCCATACATTTTCGAGGCCGCGACGATGGCTGAGGGGCCGACAACCCCAGCCATGGCCTTGACGCAGGCCTCGATGGTCATAGTGGGGTGAGTGTAGCTCTTCACCCCAAGCTTTTTCGTTATTAATCGAAAAGGTGACGGGGCAGCAGGAACAGCGGGAGCAGCTGTGGCTGTGGCTACCACTCTCGCATAGGTCCCGGCTGGCCCCGCCACCGGCGAAGATGCAGTCGCCATTCTGGGGTGCTTTTTTTAAGGGCTACACTCACCCCAAGTCACAGGCCTGAAGGTGTTAATGGCCTCGGTGTATATATATATATATATATTTTTTGTCCTCTACTGAGCAGAGGGAGCTGATTAAAATGAGGACACACCTCTCTCCTTATTGATTTAAATTGGGAGAGGAGCCCTCGCCCCTCTGCTCAATTGGCAATTAATAAAATAGATGAAACTAAGGTGCCTTAGAAAGACAGGCAGAGAGAGACAAAGAGAGAGAGAGAGGTGGGGGGGGTGGGAAGGAGGGAGGCCGCAAAGGGCAGTGTTGCCACTCAGGATGGTGGGTGGGTGTAGGCAGGGTTGCACTCTCCGATGGAAAAAGTCTTTGGTGATGGTGGTCTTCTGGCAGGGGGAGAAGACGTCTTCACCTGGAAAAGCTGGAGAAGCCCAGGCTTAGTCCTGCAACAGGTCTTAACGATGTAATTAAATTAAATTAAGGACTTCACCTTGGGCAGCTCCAAGCTCTCCCAGGGCAGGCAATAGAAGGGATGCTAATTAGTGGTGTGTGTGGCCTAGCTTTTAACAAGAGCACACACACACACACACTACACCCCTTGATGATCCGGCCTTGCTTCTTCTTTTCTCCCCCCACCTAAAATACAAAGTCTTGGGAGAGTGCCCCAAATAACACCCACCTGTAGATGTTCCGGATGAAGTTTTCTTCCCTCCTTTCAAGCAGTTGGTTTCTCTCCCCTCTCTCCCTCTCCTGAAGTGGAGGCCAAATTGGGGAGGCAGTGATAGAAAGGCCTCTCCCCTGGTTGATGTTGATGTAGGCCTCCTTTCTCCTTCTCCTCCTCTGTCCTCTCTCTCCAGGCACCTCAGTTGATGTAATGATGGTGGAGTTGGTGGTGGTGGTCCAACGTTCTCCTCCTCTTCCTGGTCAGGGGACCACCACTTTAATCCACTCTCCAAAGTCTGGCTGCTCCCTCTGCTCGTGCTTGCAGCTGAACAGAGGGTACTCTTTTATTTGGACCCAAAAAAAACCAATTCGACTGTAAATAAACAAAAGTTCAACTAAAGCTTAACAAATCAAATTAAAATTTGGTTATCCGTGTTGATGATGCACTCCAGTCCCCGCGGCGCCCACCGGTCGCGGAAATACTCAAGCGCACCGGCGGACACCGCGTGCTCCATCTCCAGGGCCACCCGGGCGCGAACATGGCCGCGGAAGAGATGCAGGCAATCCGGCTGGACGACCCCCTCGACCGCCCGCTGCCTGGACCAATTGATGGCTCTTTTAGCCAGGCCCAGGAGCAGGCCCACAAGGAGGTCCTCCAACCTGTCCGCTCCCCTCCGCACCGGGTGACCGTAGATCAAGAGCGTGGGACTGAAGTGCAACCAAAAATCGAGGAGCAGCCCCTTCAAGTAGTGAAAGAGGGGCTGCAACCTCTCACAATCCATATAAACGTGAAACACGGACTCCTCCAGGCCGCAAAAAATGCAGGCGGCCTGGGAGTCCGTGAACCTACTTAAAACCTAATTGCACGGGAGCGCTCCGTGCAACACCCTCCAGGCCAAGTCCCCGATGGAACAAGGGAGGACTCCCGCATAGAGAGCCCTCCATTGGGGACCTCCGCTACCGCCGGTCGGCAAAACGCCACGCCAAGGCGTGTCCGGACGGTAGACGAAGATGGCAAAGTGGAGAGTGTGCAGGAGCAGCCCGTACAGGAAACCCCTCCGCGCGGAATGAAAAGGCACGGAGGGTATTTCCTCGAGACGGCTCAAGTTGTGAGGCGCCGGTTCCCGAGGGGAGTTTCGGGGACGGGCGCCGATGAGGAATTCCGTCCGAACGGGGGTAAGCTCGGACGGGATCGCCCCACGTGCTTGAGCCGCCTCGATACACCTAGTGGAGTCGGGGCCCAGTGCCGCTTTTACCGATTCGATGGTTTCGACCGCGAGCTGGACGTTGGCCCAGGACAGGCGCCGCGCCAGCTCCTCCGGCGCCTTCCAGCCCGCTCCTCCACCATCGAGCAGGTCCCCGACTCTGGTCACCTTGCCAGCCACAGCCCTACCCTCCGCCAGCCGCCCGAACCCGTGTTCGTGGAGGTGCGGATTCCTGAGCAGCGGCTCCCGAAGGAGAGCCGCCGCTCCTGACGGGGGAGAGCTCCGCCTGGAAGCGACGTAGTTCCAAACCCATAGTAGTTCCTGGTAGAAGACAGGCAGCTCCCGCAGGCCGGCACGCCTGCTGCCCACTTTCGCAAACAGGAGCTGCGTGTCGTAATTGAGGCCATGCAGCTGGCGGAAGAAAAACGTCGCCAGCGCACACCATCTCGGAGGATTCTCGACGTACAGGTATCTCTGCAGCGTCTGAAGACAGAAAGTCGCAGCCTGGGTGCGAAGGCACACCAGCGCCTGACCGCCCTCCCTAAGCGGGAGACACAGAACCGCGGCAGAGACCCAGTGCTTCCTTTTGTCCCAGAAGAAGTCGATGAGCTTCTTCTGAATCTTGGCGACAAACGCAGGGGGAGGCATCAAAGTGACCAACCGGTACCACAACATGGCGGCCACCAGCTGGTTTATGACCAGCGCTCGACCCCTGTAGGACAACACTCGGAGCAGTCCTGTCCAGCGTCCTAGGCGAGCGGTGACTTTGGCCTCCAGCTCTTGCCAGTTCGCCGGCCAAGCGTCCTCGGCAGGGCTAAGGTAGACTCCCAAATAGAGGAGGTGCGTGGTGCTCCAGGCGAAAGGCCTGAACTCCTCCGGCAGGGAGTCCACCCGCCACTGACCCACCAGGAGTCCGGAACATTTCTCCCAGTTGATCTTGGCGGAGGATGCGTCCGAGTAAATCTGCTGGCATTCCCGCATCCTCCGCAAGTCAGCGGGATCCGTGACCATGAGGAGCACGTCATCGGCGTAAGCCGAGAGGACCACCTCCACGCCCGGCCCTTGCAGAGCCAGTCCCGTCAACCTCTTCCGCAAGAGGCGCAGGAAAGGCTCCACGCAAATGGCATATAACTGACCGGACATGGGGCATCCCTGACGCACCCCGCTCCCGAAGCGAAGGGGCGCCGTCAAGGACCCGTTAACTTTAATCAGACACTCCGCGGCGGCGTACAGAAGTCGGATCCGGGCGACGAAATGCGTCCCGAACCCGAATGCGCGCAGAGTCCCGAAGAGATACTCGTGATCCACCCTGTCGAACGCCTTCTCCTGATCCAGGGAAAGGAAGGCGACCGACAGACCAGCCCTCTGGGAGTGGTGGACCAGGTCCCGGAGCAGATGGATGTTATCGTGGATGGTCCGGCCCGGGACCGTGTAGGACTGGTCGGGGTGGATCATGTGGGCCAGCACGGTGCCAAGGCGAGCAGACATGGCCCTGGCAAAGATTTTATAGTCCGTGCTGAGGAGGGAGACCGGGCGCCAGTTCTTAAGGAGGCGGAGATCGCCCTTCTTAGGCAGCAGGACAATGACCGCCCTGCGCCAAGAGAGGGGCATCTCCCCGGTCGCCAAACTTTCCCCCAGGACCCGCGCGTAGTCGCCCCCCAAGACGTCCCAGAACGCCCTGTGGAACTCCACGGTCAGCCCGTCCAGCCCCGGGGACTTTCCCCTAGAGAGCTGGCGGAGGGCGCCGGTCAGCTCCGCCAGACTTAGCGGAGCGTCCAATTTTTCGGCGCCCTCCGGGCCAACCTTCGTCAGGTCCTCCCACAAAACTCTGCGCGCATCCTCGCTGGACGGATCCGGAGAGAACAGAGCCCCGTAATAGGCGCGGGTCTCCGCGCGGATTCCCTCCGGATCCGAGACCAGAGATCCGTCGTCGGCCAGCAGCCCCAAGAGCTGCTTACGGACCCCCCATCTTTTTTCCAGCGAGTAGAAGAAGGGGGAGCCGCGGTCCAGTTCCCGCAGGAGCTGGATCCGCGACCTCACGTACGCGCCTCGGGACCCGACGAGCTGCAGGTCCTTCAGCGCACCCTTCTTCTCTTCGTACACCTTCCGCAGGGCCGGGTCCTCGACGACCTGATCGAGACGGGACTCCAGGTCGAGCACCTCCTTCTCCAACCGCCCGACCCGGGCCTCCCGCCTCTTGGTCGACCCCTTCGCGTACTCCTGACAGAAGAGACGGATGTGAGCCTTGCCCACATCCCACCATAGCCTCAAGGAGGGGAAGCCCCCCTGCTTCCTTCTTCAGTCGGCCCAGAATCGACGAAACGAATCCCGGAACCGTGCATCCTCCAGCAGCAGGTTGTTAAAATGCCAGTACACGGACCCCCCCCGCGCGCGCAGCGGAGCGAGCTCCGCCCACACCAGGTGGTGGTCCGTGCACGGCACCGGCCGCATGGAAGCTGCCGGAACGCAGGAGACGTACGCCCGGGAAATGTAGAGGCGGTCGATTCTGGACCTTCCTCCCCCAGACCTCACGCTAGTGAAGGCGCTGGAGTCGGGGTGGAGATTTCGCCAGACGTCCACCAAGTCGAAGGACGCAACCAGGTCCCTCAACTTCTCCATCGCCGCCGGGCTTCGCGGGGGACCCGAACGGTCCCTCGCCTCGAGGGTGCAGTTAAAATCCCCCCCGAGGATGACGCACTCGCCCACGTCGATGGAGCCCAAGAGAGCGGACACTTCTTCGAAGAAGCGCACTTGCTGCGCACTGGTCTGAGGGGCGTACACGTTCACTAGATGGAGCGGCATGCCCCCCAGGCGAACAGTGACCTGGAGCAAGCGGCCCGGCACGTGCTCCTTGACCCCCAAGATCTCCGGCTGAAAATGCGGGGCCAGCAAGATAGCCACCCCGCTGGAATTGTTGGAGAGGTGACTCATGCTGACCCCTCCTTGCCACTCCAGGAGCCACGTGGCTTCGTCTCCCGGAACGGTGTGGGTTTCTTGCAGGAAGCACACCGCATACTTCCCGTCCCGAAGGACCGAGAAGTTATTGAATCTGCGGCGCGCCTCCCTGCTGCCGTTGATGTTGAGGCTGGCTATGGTTATCTTCATGTCAGAAGCATAGTGCAACCTCTACCTACACCTAACGGGGGGAGGAAGCGCAGCCACTGGTCCGCCGCCACTTCCTCAGCAGCCCAGTGAGAAACGTTGTGAGCCGACGCAGCTCGAGCGGGTTCACACCCTCGTCCGCGCCCAAGATCTTAACGGCGGCGCGGACGGAATCGATGAGCAGCGCCAGCTCCGACCACCTGTCGAGGGCCAGCCGGACCTTATTGCGCTGACCCAGGCACGTGGCCATAAAATCCCGGAGTTCCCTTACGGAAATGAGGGGAGACTCGGCAAGGGGCACGAGGTCATCCATCGCCACGTCGGCGCTGGAGTCCGAATCGTCCTCCGTGCCCATCACCGAGTCCCCATCCTCCTCCAGGGGGTCGTCACCAGCGGCCGACCCGTCCGCCGCGCAGTGCGAAGCGAACGACTCGGCCGCGCCAGCCAGCCCCGCCTCCGCCCGGATCCCACCCCCAGGATCGGCGGCAGAGGATTTCTCCCTGGGCTCCTCTAGGGGTGCCGGGCCAGAAGACGGCGGCGGTTCAGAGCTCCCCTCTGCCTCAGACGCCGGAACGACCGGAGAAACCGGGGAGAGAACAATTTCCAGCTCCTCCAGTACGTCCGGCACCAGAGACGCAGCCAGGGGGCCATCCTCCTCCCCGCCACCAACCTCCGACCCAGCGGACGGGGGGTTTTGAATTAAAAGCTCTACCAGGACGAGCATCCCCTGGGAGACGTCCGGGTCGCATTGGGCGAGCTCATTATCCTCGAGCTCGCCAGACCCAGCCCCCAGGCTGCCCGACCCGGCGAGGGGTAACGACACCGATAAAAGGTCAACTTCAATTACTGCCGCGGGTTGTTCCGCAACCCCCCCCACGGGCAGGGTCTCATCCCCATCCCCGGGAGGCACGTGCTGGACAGACACATCTGCCTCAGCCTCCCGAGGGACAGGCGACCCCTGCCGATCGCTGGTGATGACGACAGCGCTGGGGGGGCGGGGGGGCGCAGTACCCGCGGCGGGCGACGACTCCCCCTGCTCGGAGGGACCTTCCTCCTCCCGGTCCTCCTCCTCATCCAGGGGTTCGCGCCTTCTTTTTAGCACGGCGGGAGCGAGGGAGACCTCCATGTCTGCAAAGGCCTCCTCCTCGACTCCCTCCGGCGGAGCAGGTTTGTCGGGTTCCTCAGGCCCGAGCCCGGCCGCAGGTATTGGCATTACCGCTGCGGCGGTTGCGGCCACAGGCTCGGGCACGGGGCCCCTCCCGCTCACATCTGCCCTGATCAACTCCGCGAGGAGCGCGGGTGTAAGGGGCAAGGGCTCACCATCCACGGGGGGACCTGCCCTAAGGTGCTTCTTTTTTCCCCGCGCCTTCTTTCCGGCCGGACACGCTCCCTCCCCCCCGCCGGAGGCCTTGGTGGCATCGGCCCCCGACGTCAACCGCGCATCAGACGTACTTGACGCGCGGGCAGATCCGAGGGGAAGGGCGGCGGCGGCGGCGCCAGCCTCGGCCGCACGAGATGATCCGGCGGCCTTGGAGGCAGGGCAGTTCCTCCTGATGTGCCCCACCTCCCTGCAGGCATGGCACCTCACACCGTCCGACGTCCAAAAGGCGCGGTAGGCGGTCCCCTCGTGGAGGACGACGAACGCCCCTTCAGTGTCCTCCTCCCGCGCCAGCTGGATAAACAGCTGGCGCCGGAAGGAGAAGACGTGGCGAAGGCTGGCCTCCCGGAAGCCGAGCGGGATGGGCGTGATCCCCGACCTCACCTCCCCAAGTTGTCGCAAATGGGGAAGGAGGAGCTCACCAGGAACATAGGGCGGGACGTTGGAAATAATGATCCTCTGCGCGGTGGCCTCGAGAGGATCCACCGGCAGGAAGGTCCCGCCCACGGTGAGCCCCTTGGCGACAGCCAGGGACACCGCCCGCTCCGACCCCAGGAAGAACACAGCCTTCCCATACATTTTCGAGGCCGCGACGATGGCTGAGGGGCCGACAACCCCAGCCATGGCCTTGACGCAGGCCTCGATTGTCATAGTGGGGTGAGTGTAGCTCTTCACCCCAAGCTTTTTTGTTATTAATCGAAAAGGTGACGGGGCAGCAGGAACAGCGGGAGCAGCTGTGGCTGTGGCTACCACTCTCGCATAGGTCCCGGCTGGCCCCGCCACCGGCGAAGATGCAGTCGCCATTCTGGGGTGCTTTTTTTAAGGGCTACACTCACCCCAAGTCACAGGCCTGAAGGTGTTAATGGCCTCGGTGTATATATATATTTTTTTGTCCTCTATTGAGCAGAGGGAGCTGATTAAAATGAGGACACAACTCTCTCCTTATTGATTTAAATTGGGAGAGGAGCCCTCGCCCCTCTGCTCAATTGGCAATTAATAAAATAGATGAAACTAAGGTGCCTTAGAAAAACAGGCAGAGAGAGACAAAGAGAGAGAGAGAGGTGGGGGGGTGGGAAGGAGGGAGGCCGCAAAGGGCAGTGTTGCCACTCAGGATGGTGGGTGGGTGTAGGCAGGGTTGCACTCTCCGATGGAAAAAGTCTTTGGTGATGGTGGTCTTCTGGCAGGGGGAGAAGACGTCTTCACCTGGAAAAGCTGGAGAAGCCCAGGCTTAGTCCTGCAACAGGTCTTAACGATGTAATTAAATTAAATTAAGGACTTCACCTTGGGCAGCTCCAAGCTCTCCCAGGGCAGGCAATAGAAGGGATGCTAATTAGTGGTGTGTGTGGCCTAGCTTTTAACAAGAGCACACACACACACACACTACACCCCTTGATGATCCGGCCTTGCTTCTTCTTTTCTCCCCCCACCTAAAATACAAAGTCTTGGGAGAGTGCCCCAAATAACACCCACCTGTAGATGTTCCGGATGAAGTTTTCTTCCCTCCTTTCAAGCAGTTGGTTTCTCTCCCCTCTCTCCCTCTCCTGAAGTGGAGGCCAAATTGGGGAGGCAGTGATAGAAAGGCCTCTCCCCTGGTTGATGTTGATGTAGGCCTCCTTTCTCCTTCTCCTCCTCTGTCCTCTCTCTCCAGGCACCTCAGTTGATGTAATGATGGTGGAGTTGGTGGTGGTGGTCCAACGTTCTCCTCCTCTTCCTGGTCAGGGGACCACCACTTTAATCCACTCTCCAAAGTCTGGCTGCTCCCTCTGCTCGTGCTTGCAGCTGAACAGAGGGTACTCTTTTATTTGGACCCAAAAAAAACCAATTCGACTGTAAATAAACAAAAGTTCAACTAAAGCTTAACAAATCAAATTAAAATTTGGTTATCCGTGTTGATGATGCACTCCAGTCCCCGCGGCGCCCACCGGTCGCGGAAATACTCAAGCGCACCGGCGGACACCGCGTGCTCCATCTCCAGGGCCACCCGGGCGCGAACATGGCCGCGGAAGAGATGCAGGCAATCCGGCTGGACGACCCCCTCGACCGCCCGCTGCCTGGACCAATTGATGGCTCTTTTAGCCAGGCCCAGGAGCAGGCCCACAAGGAGGTCCTCCAACCTGTCCGCTCCCCTCCGCACCGGGTGACCGTAGATCAAGAGCGTGGGACTGAAGTGCAACCAAAAATCGAGGAGCAGCCCCTTCAAGTAGTGAAAGAGGGGCTGCAACCTCTCACAATCCATATAAACGTGAAACACGGACTCCTCCAGGCCGCAAAAAATGCAGGCGGCCTGGGAGTCCGTGAACCTACTTAAAACCTTATTGCACGGGACCGCTCCGTGCAACACCCTCCAGGCCAAGTCCCCGATGGAACAAGGGAGGACTCCCGCATAGAGAGCCCTCCATTGGGGACCTCCGCTACCGCCGGTCGGCAAAACGCCACGCCAAGGCGTGTCCGGACGGTAGACGAAGATGGCAAAGTGGAGAGTGTGCAGGAGCAGCCCGTACAGGAAACCCCTCCGCGCGGAATGAAAAGGCACGGAGGGTATTTCCTCGAGACGGCTCAAGTTGTGAGGCGCCGGTTCCCGAGGGGAGTTTCGGGGCCGGGCGCCGATGAGGAATTCCGTCCGAACGGGGGTAAGCTCGGACGGGATCGCCCCACGTGCTTGAGCCGCCTCGATACACCTAGTGGAGTCGGGGCCCAGCGCCGCTTTTACCGATTCGATGGTTTCGACCGCGAGCTGGACGTTGGCCCAGGACAGGCGCCGCGCCAGCTCCTCCGGCGCCATCCAGCCCGCTCCTCCGCCATCGAGCAGGTCCCCGACTCTGGTCACCTTGCCAGCCACAGCCCTACCCTCCGCCAGCCGCCCGAACCCGTGTTCGTGGAGGTGCGGATTCCTGAGCAGCGGCTCCCGAAGGAGAGCCGCCGCTCCTGACGGGGGAGAGCTCCGCCTGGAAGCGACGTAGTTCCAAACCCATAGTAGTTCCTGGTAGAAGACAGGCAGCTCCCGCAGGCCGGCACGCCTGCTGCCCACTTTCGCAAACAGGAGCTGCGTGTCGTAATTGAGGCCATGCAGCTGGCGGAAGAAAAACGTCGCCAGCGCACACCATCTCGGAGGATTCTCGACGTACAGGTATCTCTGCAGCGTCTGAAGACGGAAAGTCGCAGCCTGGGTGCGAAGGCACACCAGCGCCTGACCGCCCTCCCTAAGCGGGAGACACAGAACCGCGGCAGAGACCCAGTGCTTCCTTTTGTCCCAGAAGAAGTCGATGAGCTTCTTCTGAATCTTGGCGACAAACGCAGGGGGAGGGATCAAAGTGACCAACCGGTACCACAACATGGCGGCCACCAGCTGGTTTATGACCAGCGCTCGACCCCTGTAGGACAACACTCGGAGCAGTCCTGTCCAGCGTCCTAGGCGAGCGGTGACTTTGGCCTCCAGCTCTTGCCAGTTCGCCGGCCAAGCGTCCTCGGCAGGGCTAAGGTAGACTCCCAAATAGAGGAGGTGCGTGGTGCTCCAGGCGAAAGGCCTGAACTCCTCCGGCAGGGAGTCCACCCGCCACTGACCCACCAGGAGTCCGGAACATTTCTCCCAGTTGATCTTGGCGGAGGATGCGTCCGAGTAAATCTGCTGGCATTCCCGCATCCTCCGCAAGTCAGCGGGATCCGTGACCGTGAGGAGCACGTCATCGGCGTAAGCCGAGAGGACCACCTCCACGCCCGGCCCTTGCAGAGCCAGTCCCGTCAACCTCTTCCGCAAGAGGCGCAGGAAAGGCTCCACGCAAATGGCATATAACTGACCGGACATGGGGCATCCCTGACGCACCCCCCTCCCGAAGCGAAGGGGCGCCGTCAAGGACCCGTTAACTTTAATCAGACACTCCGCGGCGGCGTACAGAAGTCGGATCCGGGCGACGAAATGCGTCCCGAACCCGAATGCGCGCAGAGTCCCGAAGAGATACTCGTGATCCACCCTGTCGAACGCCTTCTCCTGATCCAGGGAAAGGAAGGCGACCGACAGACCAGCCCTCAGGGAGTGGTGGACCAGGTCCCGGACCAGATGGATGTTATCGTGGATGGTCCGGCCCGGGACCGTGTAGGACTGGTCGGGGTGGATCATGTGGGCCAGCACGGTGCCAAGGCGAGCAGACATGGCCCTGGCAAAGATTTTATAGTCCGTGCTGAGGAGGGAGACCGGGCGCCAGTTCTTAAGGAGGCGGAGATCGCCCTTCTTAGGCAGCAGGACAATGACCGCCCTGCGCCAAGAGAGGGGCATCTCCCCGGTCGCCAAACTTTCCCCCAGGACCCGCGCGTAGTCGCCCCCCAAGACGTCCCAGAACGCCCTGTGGAACTCCACGGTCAGCCCGTCCAGCCCCGGGGACTTTCCCCTAGAGAGCTGGCGGAGGGCGCCGGTCAGCTCCGCCAGACTTAGCGGAGCGTCCAATTTTTCGGCGCCCTCCGGGCCAACCTTCGGCAGGTCCTCCCACAAAACTCTGCGCGCATCCTCGCTGGACGGATCCGGAGAGAACAGAGCCCCGTAATAGGCGCGGGTCTCCGCGCTGATTCCCTCCGGATCCGAGACCAGAGATCCGTCGTCGGCCAGCAGCCCCAAGAGCTGCTTACGGACCCCCCGTCTTTTTTCCAGCGAGTAGAAGAAGGGGGAGCCGCGGTCCAGGTCCCGCAGGAGCTGGATCCGCGACCTCACGTACGCGCCTCGGGACCCGACGAGCTGCAGGTCCTTCAGCGCGCCCTTCTTCTCTTCGTACACCTTCCGCAGGGCCGGGTCCTCGACGACCTGACCGAGACGGGACTCCAGGTCGAGCACCTCCTTCTCCAACCGCCCGACCCGGGCCTCCCGCCTCTTGGTCGACCCCTTCGCGTACTCCTGACAGAAGAGACGGATGTGAGCCTTGCCCACATCCCACCATAGCCTCAAGGAGGGGAAGCCCCCCTGCTTCCTTCTCCAGTCGGCCCAGAATCGACGAAACGAATCCCGGAACCGTGCGTCCTCCAGCAGCAGGTTGTTAAAATGCCAGTACACGGACCCCCCCCGCGCGCGCAGCGGAGTGAGCTCCGCCCACACCAGGTGGTGGTCCGTGCACGGCACCGGCCGCATGGAAGCTGCCGGAACGCAGGAGACGAACGCCCGGGAAATGTAGAGGCGGTCGATTCTGGACCTTCCTCCCCCAGACCTCACGCTAGTGAAGGCGCTGGAGTCGGGGTGGAGATTTCGCCAGACGTCCACCAAGTCGAAGGACCCAACCAGGTCCCTCAACTTCTCCATCGCCGCCGGGCTTCGCGGGGGACCCGAACGGTCCCTCGCCTCGAGGGTGCAGTTAAAATCCCCCCCGAGGATGACGCACTCGCCCACGTCGATGGAGCCCAAGAGAGCGGACACTTCTTCGAAGAAGCGCACTTGCTGCGCACTGGTCTGAGGGGCGTACACGTTCACTAGATGGAGCGGCACGCCCCCCAGGCGAACAGTGACATGGAGCAAGCGGCCCGGCACGTGCTCCTTGACCCCCAAGATCTCCGGCTGAAAATGCGGGGCCAGCAAGATAGCCACCCCGCTGGAATTGTTGGAGAGGTGACTCATGCTGACCCCTCCTTGCCACTCCAGGAGCCACGTGGCTTCGTCTCCCGGAACGGTGTGGGTTTCTTGCAGGAAGCACACCGCATACTTCCCGTCCCGAAGGACCGAGAAGTTATTGAATCTGCGGCGCGCCTCCCTGCTGCCGTTGATGTTGAGGCTGGCTATGGTTATCTTCATGTCAGAAGCATAGTGCAACCTCTACCTACACCTAACGGGGCGAGGAAGCGCAGCCGCTGGTCCGCCGCCACTTCCTCAGCAGCCCAGTGAGAAACGTTGTGAGCCGACGCAGCTCGAGCGGGTTCACACCCTCGTCCGCGCCCAAGATCTTAACAGCGGCGTGGACGGAATCGATGAGCAGCGCCAGCTCCGACCACCTGTCGAGGGCCAGCCGGACCTTATTGCGCTGACCCAGGCACGTGGCCATAAAATCCCGGAGTTCCCTTACGGAAATGAGGGGAGACTTGGCAAGGGGCACGAGGTCATCCATCGCCACGTCGGCGCTGGAGTCCGAATCGTCCTCCGTGCCCATCACCGAGTCCCCATCCTCCTCCAGGGGGTCGTCACCAGCGGCCAACCCGTCCGCCGCGCAGTGCGAAGCGAACGACTCGGCCGCGCCAGCCAGCCCCGCCTCCGCCCGGATCCCACCCCCAGGATCGGCGGCAGAGGATTTCTCCCTGGGCTCCTCTAGGGGTGCCGGGCCAGAAGACGGCGGCGGTTCAGAGCTCCCCTCCGCCTCAGACGCCGGAACGACCGGAGAAACCGGGGAGAGAACAATTTCCAGCTCCTCCAGTACGTCCGGCACCAGAGACGCAGCCAGGGGGCCATCCTCCTCCCCGCCACCAACCTCCGACCCAGCGGACGGGGGGTTTTGAATTAAAAGCTCTACCAGGACGAGCATCCCCTGGGAGACGTCCGGGTCGCATTGGGCGAGCTCATTATCCTCGAGCTCGCCCGACCCAACCCCCAGGCTGCCCGACCCGGCGAGGGGTAACGACACCGATAAAAGGTCAACTTCAATTACTGCCGCGGGTTGTTCCGCAACCCCCCCCACGGGCAGGGTCTCATCCCCATCCCCGGGAGGCACGTGCTGGACAGACACATCTGCCTCAGCCTCCCGAGGGACAGGCGACCCCTGCCGATCGCTGGTGATGACGACAGCGCTGGGGGGGCGGGGGGGCGCAGTACCCGCGGCGGGCGACGACTCCCCCTGCTCGGAGGGACCTTCCTCCTCCCGGTCCTCCTCCTCATCCAGGGGGTCGCGCCTTCTTTTTAGCACGGAGGGAGCGAGGGAGACCTCCATGTCTGCAAAGGCCTCCTCCTCGACTCCCTCCGGCGGAGCAGGTTTGTCGGGTTCCTCGGGCCCGAGCCCGGCCGCAGGTATTGGCATTACCGCTGCGGCGGTTGCGGCCACAGGCTCGGGCACGGGGCCCCTCCCACTCACATCTGCCCTGATCAACTCCGCGAGGAGCGCGGGTGTAAGGGGCTCAAGGGGCAAGGGCTCACCATCCACGGGGGGACCTGCCCTAAGGTGCTTCTTTTTTCCCCGCGCCTTCTTTCCGGCCGGACACGCTCCCTCCCCCCCGCCGGAGGCCTTGGTGGCATCGGCCCCCGACGTCAACCGCGCATCAGACGTACTTGACGCGTGGGCAGATCCGGGGGGAAGGGCGGCGGCGGCGGCGCCAGCCTCGGCCGCACGAGATGATCCGGCGGCCTTGGAGGCAGGGCAGTTCCTCCTGATGTGCCCCACCTCCCTGCAGGCATGGCACCTCACACCGTCCGACGTCCAAAAGGCGCGGTAGGCGGTCCCCTCGTGGAGGACGACGAACGCCCCTTCAGTGTCCTCCTCCCGCGCCAGCTGGATAAACAGCTGGCGCCGGAAGGAGAAGACGTGGCGAAGGCTGGCCTCCCGGAAGCCGAGCGGGATGGGCGTGATCCCCGACCTCACCTCCCCAAGTTGTCGCAAATGGGGAAGGAGGAGCTCACCAGGAACATAGGGCGGGACGTTTGAATAATGATCCTCTGCGCGGTGGCCTCGAGAGGATCCACCGGCAGGAAGGTCCCGCCCACGGTGAGCCCCTTGGCGACAGCCAGGGACACCGCCCGCTCCGACCCCAGGAAGAACACAGCCTTCCCATACATTTTCGAGGCCGCGACGATGGCTGAGGGGCCGACAACCCCAGCCATGGCCTTGACGCAGGCCTCGATGGTCATAGTGGGGTGAGTGTAGCTCTTCACCCCAAGCTTTTTTGTTATTAATCGAAAAGGTGACGGGGCAGCAGGAACAGCGGGAGCAGCTGTGGCCGTGGCTACCACTCTCGCATAGGTCCCGGCTGGCCCCGCCACCGGCGAAGACGCAGTCGCCATTCTGGGGTGCTTTTTTTTTTAAGGGCTACACTCACCCCAAGTCACAGGCCTGAAGGTGTTAATGGCCTCGGTGTATATATATATTTTTTGTCCTCTATTGAGCAGAGGGAGCTGATTAAAATGAGGACACACCTCTCTCCTTATTGATTTAAATTGGGAGAGTGGCCTCTCCCCTCTGCTCAATTGGCAATTAATAAAATAGATGAAACTAAGGTGCCTTAGAAAGACAGGCAGAGAGAGACAAAGAGAGAGAGAGAGGTGGGGGGGTGGGAAGGAGGGAGGCCGCAAAGGGCAGTGTTGCCACTCAGGATGGTGGGTGGGTGTAGGCAGGGTTGCACTCTCCGATGGAAAAAGTCTTTGGTGATGGTGGTCTTCTGGCAGGGGGAGAAGACGTCTTCACCTGGAAAAGCTGGAGAAGCCCAGGCTTAGTCCTGCAACAGGTCTTAACGATGTAATTAAATTAAATTAAAGACTTCACCTTGGGCAGCTCCAAGCTCTCCCAGGGCAGGCAATAGAAGGGATGCTAATTAGTGGTGTGTGTGGCCTAGCTTTTAACAAGAGCACACACACTACACCCCTTGATGATCCGGCCTTGCTTCTTCTTTTCTCCCCCCACCTAAAATACAAAGTCTTGGGAGAGTGCCCCAAATAACACCCACCTGTAGATGTTCCGGATGAAGTTTTCTTCCCTCCTTTCAAGCAGTTGGTTTCTCTCCCCTCTCTCCCTCTCCTGAAGTGGAGGCCAAATTGGGGAGGCAGTGATAGAAAGGCCTCTCCCCTGGTTGATGTTGATGTAGGCCTCCTTTCTCCTTCTCCTCCTCTGTCCTTTCTCTCCATGCACCTCAGTTGATGTAATGATGGTGGAGTTGGTGGTGGTGGTCCAACGTTCTCCTCCTCTTCCTGGTCAGGGGACCACCACTTTAATCCACTCTCCAAAGTCTGGCTGCTCCCTCTGCTCGTGCTTGCAGCTGAACAGAGGGTAACTTAAGACTGAAATACAGAAGCCTGCTATGGCTTTATATACAGGGGTGGTCACTGCCGGTACTGCAGTATAGAATCAGTTCTTCTCTTAATGGCACATATACAACAATTCCTCCCCTTTTAGATAAACAGTACATAACATTCATTTATCAACTAAATAATAACTAATTACAATTACAATTTTCTCTGTATTATATACATCAACTGAAATAATCATTTATAAGTTCAGTCTTTGAGGAGGCTTCCTGATCCTGACTGGATAGCGCCTTTCTCGAGTATCCTGTTCTTGAGGCGGAGTTGATTCTGGCTCATTGTCATTGGTTGGTTCGTCAGCTTCCAATACCACTGCTTCTGAGGTAGACGCAATGTGTACTTCGGGTTGATTACCAGGTGCACCACTCGTGGTATGGGTTTGGCTTGTTCCTGTGACTCTAGAATCTGGTCAGCATGGCATCTCACGATGCTCTCTCCAACGTCCACTGTGTACATTAGTGGTCCCTGCTGTGTGCATATCGTTCCTGGCTGCCATTTTTCTGTTCGGTAGTCGCGGGCCAAGACTGGTTGCCCTATCTTGAAGCTCCTGGTTGGCTTCTCATTTATGTGCTGGAATTGCTTATCCTCAACATCTCATCTTATGTTTGGTTTGAGCAAATCCAGGCGACATCTTAGCCTTCGGTTGAAGAACATTATGGCTGGAGCTTGGTTGGTGACTGCATGTGTCGCATTCCGGTAAGCAAACAAGAAATTATCCACCTTGTGTTGTAGTGGTATGTCGTCATTATGCATTGCCTTTATGGCCTTTTTAAAGGTCTGAACAAACCTCTCAGCCAATCCATTTGTGGCTGGATGATATGGGGCAGATGTGTAATGCTTCACTCCATTATTCCTCAGAAACCTCCGGAAATCCTCGGACACAAACTGTGGCCCATTGTCGGAGCAAATCTGTTCTGGCAAGCCATTCCTGGCGAAGATGGTCCGTAGGACTGCAATAGTTTTCTCCGTGGTGGTGGAGGACATTTTGATGACCTCTGGCCATTTCGAATGGGCGTCCACAGCGATTAGGAACATTGAGTCCATAAATGGACCAGTAAAATCAATGTGTACCCGTTGCCATGGAGATGAGGGCCACTCCCATGGATGTAGCGGGGCCTGTGGTGGAGCGTTTTGGACCTTCTGGCATCCTGTGCACCTCTTGGTCATATCCTCGATTTCTTTATCGATTCCCGGCCACCACACAAACGCCCTGGCTAGGCTCTTCATTTTTACCCCTCCCAGATGACCCTCATGAAGCTCATTGAGCACTCTATCTCTCAACTTGGGTGAAATTACCACTCGGGATCCACACATCAAGGTCCTCCGGCACACTGACAGCTGTTCTCTCCTTGGCGAGAATGCCGGCAACAGTGAGTCGCCATGTGCTGGCCATCCCTTCACCGTCAAATCATAGACCCGAGAGAGTGTCGGGTCATTTCGGGTTTCCTTCTCTATACTTGAGTTTGTAACAGTTAGATATTCGACTATGGTCGCATGGAATATCTCAACAGGGTCCACTGCAGGTGCTTCCTCTACCGTAGGCAACGGTAGGCGCGACAGCCCATCAGCATTTCCATGCTGTTTCGTACCCTTGTACTCTATGTCGTACTGATGTGCCCCTAGAAAAAGTGACCATCTTTGCAGCCGTTGCGCCGTCATCACCGGAACGCTCTTCTTTGGGTTAAAAATGGAGACCTGGGGCTGATGATCAGTCAGTAGGTTGAATTTCTGCCCGTGCAGATAGTGATTGAACTTCTTCACCCCCCACACCAGGCTGAGGGCCTCCCTGTCAATCTGGGCGTAGTTATGCTCGGCTGAGGTTAACGAGCGCGACGCAAAGGCTATTGGCCTCTCTGAACCGTCAGGGAATTTGTGTGACAGCACCGCTCCGATGCCGTAGGGAGACGCATCACATGCTAACCGAATCGGTAGTGTTGGATTGTAGTGGGCCAATACTTCTTTTGAAGTGATTAGGCATTTACATTTCTGAAAGGCATGCTTACACTCATCACTCCATTTCCATGTTACTCCAGTTTGCAGTAGGGCGTTCAGTGGGTGCAGAATTGTGGATAAATTCAGCAAGAACTTATGGTAGTAGTTCACCAACCCGAGGAACGACCTCAGTTGCGACACATTTTCCGGTGCTGGAGCCTTGACTACTGCCTCAATCTTGTCCGGCGACTTATGCAACCCTTCCTCATCAATCATGTGGCCACAATACGAGATTTGTCCCCTGAAGAACTCGCATTTGGGGCGGTTGGCTCATAGCCCATATTCCTGTAATCTCGTGAGCACCTGCTCCAGGTTGGCAAGGTGTTCACTGTCATTTTCGCCCGTAGCCAGGATGTCGTCCAAATAACACTGGGTCCCCGGGATCCCTAGCAGGACTTGTTCCATCGCCCTCTGCCAAATAGCCGGGGCTGATGCTACCCCGAATACCAGTCGATTGTACTGGTAAAGGCCTTTGTGAGTGTTTATCGTGAGGTATTTCCTAGACGCTTCTTCCACCTCCATTTGTAGATACGCTTGGGCCAGATCAATCTTTGTAAAGCGTTTCCCTCCAGATAGTGAGGTGAAAATATCTTCTATCCGTGGAAGTGGATATTGTACTGTGTGCAGGACTGGGTTCACAGTTACCTTGAAGCCCCCACAGATGCGAACCTTCTAAGGCTCCCCAGGCGTGCTGCTCAATGATTTCTTCATTACAGGAACAATGGGTGTGGCCCACTCGCTCCAGTCCACCTTGGACAGCTCACCCGAATGCTCCAGACTCTCCAGCTCTGCTTCAACAGCTGGGCGGATCACATAAGGTACCGGTCTGACCTTAAAAAATTTTGGGTTTGCCTTATCTTCGATTTTTATTATTGCTGTTACTCCTTTTAGAGTCCCAAGTCCTTGTTGGAACACCTCTTTCGCGTCAGTTAGAATTTTTGACAGTCGTCCAGGTGTGACGTCATCATCCTTTTTATCAGTCACAGTTAGCGCCTGAATGGAATGCCAATCCAATTGTATTTTTCGGATCCATTCACGTCCCAATAATGGTGGTCCTCCATCTGGTAGTATATATAGATACAGTTTCTGTGTTTCCTTGCTGTTGTATTCAACTGGCACCCTTATTTTTCCTCTGGGGTAGACTTTTTGCCCCGTGTATGTCTTCAATACAATGGACGTGTCCTTCAAGGGTATGTGCGAGAATTGCCGCTCATAGTCTCGTCGATTCATGACAGTTAGAGCTGATCCTGTGTCCAATTCCATCTTTACTGGGGACCCTGCTATCATGAGGGTGACCCAAATGGTTCAGTGATCCTCCTTTGCGATCACGTTATGTAACTTTAGACAACTTAGTCTCCTGCTCCTGGAGTCCTTATCACTCTCCTCATCTTCCAAACTACTGTCTGTCAATTTCTTTACTTTCTTGTACTTTTCCTTAGTAGTTCTTGTAGTGTTGGTTTTCTTTCCCGACCTGCAGACTCTTGCTATGTGTCCCATTTTCCCACATTGCCTGCATACTTTGTCCTTAACCCAGCAGTCCTTCTGATCATGGGTTGTTCTGCCACAGCGATAGCACTTTTCTGCTCCATACGCCATTTCGTTAGCGCTGTATTCCTGTGGTTTCTGTTGTATTTCCGCAGCTCCCCGTGCTGCTGCTTCGTAGGATACTGCCTCGCTGAAAGCCTGTTCTAGCGTCAGGTCCTTTTCCGAAGGAAGTCGTTTCTGGGTTCCTTCACTCTGGAGCCCGCAGACAAACATATCCCGCAAGGTGTCTGCCAGTCCTGCTCCGAACTGGCAGTGCTTCGATAACTTGCGTAGTTCCGTAAGATAGTCAGCATTGCTCTCATCTTTGTGCTGGTTTCTTTTATGGAACTTGAATCTTTCTGAAGTTTTGAAGAGATTGTTAATATCTTACAGGAACTCCTAAACCCTGCGGTGTAGGGTTTAGGAGTTCCTGTAAGATATTAACAATCTCTTCAAAACTTTTCTCCATTGGTTTAGCTGGGGTAATTAAATTCCGCAACAGGCCGTAAATTCTCGTGCCCATCAAATTTAATAATACTGACGCCTTCTTTCCATCGGCCACCTCATTTGCCTTGCAGTACACTTCAATTCTTTCCACATACGTGGTCCAGTCTTCTACCTCGTTGTCGAAAGCCGTGACACTGCCACTCTTCGGCATCTTGAGTGATTTAAAATGGCGCCTCCCGCACTTTTTCTTCTTCCCCAATGGAATAAAATGGCGCCTCCCGCGCTTTTCCTTCTTCCCCTTGCTGCCACGCTGCTCCTAGCGTTCTACAGGGTAATGGCGGCGACCCGTGGCTTCGGCGCGTATCACTTTTCCTTCCCCGCGTTCTATCCTCTCCACGCTGCCCTGTTCTTGAGCACCGACTGCGCCCTGTGCGCTCCACCCTCTCTCTCCCTCTTCCTCCCGACAACGCTGCACGGCCCCTTTGCAGAGCCGCTCGATCGAGCCCGAGCCCGCCGCAGTCCGGAAGGGTCAGCGCACTACCTGCTACCAGCACGACTTGCTGGAACACCTCGACTGGGGAGCCAGGCCCAGCTCTCCACAGCCTCCCCTGCAACTCTCCGATGGATCCCTGGGTGGTTGCCCGCAGTCGACGCCCGCCGGTCTGACTTCGACCTCCAAAAAGCTTCTCTTCAGGGAAAAGATCCCCGTGAGGTGATGCAGTACTGCAGGTGAGTTCGAACCTGCCCGTCGCCAGTGTAATGTCCGAGTATATAAATAATACACGGGCTGCAGGAGAACAATAAAACAGGTATTTACTTGAACAGAGGTTAACTTAAGACTGAAATACAGAAGCCTGCTATGGCTTTATATACAGGGGTGGTCACTGCCGGTACTGCAGTATAGAATCAGTTCTTCTCTTAAAGGCACATACACAACAGATGGTGATTCAAATAACGGACTGAGGAGGAGAGTCTGTGAGTTGGTGTTCCAAAAGGAATGTAGTGATCATCAATAGACAGATAATTACAGGCTGCACGCCTAGGATCGGCTGAGATGCACTCTTGGTGAGCATTGCTCCCCATTGAAACTGCTGGTTTGTGGAATCACGCCTTATGTTCCCACTTTTCAAACTGGCCTTCAAATGGTGTATGAGAGAGAAGGCAAAGTAAAAGAAAAAGTAGGACAGACTTGCAATTATAGCACCTTTCATGACTTCAGGAGGTTCCAAAGTTCTTTACAGCAAATTAAGTACTTTTGAAGTGTAATCAATGTTGTAATATAGGAAATGCTGTAGCTAATTTGCGCACAGCAAGGTCTCACAAAAAGCAATATAGTAATGAATAGATAATCCCTTTTAGGGATGTTGTTTGAGGGATAAATATTGACCAGGAGAACTACCATGCTCCTCTTCGAGTCGTGTCAGGTAACGGCTGCTAATTCTGTGTCTCAGAAAGAGAGAGTCACAGTTATACGCCACTGCACTGTGTTCGTATTGCACTTTGCCTCCTCTCCTGTAGGCCCTTTGGAGGCAAGTTTGGAAATGGGGGACCTAAGGGGTGAATCCACAATCCACTGGTTCTGGTGGTGAGTAATGCACACCATAGGAACAGGAGTAGGCCATTCAGTCCTTCAAGCCTGTTTCGCCATTCAATTAGATCATAGCTAATCTAAAGGGGCTGTGCATCCAAAAAAAAATTAGAGGGAACATTGCTTGCCCTGGAAATATAATGGAGATTAAAAGGGTCAGGGCAAGTCTAACAAACAGCAAATCAGCATCCATCGCATGAGATGGCAACCTGTTCCAGAGGTCCACTATTTTCTGGGAAAAGAAACACCTCCTGACATCTATCCTAGATCTTTTCTTTTTATTCGCTTATGGGATCTGGCGTCGCTGGCAAGACCAGCATTTATTTCCCATCCCTAGTTGCTCTTGAGAAGGTGGTGATGAGCCACCTTCTTGAACCGCTGCAGTCCGTGTGGTGAAGATACTCCCAAAGTGCTATTAGGTAGGGAATTCCAGGATTTTGACCCAGCAATGATGAAGGATCGGCAATATACTTCTAAGTCAGCATGGTGTGTGACTTGGAGGGGAATTTGATGGTGGTGGTGTTCCCATGCGCCTGCTACCCTTGTCCTTCTAGATGGAAGAGGTCGCGTGTGTGAGAGGTACTGCCGAAGAAGCCTTGGCGAGTTGCTGCAGTGCATCTTGTAGATGGTACATGATATGCCTATCAATTAGTCCAATAAAAGGCGACGAGTTAAGAACGTAACTGAAGGTTTTTATTGGCTAAATAACAGAGCCCACCCTCGTGGGTGATCCGATCCAACAGGGAGGAATACTAGCCAGTCAGCTACCTTTATACCTGGGCAGGTAATGGGCGGAGTCGGAGGTGGTCAGCCCAGGTATAACAGTGCGACAAGAGGCGACCTCGTGTAGTGATGTGACAGTGAGAACAGTGAGAACAATATACAGTGATAACTATAACAGTGGTTTACCACATTCACCCCTTGTTTAGATTAGAGTCCGGCGGGGTGAAGTGTATTACCAGCTCTGGTATGTCAGTCTGTCCGGAGGCTTCGTTAGCCTCTCCGATCGTCGCAGCGGCGGTGTTACATTATCCGGTGTTAAAGCTGGTGTCTGCGTAGTCGGCAAAGGCTCGTGGGGTTCCGGCATGCCGTCTACCTCGGCTGGACTCGGGGGGTTGGGAGGGGGGGGTGAGGGTGCGAGGTCTCGTAAGGAGACAGTGTCCTCCCGTCCGTCTGGGTAAGCCACATAGGCGTACTGGGGGTTGGCGTGCAGGAGGTTCACCTTCTCGACCAGGGGGTCCGTTTTATGGGCCCTCACGTGCTTTCGCAGCAAGACGGGTCCCGGAGAGGTCAGCCAGGTTGGTAGGGTGGTTCCCGTAGTCGACTTCCTGGGGAAGACAAACATTCGGGCATGGGGGGTGGTGTTAATGGCAGTGCAAAGTAGTGACCGGATGGAGTGCAGCGCAATCGGGAGGACCTCTTGCCAGCGGGAGGTTGGGAGGCCCTTAGACTTTAAGGCTAAGAGGGTGGCCTTCCATACCGTCGCGTTCTCTCTTTCCACCTGGCCGTTCCCTTGGGGGTTGTAGCTGGTGGTCCTGCTTGCTGCAATACCCCTCTCCAATAGGAACTGACGGAGTTCCTCGCTCATGAAGGAGGCGCCCCAGTCACTATGTATATAGTTCGGGAACCCGAACAAGGCGAAGAGTTTGTTCAGGCATTTAATGACCGTGTTACTGGTCATGTCTGGGCAGGGGAAGGCAAAGGGGAAACGGGAGTACTCATCAACGATGTTGAGGAAGTACACATTACGGTCGGATGACGGTAGGGGCCCCTTGAAGTCGATGCTCAGACGCTCGAAGGGGCGGGTGGCCTTGATCAGGCTTGCTCTGTCCGGCTTATAGAAGTGCGGTTTGCACTCAGCACAGATCTGGCAGTTCCTGGTCATGGTCCTGACCTCCTCGATGGAGTATGGCAGGTTGCGGGCCTTAATGAAATGGTAGAGTCTGGTGACTCCGGGGTGGCAGAGGTCATTGTGGAGGGTCTGAAGTCTATCACTTTGCGCGCTGGCGCATGTAATGCGTGAAAGAGCATCAGGGGGGTCGTTCAGTTTACCGGGCCGGTACAAGATCTCATAATCATAGGTGGAAAGCTCGATTCTCCACCTCAAGATTTTGTCGTTCTTGATCTTGCCCCTCAGCTTGTTATTAAACATGAAGGCAACCGAGCGTTGGTCGGTGAGGAGGGTAAATCGTTTGCCTGCCAAGTAGTGCCTCCAGCGCCGTACTGCCTCCACAATTGCCTGGGCTTCCTTCTCGACCGACGAGTGTCGGGTCTCGGGGCCCTGTAGGGTCCTTGAGAAGAAGGCTACCGGCCTACCCTCCTGGTTAAGGGTAGCGGCTAGGGCGAAGTCGGATGCATCGCTCTCCACTTGGAAGGGGATTGACTCATCCACTGCGTGCATTGTGGCCTTGGCAATGTCTCCCTTAATGAGGGAGAAGGCCGCGCACGCCTCTTCCGTGAGGGGGAAGGATGTGGTTTTCAGGAGGGGTCTGGCTTTGTCCGCATAATTGGGTACCCATTGGGCATAGTAGGCGAAAAGCCCCAGGGTTCTCCTAAGTGCTTTTGGACAGTGGGGGAGGGGTAGCTCCATGAGGGGGCGCATTCTTTCGGGGTCAGGGCCGATGACTCCGTTCTCTACTACACAGCCAAGGATGGCAAGGCGCGCTGTGTTAAACACGCATTTCTCCTTATTGTAGGTGAGGTTCAGCCGTTGGGCCGTACGGAGGAATTTCTCCAGATTCACGTCATGGTCCTGCCGGTTGCGGCCGCAGATGGTGACGTTATCGAGATAGGGGAAAGTGGCCTGTAGTCCGTTCTGGTCAACCATCCGGTCCATCTCCCGTTGGAAAACCGAGACCCCGTTGGTGACACCAAAGGGGACCCTAAGGAATTGGTAGAGGCGGCCATTCGCCTCGAAGGCGGTGTACTGGCTGTCCTCCGGGCTGATGGGGAGTTGGTGGTAGGCCGACTTGAGGTCGATGGTCGAGAATACGCGGTATTGTGCAATCTCATTGACCATGTCCGATATGCGGGGGATGGGGTATGCGTCCAGCTGGGTGTATCTGTTTATGGTCTGGCTGTAGTCGATAACCAGGCGTTTTTTGTCGCCGGTCTTGACTACCACCACCTGGGCACGCCAGGGGCTGCTGCTCCCCTCAATAATGCCCTCTTTCAGGAGTCGCTGCACCTCAGAGCTAATGAAGGCTCTGTCCCCAGCGCTGTACCGCCTGCTCTTAGTAGCGACAGGTTTGCAGTCGGGGGTGAGGTTAGCGAACAGGGAAGGTGGCGGTACCTTGAGGGTGGATAGGCTGCAGGTGTTACGCGGTGGGCGGTTTAACTTTCGCTGGTTGTCGACTGTGAGTGGGGGGAGGGGTCCACCGTATGCTAGGGTTACACTTTGGAGGTGGGATTGGAAGTCCAGCCCTAGTATGACGGCAGCGCACAGCTGGGGGAGTACGAGGAGTTTAAAATTTTTATACTCTGTCCCTTTAACCGACAATGTCACGACACAGTAGCCGCTGATGTCTGTGGCGTGCGACCTCGATGCCATCGAGATGCGGCTGCGCGTTGGCAGGACGGGGAGGGAGTAGTGGCTCACCGTGTCTGGGTGGATGAAGCTCTCCGTGCTTCCGCTGTCGAACAGGCAGGTCGTGGCGTGGCCGTTGACTTTGATGTCCATCATTGAGCTGGCCAGGTGGTGCGGGCGGGCTTGATCCAGGGTCACGGAAGCTAGGGTGTAGATGAGCGCGTCGTTGTCATGACAAGATGGCGGCGAAGATGGCGGCCCCCGTAGTTCACATGAGGCTCTGTTTAAATCGTTTGCCCCGCACAAAGATGGCCGCCCCTGCTGTTCCCATGAGGCTCTGCAGGCTTCGGCTGCCCCGCACAAAGATGGCCGCCCCTGGTTTTCCCATGAGGCTCTGCAGGCTTCGGCTGCCCCGCACAAAGATGGCCGCCCCTGGTTTTCCCATGAGGCTCTGCAGGCTTCGGCTGCCCCGCACAAAGATGGCCGCCCCCAGGGTTCGCATGAGGCACTGCTGGCTTCTGAGGATTTGCTTCTGCAGGCCTTGGAGAAGTGGCCTTTCTTGAGGCAGGTTTTGCAGGTCGAGTTTTTGGCTGGGCAGCGCGACCTCGGATGCTTCTCCTGGCCGCAAAAGAAGCAGCCAGCGGCCCGATCGGGGTTGCCTGATGTCGGGGCCGGTACCGGGGCTAGCGGGCCCGGTCGGATCCGTGATGCAGACGCTGAGGTAGGTCCCGGGGGCAGCGCTGTGAAGGGTGGTGGGGTGGGGGTCGGGCCCGAGTCCCAGGGTCGCGAATAGTACCTGGCAAACGCTTCCTGGTCTTGCTGGGTGGCCTCTAGGGTGAGGGCGAGGGCTTCGGCCTTGTCCAGGTCTATGTCCTTAGCTTCAAGCAGTCTTTGCCGTGTGTAGTCGGAACGTAGGCCTCTCACCAAGGCGTCGCGGACATTGTCTTCCATGTTCGCAGTAGCCGTCACCGCTTTAAAGTCACAGTTCCTGCCGAGTTGTCTCAGCGCTCGTGAAAATTCAGCTATCGATTCTCCTGGCTGTTGCTGGCGAGATCTTAAGAGATGCCTAGTGTACATGTAGTTTACCGGGCTCCGGTACTGCTGTTTCAGTAGGTTGATGGCGTCGTCGTACGTAGTCATGTCCTGGATGAGTGTATATACTCTCGGGCTCGCTTGGTCTTTCAGGACTCTCAGTTTGGATCTCTGAGGGACGACGGCTTCCTCCAGGTACGATTCGAAGCAGTCCAGCCAGTGTTTGAAGTCGTTGGCTGAGTTTGGTGCCTGTGGGTTTAGATCCAGGTATGGTGGTTTCAAGGCTTGCAGCCAAGCCGGCTGGTGTGGCCCGTTGTCTGGAGGCTGCTGTTGCTGTGCTGCTGGGTGAGCTCCTTGCTGTTGCTGTTCATTATCAGACATCTTTAAAATTTAGTCAATAAAATTGATATGCCTATCAATTAGTCCAATAAAAGGCGACGAGTTAAGAACGTAACTGAAGGTTTTTATTGGCTAAATAACAGAGCCCACCCTCGTGGGTGATCCGATCCAACAGGGAGGAATACTAGCCAGTCAGCTACCTTTATACCTGGGCAGGTAATGGGCGGAGTCGGAGGTGGTCAGCCCAGGTATAACAGTGCGACAAGAGGCGACCTCGTGTAGTGATGTGACAGTGAGAACAGTGAGAACAATATACAGTGATAACTATAACAGTGGTTTACCACAGTACACACTGCAGCCATGGTATGCCAGTGGTGGAGGGAGTAAATGTTTAAGGTGGTGGATGGGGTGCCAATCAAATGGGCTGCTTTGTCCTGGATGGTGTCGAGCTTCTTGGGTGTTGTTGCAGCTGCACTCATCCAGGCAAGTGGAGAGTATTCCATCACATTCCTTACTTGTGCCTTGTAGATGGTGCAAAGGCTTTGGGGAGTCAGGAGATGAGACACTCACCGCAGAATACCTAGCCTCTGACCTGCTCTTGTTGCCACAGTATTTATGTGGCTGGTTCAGTTAAGTTTCTGGTCAATGGTGATCCCCAGAATGTGATGGTGGGAGATTCGGCGATGGTAATGCCTTTCAATATCAAGGGGAGGTGGTTAGATTCTCGCTTGTTGGAGATAGTCATTGCCTGGCACTTCTGTGACGCAAATGTTACCTGCCACTTATCAGCCCAAGCCTGAACGTCGTCCAGGTCTTGTTGCATGCGGGCATGGACTGCTTCATTATCTGAGGAGTTGTGAATGGCGCTGAACACTGTGCAGTCATCAGCGAACATCCCCATTTCTGACCTTATGTTGGAGGGAAGATCATTCATGAAGCAGCTGAAGATGGTTGGGCCGACGACACTGCCTTGAGGAACTCCTGCAGCGACTGTGATGATTGACCTTCAATCACCACAACCATCTTCCTTTGTGCTAGGTATGACTCCAGCCAGTGGAGCGTTCCCACCCATCCCCCACCCCCCCCCACCCCCCGATTCAGTTTTACTAGGGCTTCTTGATGCCACACTTGGTCAAATGCTGCCTTGATGTCAAGGGCAGTCACTCTCACCTCACCTCTGGAATTCAGCTCCTTTGTCCATGTTTGGACCAAGGCTGTAATGAGGTCGGGAGCCAAGTGGTCTTGGTGGAACCCAAACTGGGCATCAGTGAGCAGGTTATTGGTGAGTAACTTCAGGCTTGGGCTGATAAGTGGCAGGTAACATTCGTGCCACAGAAGTATCGGGTGAGTAAGTGCCGCTTGATAGCACTGTCGATGACACCTTCCATCACTTTGCTGATGATTGAGAGTAGGCTGATGGGGCGGTAATTGGCCGGGTTGGATTTCTCCTGCTTTTTGTGGACTGGACATACCTGGGCAGTTTTCCATATTGTCGGATAGATGTCAGTGTTGTAGCTGTACTGCAACAGCTTGGCTAGATGCGTGGCTAGTTTTGGAGCACAAGTCTTCAGCACGATAGCTGGGATGTTGTCAGGGCCCATAGCCTTTGCTGTATCCAGTGCACTCAGCCATTTCTTGATATCATGTGGAGTGAATCGAATTTGCTGAAGACTGGCTTCTGTGATGGTGGGGACCTCAGGAGTAGGCCGATATGGGTCATCCACTCGGCACTCCTGGCTCAAGATGGTTGCAAATGCTTCAGCCTTGTCTTTTGCACTCACGTGCTAGGCTCCACCATCATTGAGGATGGGGTTATTCATGGAGCCTCTGTAATGTATGTAATGTATATATACCTTAAGGGAGAGAACTACTTTTTACAGCTCCTGTATACTGTAGTACCAGCAGTGACCACACCTGTATATAAACCCTGAGTAGTGATCTGTATAGTTAGTTCTAGAGTAACCCTCATTCAGTAAACACCTGTTGAATCGTTCCCTGCAGTCTGTTGTCTGATTATTGAAGGACACAACATTAAGATACACGGACATAACATTGGCGACGACACAGATTCGAACCTACCTGCAACTCTGCATCACCTCCCAGGGATTCGCACCTGAAGAACAGTGAAAGGAGGTCGAGTCCAGAAGCACGGGCGTCAACCACGGGCAACCGCCCAGTCATCCAGCGGAGATTTGAGCATCGCAGGGGAGGCTGTCGAAAGCCAGGCTTGGCTTTCCAGTCACAGTGGTCCAGCGAAACGGGCTGGCAACAGGTACTGCGCAGACCCTTCCCGGACAGCGGCAGGCTAGAGCCCGACCGAGCGGCACAGAAAAAGGCCGAGCAGCGTCGACGGGGGAGAGAGAGAGGGCAGAGCGCACAGGGCGCAGCCGGTGTTCAGGACCGAGCGGCGTCAATGGGGGAGAGAGACGATAGAGAGCAGAGCGCAGCCGGTGGTCAAGGGCCTCGTAATGCAACCTGCAATCATTGCAGTAAGAAAGGTCACTTTTCTAAAGTATGCTGGTCAAGAGCCTCTGCTATCTATAAAACTGCTCCTCCCCCAAGAGCCACAACTAGTGTTACAGCTGCTATCTATAAAACTGCTCCTCCCCCAAGTGCCACTACTAGTGTTACAGCTGCTATCTATAAAACTGCTCCTCCCCCAAGAGCCACTACTAGTGTTACAGCTGTTTTTCTCCAAAGCCTGTCCCATGCAGCCATGAGGGTTTTGGTAAATGGACACATTTTGAGTGCATTAATCGACTCATGTAGCTCTGACAGCTTCATCAGTGAGCGGGCTGTCAGTAAGTTAAAACTGTGTATTTACCCCTCAGACAGGGAAATTGTAATGGCTCTGACGACACTGACCACCAACTCTTCCGGCTTTTGTCTTGTTGACCTTATTCTCAATGGCTGCACCTATTTTTCCACTTGGCTCAGGGTGCTCAAAAACCTATGCAGTGATGTGCTCCTGGGACAGCATTTCCAGAAACAACACAAAAGACTCAGGGCTAGATTTTCAGTTGCTTGCGCCAGCAGTTAGCGCCTTAAGAGAAGTGATTTCCGGGCGCTATGCGTGTAGCGCCCGGGCGCAGCGCAGTTTGCGCCCCGCCCCAAATTAAGTTGCCCGTTAGCGCCGGCGCAAAGTTTAGCGCCCGCCCGGATGCGCGCGCAGAAAATGACGTCACATCCTCGTGCAACGCCCTTTGGCCGCCCCGATTGCAAACTTCAGTCGGACCGCCCCATTGTGCGGCGGGCGGCCGGAGCGTTTGGAAAAAGGAACGCAACACAACCAGCGCGGGCCCCGGGGGGCGCTAATTAAAGGGAACGTCCTCTCCAGTATAAAGGCCATCCATTATTTCAGAAAACAGTCTTGTGCAACGCATTTCTGGAGACACAACAAGGAGGATAGCTAACTGGTTTCAAGCAGCAAGAGCCAGGTATTTTTGGACTCAGGCAACAGCGCTGCAAGTGGCCATTTGGAAATTAGAGTGTTTGCCAGGATTTGATGGGGGTTGCATGGGGTGCCAACGCGGAGCTGCAGCTCCATGTCCGTAGGGCTCGCAGACGTATTGTGAGAGGGGCAGCCCTGGCTAGAGGCAGAGGGGGCTACAGGCGTCGGCCACGTAGGCCTTACCCAGTCAGGCTATACCGCCAGCAGCGCTCCTACCTAAACATGAGTGCCGCGCGATGTGTTAAAAGGCTCCGATTCCGGAAGGGGGTGATTGCAGAGATCTGCCACCTGCTTCGCCGAGATCTGCGGCCAAAGCTCAGGTGCAGGACGTCTCTGTCGGTGGAAGTGAAGGTGACAGTGGCATTGAACTTCTATGCCACCGGCTCCTTCCAATACGCTGCTGGGGACATAGCAAACATCTCCCAGTACGGCGCGCATCGCTGCATCCGCCAGGTGACCGAAGCACTGTTCAGAAGGAGAAGCCAATTCATCTCCTTCCCCATGGCCCTGGAGAGCCAGCATCAGCGCGCATTGG
Organism: Somniosus microcephalus; assembly: GCF_052327205.1. NCBI lineage: Eukaryota > Metazoa > Chordata > Chondrichthyes > Squaliformes > Somniosidae > Somniosus > Somniosus microcephalus. Next base: position 79,728,967 of record NC_140996.1, on the reverse strand, counting down.
GATTTTCCAGACTCGGGGAATTCCCCTTGGTGCAGGGCGCCATTGACTGTACGCATGTGGCTTTGCGGGCCCCTCTGGAGCATGGCGAGCAGTATCGCAACAGGAAGGGCTACCATTCTCTGAATGTGCAGCTGGTCTGTGACCACAAGCAGCGCATCATGGCAGTCAATGCCAGCTTCCCAGGCAGCAGCCACGATGCCTTTATCCTGCGGCAGAGTACTGTGCATGACATGTTCCAGGCACAGCCTCCCCCAAGAGGATGGCTACTCGGGGACAAAGGCTATCCTTTGTGCACCTGGCTCATGACCCCGCTCCGCGCGCCCAGGACCGCTGCTGAAGAGGCCTACAACGAGAGCCATCAAACCACCCGCAACATCATCGAGCTAACTATTGGGGTCCTCAAGCAGCGGTTCCGCTGCCTTGATCGCTCCGGAGGAGCTCTCCAGTATTCGCCGGACCGGGTCTCCCAATTTGTGGTGGTTTGCTGCATGCTACACAACCTGGCTATCCGCAGGACTCAGGCACTGCCACCTGACGTTGGACCAGCACCTCAGGAGGAGGAGCAGGAGGAGCATGAGGAGGAGGAGGAGGAGGAGGAGGAGGAGCAGGAGTACGTTCCCAGGAGGGAGCGACCAGGGCCAAGGGCCGCACAACGCCACCTTATTACACGGTACTTCTAAGCCCCCTGTCAGGGAATGGCCAGGGGCCATGAGGGAAGATGAATGCAGCCGCTCCGCAAGCCCTCAGCCGGCGAAGCCAACAAACACTAAGAAGAACAACCATGGAGACTGCATGAATAAAGATAATTTTTTATTAAACAAAAATGAAAAGCCCTTCCGACATGAATCCCCAAAAACAATAAACGGGCCCCACAAAAAGCCCAACAAACGACTCACTCCCACAAACTGGGGAGGAGCCACTCCACCTTTATTGAAACCGGGCCTCAACGTCGGCCTAACGCAAAAAAAAAGCCCTCCAAAAGCACAACCATGGGCAAAATAAAGATGGCCACCGCCATATTAAAGGAAAGCTGGCCACACCCTCTACTGAGTGGCCCGCGAGGGCGAGACCTTGGCCAGCATTTTGCCTCCCCTGCCCTGCCTGCTGCTCCTTCGCAAGCTCTGCCCAGTGGCTGCTGCGAGGCTGGGGGAAGGCGCCTGAGGCTCAGATGCCCTTCCGCCAGATGCCGCTGGGGGGCGGCCTACACGGCGTTTGGGCCTCGAGGGGCCGTTTCCTGAGTGGCGCGCCTGAGCCTGGCCACCATCAGCTGCAGCCGCTTGCCCTTGACGCCCCAGAGGGGGAATGGCGGCGACGGATGGTGCAATGTGGGCCAGCTGGCGTCTGGGATGCGCTGGCTGGTGCTGTGGCGCGGTGGCACTCGGCCGGGCCCGCACTGCAGGATCCGCAGCAATCAGCCGACGGCCGGCTTGCTGGGATGGTCCAGCGCGGCGCCTGCCCTGGCGATGCCTGCCTGAGACAGCGCGTGTGGCAGCAGTGAGTGGCCCTGTGGTCCTGGTGTGCGCGTGCATCACATCCGCCAGGGTCTTGACGGCATCAGTTAGCATGCGGCCAGTCGCGGCAGTTGCTGCCCCGAACTCGCGCACACTGGTCGCCAGCGACTCGATGGCCTCAGGCATGCGCCCCACCACGCTCATGAGCTCCGTGTGGCGCCGGTCCGAGTCGTCGGCCATCTGATCGAGCTTCCGCACCTCCTCCGAAGTGAAGGTGTCCGGACTGGAGTCGCGACTCTCCCGCTGGGGAGGAGGGGGCCGAACTAGGGGACCCTTGCCGCGTTGGTGACGGCGAGTGTGCCGAGCAGCAGCACTCCCCTCTGATCCTTCCCCCCTTTGGGGGGAAGGCCGCGGGCCACGCGCACGGCTGCTGGGTGGCTGGACGCCACTGGTCCCAGAAGCTGCATTGCCCTGCGACAGTTCCTCCAGGCACTCGTCCAGTGAGGAGGTGTCGAGCATTTCCTCCTCTCCTGCGGGACGTGACTGTTCCCCCGAAGGTCCGGCTTGCTCCTCCTCCTCCTCCTGGTTGGAGGTGCTGTCACTGGCAGCCTCAGGGTCCTGGTCGTCACCAGCTGAAAGCAGGAATGCACAAGAGTAGCTTCAGAGTGAGGAGACGGCGTCAGCGAGGGAGTTAGGACTGGTGGGATTCAGCGCATTGGTGGGACAGTGGCAAAGGAGGTAGCTCGGATGGGCCAGTGCGATGCGAGAGGGCCAAAAGGCGAGGTCCTTACCATTGCCGGGCAGTGGAGGGTCGGATACACCGCACGCTGTGGGGACAATCACACGTGCTCCCATGAGCACACACACGCGCTCCTCCAGCCGAGTGAGCTTCTGCAGCTTGGCGCGGCCACCCCTGGCACGGGCCTGGCGATTAAACGCTACTTTAGCCTGCAAGAGAAAGGACGGGCTGTAAGTGCGCAGTGAAGCCCTGATGTAGTGTGCACTGCCTCCCATGGTGGAATAGCTTGGACAGAGTGAAGCCCTGATGTAGTGAGCACTGCCTCCCATGGTGGAATAGCTTGGACAGAGTGAAGCCCTGATGTAGTGTGCACTGCCTCCCATGGTGGAATAGCTTGGACAGAGTGAAGCCCTGATGTAGTGTGCACTGCCTCCCATGGTGGAATAGCTTGGACAGAGTGAAGCCCTGATGTAGTGTGCACTGCCTCCCATGGTGGAATAGCTTGGACAGAGTGAAGCCCTGATGTAGTGTGCACTGCCTCCCATGGTGGAATAGCTTGGACAGAGTGAAGCCCTGATGTAGTGTGCACTGCCTCCCATGGTGGAATAGCTTGGCCAAAGTGTAGAGTGCCGAATGGCCATTTGATGCTCATGACTGTCCCAATGCTGCTGGCTGAGGGCTGGCCAAAAGGACTTTCAGGTCCCTTTGCCCATCATGTCAGGTGTACATGCAAGAATGAGGAGGAGACTGGAAAGGCTACTCACCCTCACAATCCTGGTCAGATCGTTGTACTTCTTACGGCATTGTGTGTGGGTCCTGGGGGCCTCGCCGGTGAACGTCACCCTCTGGGCGATCTGCTTCCAGGCTTTGGTGTAGTCGTGGTGGGTTGGATTCCTCCCACTGTCTGGAAACAAGATCTTGCGCCTCACCTCCAGAGCTATGAGCATGATGTCCAGATCACCCTCTGAGAAGCGCAGGGCACGCTGACGGGCCTTCTCTGGCGTTGCCATGACTCCCTGGGGCTGAGCAGTAGTGTTGAGGCCTCTTTGCAAGGCTGCAGTGTGCAGGGCGTGGCAGCAGACCAATTCGTCCCTTCCCCCTTTAAGAGCTGGTCGGCACCACGGGGTCTGCTGTCAGTGCAAAAATGACCGCACCCGTGCTGCGCCCCGCCTGGGCGCTATCCCTCTGGACCGCCGGCTTAGCGCCTAAAGAGAGTAGTGGAGCGCCTCTTTTAGCGCTCCACCAACCTCTTAGGGCGAAGCCACTGAATTCCCGGCAACGGGGCGCTACTTTGGGGCGGGCGCTAACTTCGGGCGGGCGCTAAGGTTAGCGCCCCAAAACTGCCTATACTGAAAATCTAGCCCTCACTTTCGAGTTTGGAGGGACAAAGCCGGAGCTTACTATTTCCAAATACTGTTTTGTGCGCTTTCTGCGGCTTCGCTCGACGAGTCCTCCTTGTTTGCCAATCTTTCCCCCCGATGTAAGCCCATAGTCACTAAATCATGATGTTTCAGCCAAGATGATCGATCCTTTATCGAGGCAGAAATCTCTCGCCTTCTAGCTGACGGTATCATTGAGCCATGTTCATCTTCCTGGTGGGCTCAAGTCGTCGTTGTTAAAAATCCTCTGAAGCAACATAAGAAACATCTTTGCATCGATTACTCGCAAACTATTAACCAGTATACCGACCTGGATGCCTACCCACTACCACGCATTGATGACATGGCCAATAACCTTGCCAACTACAGGGTATTTTCAACTTTTGACTTAAAGAGCGCATACCATCAAGTACCATTAAAGGACTCTGACAAAAAGTATACGGCCTTTGAGGCCAATGGTCGGCTTTACCAGTTTTGTTGCCTTCCATTTGGGGTCACCAATGGGGTGGCCATCTTTCAACGGGCAATGGATAGCCTAGTCAAACAGGAGAACTTAACAGACACTTTTCCATATCTGGATAATATCACCATTGCTGGTCATGACCAGAAGGAGCATGATGCCAACCTCCAGCAATTTCTTGACATTCTCCGTTGTCGCAACTTAACCTTAAATGAGTCCAAATCTGTGAAATCAGTATCATCAGTCAACATCCTTGGCTACTGGGTGGGCAATGATGTCATCAAACCGGATCCGGAGCGACTTCGTCCGCTTCAGGAGTTCCCTCCTCCTACGAATCTCGGCTCTCTTCATCAGGCCCTCGACATGTTTGCCTATTATGCGAAGTGGATACCCCACTTTTCCGACAACATCCAGCCCCTGCTTCACGCAAAGTCATTTCCGTTGGACATGATGGCTATTTCAGCTTTCGACCTCCTCAAGCAACAACTGGAAAAAGCCACGCTTCATTCACTTGATGAAAATCTCCCTTTCGTGGTCGAGTGCGATGCATCGGAGGTGGTGATCTCGGCTACCTTGAATCAAGGTGGTCGACCTATTGCATTTCTGTCCAGAACTTTGCAGGGTACCGAGCTCCATTATCCTCCTGTCGAGAAGGAGGCTACGGCTATCATCGATGCAGTACGTAAATGGAGTCATTTTCTCGCTTGTCGCCATTTCACGCTCATAACTGATCAGCGCTCTGTGGTCTTTATGCTAGATACCCAGAAACGCACTAAGGTCAAAAATAACAAAATACAGCTCTGGAGGATGGAATTGGCCGCCTTTGGCTACACCATACATTATCGACACGACAAAGAGAATGTGGCCCCAGATACCCTCATGCGTGCATTCTGCTCTTCAATGTCAACTTCGACTCTTACAGATCTTCATACTGACCTGTGCCATCCTGGCATTACCCGTATGTTGCACTTTGTGTGATCTAAAAATCTCCCATTTTCTACAGAAGACGTGAAAAGAACATGCTCCACTCGTAGAATTTGTGCAGAATTAAAACCGCAGTTCTTCTGTCCGTCGGTTGGCTCGCTCATACACGCTACACAGCCTATGCAGCGACTCAGCATTGACTTTAAAGGGCCATTGCCTTCCTCAACGCGAAACACCTACTTGCTTACTATGGTGGACGGATATTCACGCTTTCTCTTTGCTCTCCCCTGTCCAATATGCTTACTTCCACAGTGATCAAATGCCCGATCAGGTCTTTTCCCTTTGCGGTATGGCTAATTTCATCCACTGATCGGGGTTCCTCCTTCATGTCAAGCAAACTCAAAAGTTATCTTTCTCAACAGGGAATCACCACACTAAAACGACACCGTATCATCCTATTGGAAACGGGCAGGTTGAGAGATACAACGCCATCGTTTGGAACGCTGTTCGTCTTACACTGAGGTCACACAACCTATCAGACCAGCAGTGGGGAACTCTGCTCCCTGACGTGTTGCATTCCATCAGGTCTCTTCTTTCTACATCCACCAACGCTACTCAATGTGGTAAACCACTGTTTGTATTCCACTGTGTACATGCCTGGACATGCCTTGGCTGACTCCTCCCACAAGTCCTAGTATAAAGGTGACTGCTCCCCAGCCCTTTGTATTTCTGGACCGGTCGACCACTCGAGGCAGACCTTCATTCTTTTGTTAATAAAAGCCTTTAGTTACTCTCTTAACTCTCAGTCTTTTATGAGTAATTGATAGCGCATCAATTTTATTAACAAAATTTTTATAATGGAGAAGATCCTCACACCAGCATGCCTGGACTTAGATCATCGGGAGGCGGACTCATCCACCAAGTTTACTCACTGGCTTAAGTGTTTCGAAAAATTCCTGACCGCCTCCGCAGCAATCAAATCGGACGAGGACAAACTGGATGTCCTGACCTCCAAAGTGAACCACCGAGTGTACTCGGTCATCCAAGACGCGACCTCGTACGCGGACGCTATCAAGCTCCTCAAGGACCAGTACACGCGCCCAGTGAACGAAGTGTACGCCAGGCACCTTCTGGGGAGTCGTAAACAACAACCTGGGGAATCGACCGTGGAATACCTTCAGGCACTGTCTGTGCTTGGCCGGGCCTGTGGTTGTAAGGATGTAAAGGCCGCCGTGTACACAGAGGAACTTATCCGGGACGCTTTTGTAGCGGGCCACAGATCCAATTACACCCGACAGCGACTGTTGGAGCAGAGTGACCTCGACCTCAACAAGGCCTCTGAACTCGCACTATCATTGGATGCAGCCTACCGGGGCATGGATGCCTACTCCTCTGCACCGTGGACGCCGCAGGGAATAACAGCCTGGGACACGGTAGGACCGCCTCATAGCGCCGTGCCACCCCAGCCACACCCCAGCAACGGCCCAACTACCGCAGCAGTGTCCCAAGGCCAGACAGCAGTGCCCCAAGGCCAGAAATGCTACTTCTGTGGCCAGGCAAAACACCCCAGAGCGCGCTGCCCAGCGAAAAACGCGATCTGCTCGGGCTGCGGGAAGAAGGGACACTACGCTAACGTCTGCAGGGCCAAAGCCACCCCGAACCCCAGCAGCGCTGCGTGTGGGCCTTGCGGGCCGCCATTTTGGGCCTCCCCGGCCATGTGCGAACCACCGGTACAGCAGCCATTTTGGACGCCTCCAGCCACATGGGGATCATGGATGCCGCCATCTTGGATGACAGCCGGAACGCAGCAGGCCCCCAACACCGCCTCATCTGATACCCGCAGCGACACACCGACCCCTACGCTGGCATCCGTTACACTGGACCAAGCGAGACCGCACCAGCTGGCCAGTTCCACAATGGACATTAAGGTAAATGGCCACGATACAATCTGCCTTTTTGACTCTGGGAGCACGGAAAGCTTCATCCACCCCGACACGGTGCGGCGTTGCTCTCTCCCAGTCCTGCCTGCGCACCAGCGGATTTCTATGGCCTCCGAGTCCCAGTCGGCGGACATCGGCGGCTACTGCGTAGTGACACTCGTAGTAGACGGGACCGTGTACGATCATTTTAAACTTCTGGTCCTGCCCAACCTCTGCGCTGCCGTCCTGCTGGGATTAGATTTTCAGTGCCACCTTAAAAGTGTTACGATGGCGTACGGTGGACCCCTACCCCCACTCACAGTCCGCAGCCAGCAGCTCCCAAATTGCCCGCCGCGCACCAGGTGCAACCTCTCCACACTCAGAGTCACCCTCCCCCCACTGTTTGCTAACCTCACCCCCGACTGTAAGCCCATCGCCACAAAGAGCAGGCGATACAGTGCCGGGGACAGGGTTTTCATTAAAACCGAAGTGGAGCGGCTCCTGAAGGAAGGGATTATTGAGGGCAGCACCAGCCCCTGGCGAGCCCAGGTTGTGGTCGTTAAGACCGGCGAGAAGCAGCGCCTGGTCATCGACTACAGCCAGACAATAAATCGCTACACCCTGCTGGACGCCTACCCACTCCCCCGCATAGCTGATATGGTCAACCAGATCGCGCAGTACCGCGTCTTCTCGACCATTGACCTGAAATCAGCGTACCACCAGCTCCCTATCCGCCCTGAGGACCGCCAGTATACTGCCTTTGAGGCAAACGGCCGCCTCTACCACTTCCTTAGGGTTCCCTTTGGCGTCACCAACGGGGTCTCCGTCTTCCAAAGGGAGATGGACCGGATGGTAGATCAAAATGCGTTGCAGGCCACTTTCCCATATCTGGACAATGTGACCATCTGCGGCCGTGACTTGCAGGACCATGACGCAAACCTCGAAAAATTCCTCCGCACCGCCCAACCCCTGAACCTGACATATAACAAGGAGAAGTGCATATTCCGCACAAACCGCCTCGCCATCCTTGGCTGTGTTGTGGAACACGGAGTCATCGGCCCCGACCCCGACCAGATGCGTCCCCTTATGGAACTCCCACTGCCCCACTGCCTCAAGGCCCTGAAGAGGTGCCTAGGGTTTTTCTCCTATTATGCCCAGTGGGTCCCCTACTATGCGGACAAGGCCCATCCGCTGATCAAATCCACCTCTTTTCCCTTGACGGCAGAGGCCCGCTTAGCCTTCCACCGTATCAAGGAAGACATTGCCAAAGCCACCATGCACGCAGTGGACGAATCCATCCCCTTCCAGGTGGAAAGCGACGCGTCCGACTTTGCCCTGGCCGCTACCCTCAATCAGGCGGGGAGACCCGTGGCCTTCTTTTCACGAACCCTCCAAGGCCCGGAGACCAGACACTCCGCTGTTGAGAAGGAGGCCCAGGCGATTGTGGAGGCTGTGCGTCATTGGAGGCACTACCTGGCCGGAAAACGATTTACCCTGCTCACTGACCAACGTTCAGTTGCTTTCATGTTTAACAACAAGCAGAGGGGCAAAATCAAAAATGACAAGATCTTGAGGTGGAGAATCGAACATTCCACCTACAATTACGAGATCTTGTACTGGCCCAGGAAGCTCAATGAACCCCCGGATGTGCTATCTCGTGGCACCTGCGCCAGCGCGCAGATCGATAGACTGCGGGCCCTCCACAATGACCTCTGCCACCCGGGGGTCACCAGGTTCTTCCACTTCATCAAGGCCCGCAACCTGCCTTACTCTATTGAGGAGGTCAGGACCATGACCAGGAACTGCCAAGTCTGCGCTGAGTGCAAACCGCACTTTTATAGACCAGACAGGGCCCACCTGATAAAAGCCACTCGCCCCTTCGAGCGCCTGAGCGTTGATTTTAAAGGGCCTCTCCCCTCCTCCGACCGCAATGTGTACTTCCTCAATATTATTGATGAGTACTCCCGTTTCCCGTTCGCCATCCCCTGCCCGGACATGACCAGTGCCACGGTCATTAAATGTCTGAACAACCACTTCACCCTGTTCGGTTTCCCCAGCTATATCCATAGCGACCGGGGCTCATCGTTTATGAGCGACGAACTCCGTCAGTACCTGCTAACTAGGGGTATTGCCACAAGCAGGACCACCAGTTACAACCCCCGGGGGAACGGACAGGTGGAAAGAGAAAATGCGACAGTTTGGAAGGCCGCCCTGCTAGCCTTAAAGTCTAGGGGCCTTCCAACCTCCCGCTGGCAGGATGTGCTCCCCGATGCGCTCCACTCTATTCGGTCACTGCTCTGCACTGCCATTAACGCCACCCCTCATGAGAAAATGTTTGTCTTCCCAAGGAAGTCCACATCGGGGACATCGCTACCGCCATGGCTGACGTCCCCAGGGCCGGTCCTACTGAGAAGGCACGTGAGGACCCATAAAACGGACCCCCTGGTCGAGAGGGTCGACCTCCTCCACGCCACCCCCAGTATGCTTACATTGCATACCCGGACGGGCGGGAGGACACAGTCTCCATAAGAGACCTTGCACCCTCGGGGGCCGCAGTAACCCACTACTCACTACCACCCCCCCCCCCCCACGATCCGATATCCAGCCCCAGCAGACGGCAGGCCTGGGCCCCGCGACCCGCTCGACATCTACGAGGACGACACGCCTGTGCCACAGCCCACGCAGGACTCGACGCCGGAAGCTCCACTACCCCTGCCGTCACCACGCCGATCACAGCGGCAGACAAGACCTCCGGAGAGACTCCAATACACGAACTTTTAATACACTTCACCCCGCCGGACTCAATTTTAAACAAGGGGTGAATGTGGCAAACCACTGTTTGTATTCCACTGTGTACATACCTGGACATGCCTCGGCTGACTCCTCCCACAAGTCCTAGTATAAAGGTGACTGCTCCCCAGCCCTTTGTATTTCTGGACCGGTCGACCACTCGAGGCAGACCTTCATTCTTTTGTTAATAAAAACCTTTAGTTACTCTCTTAACTCTCAGTCTTTTATGAGTAATTGATAGCGCATCACTCCTCACAAACGATTCTTCGGGTTCCAGCGTCGCTCCACTCATGGGACGTTCCTACCATCATGGTTGGCAGCTCCTGGCCCCGTGCTGCTCCGAAGATTCGTCCGATCCTCTAAGAGTGATCCCCTCGTCGACGAAGTGGAACTGACGGATGTCAATCCCACGTATGCGCACGTGCGGAACCCTGATGGCCGGGAATCCACAGTGTCACTTCGGGATCTGGCTACCTGCCCAACCGGTCCCACGGACCCAATCGATAGTGGGATCTGTATTAATTACGTCGATAACCTGCGCTCCTCTGAGGATGACGCCCTACCCGAGTCGTCAAGGGATCTGCTAGCTATTCCGCCGGATCAACCCGGGGAACAGAGCGCTCCCCGCGGGATGGCCACCCGAAGCCAGGACGCCGGTCAGTCACTGACTACTGAGCAGGGTGAAGCCAGCTCTGTGCCTGTGGGGGCCCGCACCCGGAGCCACGATCTCCCCAGTCCCCCTCAGGTCGATCAAGGCGACACAGACTCTGCCAGCCCGCTGGTACGAACCAAGCGACCCAGGGACCAAAACACAGTCCGAGGAGACATGCCTTCTAGACTCCAACGGAGATCCAAATGACTGCATCTATTCTTAGTCCGATTAATTCGGTAGAAGGAAGCCGCCGGACTTCCAATCTTTCAGGCGGGAAGAATGACATGAATCTTGTCATTCATGTGGAAATGACTTATGAAATGGTACTGGGCGGCCTGCTGGTGGCGCTGTCTAGGGAGAGTATAAATACTCGGGCATGGGCCCAGCTTGCTCAGGACATTCTTTAACAGGAACTAGTGAAGGACACAACTAGATCTCCATGTTTAAAAACAGTTGATTAAAGCCTTGTTTAATACTTAGACCAAGTGCCTAGTAGTTTTCTTACGTCATGTACAACCCTTATTTGAAGGGAAGGAAAGAGTGAAAGCATGGCTTCTGGAAGAGAAAGACTACCCTCTGCAGCTAGGGCTCATCATACCTTTAGGCAAGCCGTGGACAGAAGCAGAGTGCAGGTATAATGAGGCTTGTGCTACAAACAGAATGGTGATTGAATATACCACTGGCACACTGAAGCAATGCTTCAGGTTTTCGACCATCTCACAATACAACTCCCTCCCCCCGCCAGTTGCATGAATAAAGAATATCTGTTAAATGCTCCTTACCTTTGTCCTGAAAAGGCCTCACCATGAGCAAGATTGCAAAGATGTCATGCTGGTTCTCTCATTCCAGCACTATACTGGCTATCTGCCTCTTACAGATCAGCATGTTCCAGCAAAAAGGATTTAAGGTTTGGTAGAGCAGACTTTATTACATGTCTACTTGTGCTTGTTGTGCATAGCTACGGACTTAGCCTGCAATTCACAAATTTTCTGTGCAAGTTTCTTGTGACTAATGGGTCTGAACAAGCAGATTTTTATTTTAGAATTGAAGCTGGGCCCAGAGTAGCGATGAAAAATCTGTTAATCACTTTCTGCCGGCCTTGTTTCCTTGTTTACTGTACACGGTTACACCTGAAATGTCTCCACTGGTTCTCCTGATCGCCCACAGTGTTTATGGCTGAAAGCGACTCTTCACTCTGTTTCTCTAAAGTTTCCACCAATCTTCAACTGAAATTATGGTGGGCGATCGGGAGATCCCAGTAGAAATTCTCTGCCTCCCCAACTCTTGTCAAAATATGGGCCAATGAGTTAATCAGTTATAGAGTGAAGTATAACTTAGAGCAGTGAATAGTGGCACTCTTGAAAATTCAAAAAGGGATTGGATTAAAACTTGAATCTAGTGATAAAGTGCTATGAGTAAAATAGAAAAGCATCAATTCGTAACCTCACTGCAATCCAAAATGGCAGAAAATCATATTCAATACTGTCACCAGCTTTTTAAATTGATTCATAATGTAATTGTGGTGCATGTTCCATATATTAACATTACTAAATACTGCACTTCAACTGATATTTCTCCTGAAGGACGAGAATCTCCCTTCACAAAATGCCTCATCTGGTAACAGTCATTGAACCATTGACTTATTTTTTTTTCAGACTTACATTGGGCATATTTTACTGCTGGTAAATCCGTATAAAGAACTGCCAATATATTCCGCCATGGTGAGTACCATTTTTATCTTATTGAAATTACATAGTAGAGCACAGTTTCTGAGTTATCCCTCCCTGCACAGAACCCCACTGTAATTGGGCACAGTTTAGATCATTTTGCGTAGAGGTCAGCAAAGCAGGTTAATTGCCCTCCTGATTTAACAGTCCTAAGATTAATATCAGGAGCACTGTGATTTAGAGGTGCTACTGCCGCACCTGAGTCTTCAATCTGAGCTTCCATTGAGCAAGACTCTGCATTGGGATTGGGGAGTCTCAATTTAGATCCTAATAAATACAGTAATTTTTTCTCTCCACGGTATTGGGTTAAGTAGGCATTCAGTAGTGATCAGCAAATTACGCCACAGGTCACGCTGGTTTGCATGCCAATCTTTCCAACCCGAATTTACGCCATAATTTCCTGGAATACTCATTTGCATATGGCATAGCAAACATAGCGGTATTCTACAACCCTCAGAAGCGGCATGGCCAATGGTGGGCCCTCGGAACCTTGGGTGGAAGTATTATAAAAAGCTCAGAACAAACGTCTTCCGCCATGGAGTCTACACACCTTGATCCTCCTTCTGATCTTCCTCTATAATAATGATGAACTGGAGAACTCCCAATGGGAAGCCATTGCAGCTACTTTTCCCTTCTGAATGCACTGGGAGGGATGGGAAGTCCTAAAAATATCAGCTTCAGATACTCACAGGACTCTGATCAGGAAAACTTAAGATGTCAGTAAGAAACAAGCAAAAAAAAAGGAAAAAAATCAATTCCAAACTGCAGAGGTCAAACTGCATAGCTTGAATAGTCCTTGCAGACTGAGAATGATGCGAGAGCCATATATTACACTGCTAGCAGGTGAGCTTGGGCCCACCTGTGCGTAGATACGAACATACGAACAATGACAGACAGGTAAAGACCCTCTGGTCCATCGAGCCTGTCCCACACAATTGCGATACCTTGTGTATCACAACATATACACGCCACCTGAAACCACGTGATCTCCTGGGAGAGGCAAAAAAACAGATAAAAAGCCCAGGCCAATTCCTCTCCAACCCATCTAGGTGATTGAAACTAGTCCAGGAGATCACTCTGGCCCTGAATTCCCTGCAGTACCTACCTTCTGTAAGAGGTGATCTCCGCCCCAGCCAGAAACAGGTCCAGCTCTCACTTGATGGAATTCAGCGAATCAGCATCCATCGCATGAGACGGCAGCCTGTTCCAGAGGCCCACTATTCTTTGGGAAAAGAACCACCTCCTGACATCTAGCCTAGATCTTGCCTTATACAACTTAAATTTCTGACCCTTGGTCCCCCCTAACCTATTTAATTTGAACAAACTGTCAATTGGAACACAATCTATTCCCTTCTTTATCTCATAAACCTCAATCAGATCATCTCTGAGTTTACACTTCTCTAAATTGTAGAGTCCCAACTCTTTTAGCCTATCTTGATAACGAAGATGCTTTAAACTGGGAATTAGTCTAGTGGTCCTCCTCTGCACCCTTTCCAAAGCCTCACTATCACCCACCATATGAGGTGCTCAAAACTGGACACAGTATTCCAAGTGCGGCCTGACCAAGGTCTTGTACAAGGACAAAACCGTATTCCTCGTCTTGTATTCATTTGTCCTATGGATACACCTCAACACCCTATTTGCTCTAGCTTTCGCTTCACGACATTGCTCATATACCTTTAAAGATGTATGCACTAGAAAAGAGTGGTGAGAATGTGGAACATGCTACCACAGGGAGTGGTTGAAGCGAATAGTATAGATGCATTTAAGGGAGGCTGGACAAGCATATAAGGGAGAAGGGAATAGAGGGTTACGCTGATAGATTTCAATGAGGAAAAATGGGAGGAGGCTCGAGTGGAGCATAAAGGCCGGCATGGACTGATTGGGCCGAATGGCCTGTTTCTATGCCGTATATCCTATGTAATCCTATGTAATGCCCAAATCTCTTTCTATCCCCATCTTCTTTAATGCTTTTCCCTGACGGGTGTATGAATGTTGATATTTGCCCTGCCCACATGCATAGCACTGCACTTGTACAAGTTATACATCATTTTCCAGTCATGAGCCCAATCTCCCAACACATTAAGATCTGCCTGAAGCAGATGAGCGTTGTCTACAGTCCGTACAACATAAGAATTAGGTGCAGGAGTAAGCCATACGGCCTGTCGAGCCTGCTCCGCCATTCAATAAGATCATGGCTGATCTTCGACCTCAAATCCACTTTCCTGTCCAAACCCCATATCCCTTGATTCCCCTAGAGTCCAAAATCTATCTATCTCAGCCTTGAATATACTCAACGATACAGCATCCACAGCCCTTTGAGGTAGAGAATTCCAAAGATTCACAGCCTTCTGAGTGAAGAAATTCCTCCTCATCTCAGTCTTAATTGGCTGACCCCTTATCCTGAGACTATGCCCCCTAGTTCTAGACACTCCAGCCAGGGGAAACAACCTCTCAGTATCTACGCTGTCAATCCCCCTCAGAATCTTACATGTTTCTCCCTCATTCTTCTAAACTCCAGAGAGCCCAATCTACTTAATCTCTCCTTATTGGACAACCCTCTCATCCCAGGAATCAATTCAGCCTCCATCTCAACTCTTCTTGCTCTCTCTCCTCTGCATTTACTGACCTCCTTTCCTCCCTAAACCTCTTCCTCCATATAAACGATCCCACTCACATACACGGCCAGCCCTTCGATCTTGTCATCTCACGTGGTCTCACTACCCCCATCACAAAGATCAAGACCATCCATTCAGCTGCCTCTGCCATTTCTCTCCCTTTCCCGAGCCCATCGGGACAAACTTCCCCATATATTCCCCGCTGCCCTAGCCCTGAACTCGCATCTTTCTCTAGATTCTATCCCATCCCCTGCAATGCACTCTTCGCCATCACCTTGTCCATGAGAGCCACCTTCTGCTCCCTTGACCCTATTCCGTCCAAACTGTTGACCACCCAACTTGCCTTCCTGGGCTATATGTTAGCTGATATTGTTAAAAGTTCCCTCTCCTCGGGTACTGTCCCCCCCCACCCTTCAAATCACCCCTCTCCTCAAAAAAACTACACTTGACCACTCTGTCCTTGCAAACTACCACCCATCTCCAACCTCCCTTTCCTCTCCAAAGTCCTTGAATGTGTTGTCGCCTCCCAAATCCGTGCCCGTTTGAATCCCTCCAATCAGGTGTCCGACCCAATCATAGTACTGAAACAGGCCTTGTCAAAGTCACAAATGACATTCTTTATGACTGTGACTGTGATAAACTATTCCTCCTTATCCCTCTTGACCTATCTGCAGCCTTCGACACGGTTGACCACAGTTTCCTCCTCCAACGCCTCTCTTCCGCCGTCCAGCTGGGTGGAACTGCTCTAGCTTGGTTCCATTATCATTTATCTAATCTTAACCAGAGAATCACCTGCATTGGCTTCACTTCCCGCTCCCACGTTATGATGTCTGGAGTCCCCAAAGGATCCATCCTTGGCCCCCTTCTATTTCTCATCTACATGCTACCCCTCGGCGATATCATCTGAAAACACAGCGTCAGGTTCCACGTATATGCCGGCGACACTCAGCTCTATCTCACCACCTCTTTGGACCCCTACACCGTCTCTGATTTGTCACACTGCTTGTCCGAAATCTAATATTGGAGGAGCAGAAATGTCTTCAAACTAAATATTGGGAAGGCTGAAGCTATTCTCTTTGGTCCCCACCACAAACTCCATTCCCCAACAACCAATTCCATCCCTGGCAACTGTCTTAAACTGAGTAAGACCGATCGCAACATTGGTGTTGTGTTTGACCCCGAGATGAGTTTGCGACAACATATCCGCTCCATCGCCAAGACTATTTACATCTCTGTAACATTGCCAGCTTCAGCTCATCTGCTACTGAAACCCTCACCCTTGCCTTTGATACCTCCAGATGTGACTATTCCAGTGCTCTCCCGGCCGGCCTCCCATCTTCCACCCTACATAAACTTGTGCTCATCCAAAACTCTGCTGCCTGTATCTTAACTTGCTCCAAATCTTGTTCACCCATCACCCCTGTGCTTGCTGACTTTCACTGACTCCCGGTCTGACAATGCCTCAATTTTAAAATCCTCATCCTTGTTTTCAAATCCCTCCAAGGCCTCGCCCCTCCCTATCTCTGTAGCCTCCTCCAGCCCTACAAGCCTTTGCGATCTCTGTGCTCTTCCAATTCTGGCCTCTTGCGCATCCCTGATTTTAATTGCTCCACCATTGGCGGCCATACTTTCAACTGCCTTGGCTCTAAGCTCTGGAATTCCCTCCCTGAAACCTCTTTGCCTCTCTACCTCTCTCTCCTCTTTTAAGATGCTCCTTAAAACTTACCTCTTTGATCAAGCTGTTGGTCATCTGTCCTGATATCTCCTTCTGTGGTTCGGTGTTAAAAAATGTTATTTTTCATTGATAGCGCTCCTGTTAAGTGCCTTGAGACATTTTGCTATGTTAAATGCGCTATATAAATGTAAGTTGTTGTTGTTGAGTGAGTGTTTGTAAAAGAGAAACTGAGAGAGAACTGTGATGGTCCCCTAATTTATTAGTCCAGAAATATTCACTGGCAAGGCTCACACATGAATAATGGCAACTTGGCTGAAGTACCAGAAGATGACTGTCACCTGTGGCACCACATGCCAGCACGGAAGGGGTAGAAAATGGCTTTGAAATGTACAATTTTTTGAGAATATTATTTTCTTAGTTGATCATTAATTACAGAGAAATAGGCATTCTCCTGCTTTTCAAAGAGGGATTTGTCTCACACAACATGGATGAAAAATCATGCACAACCCATGGATTTCCATGCCAGCTCCCGATAAATGCTCTGGCCAAACAAATCCTGACATGCGGAGTGTTAATTTGTAACATCTACTTCGTAACGAATACGTCGAAACTTTGTATATCATTTAATTAAATATTGGATTACTTTTAATAATGATAGCTCAGAAATTATACTGTGCAATGCAGCGTATGAACAAATTCCTTTGTCTGCTTTCAACAGAAGCATTAACATAAGAAATAGGCCATGCGACCCATCGAACCTGCTCCCCCATTCAATAAAATCATGGCTGAACTCCACTTTCCCACCCACAATCCCCTTATCCCTTGATTCCTTTAGTGCCCAAAAATCTATTGATCTCTGACTTGAACATACTCGACTGAGGATCCATAGACCTTTAGAGTAGAGAATTCCAAAGATTCACAACCCTCTGAGTGAAGAAATTTCTCCTCATCTCAGCCCTAAATGGCTCACCCTTTATACTGAGACTATGGCCCCTAGTTCTAGACTCTCCTGCAGGGAAAAACAGCCTATCAGCAGCTTCCCTGTCAAACCCTCTAAGAATTTTATATATTTCAATGATATTTCCAATCCTCCTTAGAAATGGGGGTGGAGCCAGAGGACTGGAGAATTGAACAAAGGTGTAAAGATAAACCCAGCAAATACAGGCCAGTCAGTTTAATCTCGGTAGTGGGGAAGTTTTTAGAAGGCAAATCATGTTTAACCAACTTGATCGAGTTTTTTGATGAGGTAACGGAGAGGGTTGTTGAGGGCAATGCGGCTGACGTGGTGTACATGGATTTCCAAAAGGCTTTCGACAAAGTGCCACATAATAGGCTTGCCAGCAAAGTTGAAGCCCATGGAATAAAAGGGACAGGGGCATCATGGATACGAAATTGGCTAAGTGACAGGAAACTGAGAGTAGTGGTAAACGGTTGTTTTTCAGACTGGAGGAAGGTATACAGTGGTGTGCCCCGGGGGTCGGTTCTAGGACCACTGCTTTTCTTGATATATATTAATGACTGGGATTTGGGTGTACAGGGCACTTATTCAAAATTTGCAGATGACACAAAACTTGGAAGTATAGTGAACAGTGAGGAGGATAGTAATAGACTTTAAGAGGACATAGAGAGGCTGGTGGAATGGGCGGATACATGGCAGATGAAAATTAACAGAGAAAAGTGCGAAATCATACATTTTGGTAGAAAGAACGAAGAGAGGAAATATAAGCTACAGGGTACAACCCTAAAAGGGGTGCATGAACAGAGAGACCTGGGGGTATATGTGCATAAATCGTTGAAGGTGGCAGGGCAGGTTGAGAAAGCAGTTAAAAAAGCATATGGGATCCTGGGTTTCATGAATAAAGGTATAGGGCTCGATTTTAACGCAGCCAACAGGCGGGCTTTTAGGCGTGTGGGGGGTTAAAATCGCAAAATCTGGGGGTCGGGAACCCCCGCCTGGTTCCCGCCTCCACGCCATTTTAACTTAGGTGTGTCTGATGGACCCGAATCAGTCCTGCCTGCAACAGGCGGGACTGGTCTTTAGGGCCCTTAAACAGCACTGATTGGCCTTTATAATCCCATTTTAACAGGCGCTTGCCTGTTTAACCCTTTTCCCACGTAAAACACGCCTAGTGGGGAATCACGCCTGTGAAACCTGACGTGAACACTATTGGCTTGCTGACTATCAGCAGCAGGTCCAACATTAAAGAGGATATTTGATCAGTCATCATTTGCAGGTGGCAGGACTTTGTTGTCTCAGGTCTGGGGCAACTTTTACCAGGCCTAACCACACCGGTGGAAGGTTGGAGCCTCACACACTTCTCCAGTGTGACCTCCTGCGAGACCCCTCTCGCCACCCTCACTCAGCGCTTCCTCAACTGAGGCACCTACCAGAAGCATGGGAGGCCTTTTTTTCCTTCCCCTCTTGGCATTAGAGGACCTCCAGCCCCATTCGCGAAATGACACACGCCACAACTGCAGAAGTTGCTATCAGAATTTTTATGAAAAACAAACAACTGATGGCATTTTTACAAAATGCACAGCATTTCACACAAGTGACTACCCTTGTGACTATTTGTGCTTTATTTTCCTCTTACGCGTGCTCCTACGTAGTGGTTTCCCTGTGGCTTCAGCAGATGTGGAGGCCCCTTGCTCACTTTCCCGCTGCTCCTGTCTCGACACCTATGGCGGACATCCTCTGGGGTGGCGAGCCTGTGAGGGCTCGCCAGCAGTCTGCTGCTCCTGTGGCTGTGCAGGGGTTGAGACCTCTATCTCTGTTGGGCGTGGACTCCGGCAGGGCTCTGACCAAGGGCTCTACAGTGGCATGGAAGTGTGAGCGCTTGGAGAGGAGCCCCCACTTCCTTGAGGTCTGCCACCAACCTCCCTCTCATGGGTCAGGTCCCCCTCAGTGCCTGCAAGTGGCTTGAGAGCAGCTTGCTGCACATCAGGGGGGCCATGGGGACCCGTATCTACAATGGCAGTCCTACTCAGAAGGACTTCCATGAAGGTCTGGTTTCTCTGTTCAATAGATGCCCATCGCTCCTCAAGAGATGTCATTCTATTCTGAACACTCACCATGTTTTCCATACCCTGGCGACTAACCTCCTCCATGGCCATATCCCTCCTCTCCTCTACCGTTGCCCTCCTCTCCTCTACCGTAGCCAATCTCTCCTCTATGGTAGCCAGCCTTACCACGGAGGCAGCAATCATTTGCACATAGGTAGCCATCCTTTCCGTGTTGATGCGTTCATGCGCCACTGACTCCGCCAAAGCTGTGCTCATGTTCGCTATGGACTCCTCAATTCGCTCCACACTCGCAGCGACCCTGGAGACAAAACTTGCCAGAGACTCCTGCATCTGTGCATGGAGTTCCATCACCTCTGATCTTACGGATGGACACAGAGGCAGAGGGTCGACATGCAGCTGAGCCGAGCTGGCAGAGTCCTGCGCCCGCCGACGAGGACTCTCCACTGCTGCCCCTGTCTCCACAATCTGCTGATGCTCACTTGTGAGCTGTGATACACCAGGTGACAACTCTACTCTATGTCCCGAAGGTCCCACCGAGGTGTGAGTGTCTGCGCTGGTGCTGGGTGCGCTTATTTCTGCTGACACTGCGCCCTCAGAGGTTGCAGATTCCTCTGAGGAGTCTGGCTGCTCAGGCTCTTCCTCCTGCACAGTGGGGACGGGGGCTCTCAATGGTCCTGTGGGGGAGTCAAGGAAAAAGTTAGAGATGTGATGCCAAGGTTACATGCACATTGCATTTTGCAGATGATCATAAGTCCATATGATGTAGCTTTAGAATCATTATCAGCGACTCATGCAATGCCAATGAGAGAGATGGAAAACTATTCTGTCACCGGCTTGCGGGGATGCTCCTGTCTGTCCTTCCCCAACTTCCACATCTCGGTCAGCCCTGGCAATCTCCAGGATGCCTTCCTCCCAGGGGGTGAGCTGGGCTACTGAGGGCGGCCCTCCTCCTGTCCTGGCTCGCTCTCTCCTGTTGTGAGCTCTCTTTTCCTGCAATGAGGGAGACAAGTGGAGGTTGAGTGAGAATGAAGGAGTGAGTGCAGAGATTGCATAGCATAGATACTTAGAAGGAGACAAAGATGGAGTGAGGTTGCAAGACCAAGGGCCCTCCCTGTGTGTTGTCAGTTGTGTTCCAAGCATCAGAGTGAGAGGGAGTGTGAGGGCTGCATGGTGGAATAGTTCTGTGAATGTGAGCATAGAGAGAGAGGGAATGGGTAAGGGTGCATGGATGTGAGTGTCTAGTGGGATGTGCAGGAAGAGATTGCTAAAGCTGAGTGCTGGTGAGGAAAGGCAATGGGGATCAGATTGAGGGTGATAGAAACTTCAGACAGTACTTACTTTTCCAGTGCAAAGAAGGGCATGATATCTTTTCTTGCTCTGCAACCACATTCTTCGTGTGAGCCCCAAGGAGTTGACTTGACTTGCCACCTGTTGCCACACAGCCTTGGTCTGACTGGGAGGCCTCTTCCTCCTTGAAGAAGGGAACAGGACCTCCCTGTGGGCCTGTGGTGATTATTCTTGTTTTATAAGAAGCATTGTAATTGGTTGCCTGTTTTCCTGCCTTGAGATATATGCTGTAAACTTATTGGTTAGTTGATTCCATGTGACCTGTGGTGGCCATCTTAAATTCAGTTCTCTACAGTTTGGTTGAGACTGGGTGCTTAACATGTACTGCTGGTTTTTTAAGGTTAATAAAGCCTAGCTTTTGAAAGGCAAGCTACTCTTTATTTCAATTTATTAACCTTTTGCTATAATGGAACGATATCTTCGACCGGAACGATTTAATGCTGACCCTAATTCTGCAGGAGTGGATGATCAATGGAAACATTGGTATCGTACATTTAAAAACTTTTTGGGCGTGTTGGATCAGCAATCTCTGAATAAGTTGGATATACTAATCAACTACATTGCTCCGGATGTGTATAAGTATATTTTGGTCTGCAGAAGAACATAAGGAAGAGTCGGTACGGGATGCATTTATTAATGGATTACTGTCTAGATCAATTCGTCAGCGGATATTAGAAAATAAGACCTTGGATGTTAAGAGTGCTTTTGAGCAAGCCTCTACATTGGATTTGGCTCAGAGAAGTTCAGGTTCTTCTGCTCTTTTTGATTGGCCTGCGACCGTGGTTTCGGCAGTTCCGGATGAAAGGGAGTCACGTGGATTTAATAGGAGTGGTTTACCAGATTCCGAAATAGTTTCTACTTCGGCAGCTGTTGCCTCTAGGATTCAGAAGTGTTATTTTTGCGGGAACGCCCGGCACCCCCGTCTGAAGTGCCCTGCCCGGGAGGCTGCGTGTAGTAAATGCGGCAAGGGAGGTCATTATGCACGTGTTTGCAAATCGGTTGCCTCCTCTGCAACCATTCAGCCTTTAGATAGGGCATTTAATGCATCAGTTTCTGCCGCCTTTTCCCATGGCCTAAACAAAGCTATAGTTATGGCCCAAGTTAATGGGTTAGAAGTGAAGGCCCTTATAGATACGGGCAGTACTGAGAGCTTTATAAGTCTTCAGTTTGTGAGGGAGAAGCGTTTGAAAATTTCTCCTGCTTCCTATCAGTTGTGTATGGCTCAGACGACTCTCACCTCACAAGTAGCTGGTTGTTGCCTTGTGAAATTAATTCTCTTAGGTAATACGTATACTGATATACGCCTATCCGTTCTGCCTAATCTCTGTGCGGACATTTTGATTGGTCATGATGTGCTTCAATTACATGAGTCCCTCAGTCTTTCTTTCGGAGGAACTAAGCCATCTTTGTCTATTTGTGGATTAACTTCTTTATTCATTTCTCCATTATCACTTTTTTCCAATTTGATGCCGGACTGTAAGCCAATTGCTACCAAGTCAAGAAGGTATAGCAGTCAGGATAAAGAATTTATTAATTCTGAAGTTCAACGTCTTTTATTGGAAGGAATCATTGAACCTAGTTTTTCGCCCTGGCGGGCACAGGTAGTTGTCACCACTAATGAGAGACATAAGAAGCGAATGGTGATAGACTACTCTCAAACTATTAACAGGTATACTCAATTAGATGCGTACCCCCTGCCTAAGATTGATGAGCTTATCAATAAAGTATCTCAATATAAGGTTTTTAGCACTATTGACCTAAAGAGTGCTTATCATCAGATTCCTATCGCTAAGAGGGACAAACCATATACGGCCTTTGAAGCTGGCGGAAAGCTGTACCAGTTTTGCCGAGTACCATTCGGTGTTACTAACGGTGTCGCCTGTTTTCAACGGGCAATGGATGCTTTTATAAGTGATAACTCTCTCTCTGACACCTTCTCATATTTAGATGACATCACGGTGTGTGGCAAATCAAGGGTGGAGCACGATTTTAATCTAGAAAGATTCCTTCAAGTTGCGGAAAAAGTTGGCTTAACTTTCAATAAAGAGAAGTGTATCTTTTCGACCACCGAGGTAAATTTACTGGGGTATATTATCTCGGGAAACAAGATTAAACCAGATCCAGAACGGTTGCGACCACTGATTGAGTTACATTGCCCTACTAATTCTAAGGCCTTGCAACGAGTTGTTGGACTGTTTTCTTATTATTCTAATTGGATTGCAAACTTCTCGCAGAAGATCCGGCCCCTTATTCGGGTTATGACATATCCTCTATCATGGGAGGCCAGGATGTGTTTTGATAATCTTAAAAAGGATATCCTTGGAGCAGTTGTGCATTCTATTGATGAGCAGGTTCCCTTTGTGATTGAGACGGACGCTTCCGATTTTGCAATTGGGGCTACCCTGAACCAAAATGGAAGACCTGTGGCCTTTTTCTCACGTACTCTGAGCAATAGTGAGCAGAGACATTCATCAATAGAGAAAGAGGCGTACGCAATAGTAGAAGCACTGCGTAAATGGAGACATTATTTATCTGGGCGACATTTTACGTTAGTAACTGACCAAAAATCTGTGTCCTTCATGTTTGATGTCAAACATTTCGGAAAGATTAAGAATGATAAAATAATGAGGTGGAGGATCGAGTTGGCATGCTATCATTTTGATATAGTCTATCGTCTGGGGAAGGATAATGTTGCCGCTGATGCGCTGTTGAGGGCTTATTGTTCTGTGCTTCACGGAGATACGCTTATTAATCTTCATAATGCTTTCTGCCATCCTGGTGTTACGAGGATGATACACTTCGTATGCAGTGAGAAATTGCCCTTTTCAGTTGAAGACGTCAAGCGGATGACTTCGTCATGCTCTGTCTGCGCCCGGTGTAAACCGAATTTCTTTAAGCCTCAACGAGCTCATCTTATAAAGGCTACTTCTCCCTTTGAACGCCTGAGCATTGATTTTAAGGGGCCTCTTCCTTCAACGACTCAGAATCGATATATATTTACTGTTGTGGATGAGTTTTCAAGGTTCCCTTTTGCTTTTCCTTGTGCAGATGTATCAGCTGCTAGTTATTAAATGTCTGACTCAACCTTTTGTCATCTTTGGGATGCCTGCGTATATCCATTCGGATCAGGGAGTTCTTTTATGTCTTCCCAGTTGAAGGAATACCTCCAGAGTCGGGGAATTTCTACTAGCAGAACTACCCCGTATAATCCCCAGGGTAATGGACAGTGCGAACGATACAATGGGGTGATCTGGAAGGCAGTTATGTTGGCTTTGACATCCCGGAACCTTAAGAATACACAGTGGGAAATGGTACTGCCTGATGCCCTGCATTCCATTAGATCATTGCTTTCAACGGCTACTAATGTGACCTCCCATGAAAGGCTCTTCAACTATCCGCGGAGATCCTCTACGGGATATTCGGTACCTTCATGGCTTACTATGCAGGGACCTGTGCTGCTCCGACGCCATGTTAGACTGTCAAAGCATGATCCTTTAGTGGAGGAGGTGGCGCTATTGGAGGCAAATTCCCAATATGCTCATATTCGATTCCAAGATGGGAAAGAAAGTACGGTTTCAGTTAAAGACTTAGCTCCTTGTGGTGGCCAGCCCTCTCCTGAGGACATTAACAATAGCCATAATTCAGATAATGTTGATGTCGTCACAGATACTACGAACATTTCCAATCCTATTGCAGACACTTACAATTCTCTCAGTCTACCCCCGATGGATGTTCATGACCCTCCCAGTCTACCTTCTAATGGGACTTCCAATCCGGAAACCGTTGATAATCGGGATATTGATAGCCTCCCTGCAGAAGATATTTCTGTGTCTCCTGGTGTGGGAGGGCAAGGAACTCCACCAAGGCTAAGAAGGTCGACACGAACAAGATATCTGGTCGACCGATTAAAAATGGACTTTTAAAATAATTAATAATTTAATAGTAAAATTTTAACATTGTTGAAGGCATTATACATGTATTGCTCTAGTCATAAATAACTAATTGTAAACTGTAAAGGCTACCTAGGTTGAAGTATATTTTAAAAGGAGGGGTGAATGTGGTGATTATTCTTGTTTTATAAGAAGCATTGTAATTGGTTGCCTGTTTTCCTGCCTTGAGATATATGCTGTAAGCTTATTGGTTAGTTGATTCCATGTGACCTGTGGTGGCCATCTTAAATTCAGTTCTCTACAGTTTGGTTGAGACTGGGTGCTTAACATGTACTGCTGGTTTTTTAAGGTTAATAAAGCCTAGCTTTTGAAAGGCAAGCTACTCTTTATTTCAGGGCCCTAGCACCATCCAGTAATGCCTGGAGTGAAGCCTCATCAAATTTGGAGGCAGATCTGGCCCTCCCGCTAGCCGTTGCTCCTGCAGGCTCCTGCAGGCACATGTGCCATCTTAATGGTGAAGTTTGGGAGCCTGCAGAGGAAGCAAGGCTTGCTGTGGACCTTAAAAGCAGCAGCAATGATGATGTCATATTCTGCGACTTTCTGACTGGAAATACTCAATTGGCCAATTGAGTTAAAATTGCATCAATCTCACAGACACATTTAGAATCATGTGGGAATCATTAAATTCCGGGAACCCGCCAATTCCCCGCACCTGAGTTAAAATCGACCCCATAGAGTATAAAAGCATGGAAATTATGATGAACCTGTATAAAACACTGGTGTGGCCTCAACTGGAGCACTGTGTCCAATTCTGGGCATTGCACTTTCGGAAGGATGTGAAGGCCTTAGAGAGGGTACAGAAATGATTTGCGAGAATGATTCCAGGGATGAGGGACTTCAGTTACGTTGATAGCCTGGAGAAATTGGGGTTGTTCTCCTTAGAGCAGAGAAGATTGAGAGGACATTTGGTAGAGTGTTCAAAATCATGAGGGGTGTGGACAGAGTAGATAGAGAGAAACTGTTCCCATTGGCAGAAGGGTCGAGAACCAGAGGACACAGATTTAAGGTGATTGGCAGAAGAACCAAAGGCGACATGAGGAAAAACTTTTTTATGCAGTAAGTGGTTAGGACTTGAAATGCAATGACTTAAATGGTGGTGGAGGCAGACTCAATCACAGCTTTTAAAAGTGAATTGGATAAGTACGCGAAGGAAAAAAATGTGCAGGGCTATGGGGAAAGGGCTGGGGAGTGGGACTAACTGACGTGCTCGTGCAGAGAGCCAGTATGGGCTCGACGGGCTGAATGGCCTCCTACTGTGCTGTAACCATTCTATGTTTCTATGATATCAGCTCTCATTCTTCTGAACTCCAGAGAGTATAGGCCCATTCTATTTAATCTCTCCTCATAGGACAGCCCTCTCTCCCCAGGAATCAATCTAATGAACCTTTGTTGCACCCCCTCTGAGGAAAGTTTATCCTTCCTTAGAAAAGGAGACCAAAACTGTACACAGTACTCCAGGTGTGGTGTCACAATGCCCTATATAATTGCAGCAAGGCATCCTTACTCTTATACAGCAACCCCCTTGCAATAAAGGCTAACAGACCATTTGCCTTCCGAATTACTTGCTGTACCTGCATGTTAACTTTCTCTGATTCGTGTACAAGGACCCCCAAATCCCTCTGAATATCAACAATACTAGTCTCTCACCTTTTAAAAAATATTCTGCTTTTTCATTCTTCGTACCAAAGTGGATAATTTCACATAAAAACAGAAAAAGCTGGAAATACTCAGCAGGTCAGGCAGCATCTGTGGAGAGAGAAACAGAGTTATCGTTTCAGGTCAATGACCTTTCGTCAGGACTAGAAAAAGTTAGAGATATACAGTAACAGGTTTTAAGCAAGTGCAGAGGCAGGGACGGGAGGAAAGAACTGAAGAGAAGGTCTGTGATAGGGTGGCAGGCAGGAGTAATTAAATGACAAAAGGGATGATGGTGCAGGGCAACAGGAAATGGTAATGGGACAAGTAAAGAAACAAAAGATAGGTCTAGAAGAGGTGTAAATGGGAATAGCAGAATCATCAACAACTGCTGTTCGAAAAATTGGGGGCAGAGGTTATGATCTGAAATTGTTGAACTCAATGTTGAGTCCGGAAGGCTGTAAAGTGCCTAATCAAAAGATGAGGTGCGGTTCCTTGAGCTTACGTTGAGCTTAATTGGAACAATGTCGGAGGCTGAGGACAGAGTGGGAGTGGAGCGTAGAAATAAAGTGACAGGTGACTGGAAGCTCTGGGTCATGCTTGCGAACTGAACGGAGGTGTTCCGCAAAGCGGTCACCCAATCTGTGTTTGGTCTCCCAATGTAGAAGAAACCGCATCGTGAGCAGCGAATACAGTATACTAAATTGAAAGAAGTACAAGTAAATTGCTGTTTCACCTGGGAGGAGTGTTTGGGGCCCTGGATGGTGGGAAGGGAGGAGGTAAAAGGGCAGGTGTAGCATCTCCTGCGCTTGTACGGGATGGTACCGTGGGAAGGGGAGGGGGTGTTGGAGGTGATAGAGGAGTGGACCAGGATGTCGCGGAGGGAACGGTCATTTCGGAATGCTGAAAGGGGAGGGAGGGGAAGATATATTTGGTGGTGGGATCACGCTGGAGGTGGCGCAAATGGCGGAGGATGATCCATTGACTGTGGAGGCTAGTGGAGTGGAAGGTGAGGACAAGGGGAACCCTGTCATAGTTCTGGGAGGGAGGGGAAGGGGCGAGAGCAGAAGTGCAGGAAATGGAACAGACATGGTCCAGGACCATGTCAACCACAGATAATTTCACACTTCCTCATATTATATTCCATCTGCCACCTTCTTGCCCAGTCACTCAACCGGTCTATATCCCTTTGCAGTCTCTTTCCGTTCTCTTTACAGCTTTCCTACCTAGCTTTGTATTGTCAGCAATCTTGGATATATTACACTCGGACCCCTCATCTAAGTCATTGAAATAGTTTGTAAATAGTTGAGTTCCAAGCACTGATCCTTGCATCCTACCATCCCGAAAATCACCCGTTTTTTTCCTACTCTATGTTTTCTGTCCATTAACCAATCCTCAATCCGTGCTAATATATTACCCAATCCCATGAGCCCTAATCTTGTGTAAGTCTCTGAACCCTGGAGTTCCTACCATTGTTAACACAGAATGTGCACAAACTGGGTGAGTAAAGAGGAACTTGGGACAGAGCACTGGGTATGCGCCCCTTTTCTGCAGAATTCTGATGGGAAGGGGAGTGGGCTCATTTTCCACTTATCCCCCACATTGTAACATCACTAAGAGGCAGGATTGGCGGGATGACATTTCCCACTGGATATCTTGCCAGTTCTGCCTTGCATACAGCCAATGTACAAGATACCTGATTATGAGGCGTACTCGATTTACCCATTTTTGTTTCATATTGATATTGAGAGGGTTTTAAACTGGGACGAGAGAGATGGAGGGGTTTAGGTAAGAAGTTCCAGAAAGAGGGGCTGAGTTGACTTCGGGCTGAGCAAGCAAAGGGAGGGCAGAATGCACAAAGGGACAGAGTCAGAGGACTGAAGGGTGTGGAAGGCCATATATTCCTGGAGGAGGTGGGAGACAGGAAGTCAATGTGGTCAATAGTACGGGGACAACGAATGAACAGGGCTTAGTACAAGGAACACATGGGTGGGATTGAGTCTAGGGCCTAAAAATTTGGTTGGTTTGCGCTAACGGGCGCAAATCAACTAGCACCTGGGTGCCGCCAACACCTCCCGCGAAATTCAGCGGGAGGTTAGCGGAGGCAGTAACCGTTAGCGCCCTGCGCCACCAGCGATGACGTCATCACCATGCTCGTGCCCTGGCCGCGATCTTCGGTAGCGCCCCTTGACTTACCACCAGACGCTATGTTTGACGGGGTCAGGGAGGCCTACCTGCGGCCGGGGTGACGTAAATTAAAGAGGAGGTGCCGGGCGGCCATTTTTGTTGCTGGCCGCCTGCTAGCACCTGCCCCCTCTGTTGTCCCCGGCCTCCTCTGAAGCCCCCCCGCGGAGTGCCGGCTGCGCTCTGTGAGCCCGGCACTCCTCTTGAGTGCCGGGCTCTTTTGCTGGCAGTCTGATCTTTGGTGGCCCAGCTGGGCCACGGTTGAGCTGCACTAGGCCCCTCCCCTTTAATAAGGGGAGGAAGGCCTGCAGTGCGTGGCGCTGCGGTACGTAGCGCGCGATATTCACTCGCAGCACCCCAAGAGGGAGGTGGGGCACTTCCAGTAGCGCCCCGCCTCCCTCTTGGGGTGCTACCGGTTAATTTCGGCCGTGGGGGCGCTAATTTTTTCGTGGTACTAAAAGTCACGCCCCGGCGTAGTTAGCATCCCAAATGGGACGCGACCCAATTTTTCACCCTAGAGGTTGTAAAAGCTAGAATAAATGTAGGGCAATAGATGATATAATTGTGGCTTGAAGCGATCCTTTGGTAATAGATAAGATGTAGAATTTGAAGCTGCTCCTTGGTAATAGTTAAGATGTCGAACCTGAAGCTACCCATTGGTAATAGACAAGATGTGGGGTTGATGCTCAGCTTTGAGTCAAGCAGGCTGCAAATTTTTCACATGAGAAATGTTTCAGAGATGGATATAGGCAGTTCGGTTTTCACTTTAATTTTCTTCTTGGGATGTGGGCAATGCTGGTAAGGCTACATCCCTAGTTACCCGAGACCGTAGTGGGTCTTCTGTAATTGATTTTACAAGGGAGCAGCTGTAGTGTATGTACCTTTAAGAGGAACTATGTTTTTGAAGCCCCTGTATACTGTAGTACCAGTAGTGACCACTCGGGTATATAAGCCTGTATAGCATCTTGTGTAGTTAGTTCACCTCCAGACTTTGTTCAGTAAACACTTGTTAATTCAACTCCTGCATTCCATGTCTCCATTAACACACGGATCTAACAGTGGCAACGAGTTAGAAACGAACTTACCTGCAATTTGGCAGCACCTCAAGGGGATCGATTCCTCAGACGAAGGTCGAAGCCAGAAGCAAGAAAAAAAAAACTGTGGTTTCACCAGCTAAACGGGCTGGTGGCAGGTAGTGCACTGATCCTTCCTGGGCTGCAGCAGGCTAGAGCTCGATCGGGTGGCTCTGCAACGGGGCCGGGCAGCGAGTCGGGAAACAGAAGCAAAGAGAGAGAGAGGGTGGAGCACTCAGGGCGCGGCCGGTGCTGCAAAGCAGGTCGGCGTTCGGACCGAGCACAGGGACGGGAAAGTCCCAGAGGGTCCGCTCCATGACGGGAACAGTTCTCCAAGTAACGGAGAAACTATTGAAGAGACATATATAAAAAAAATATATAGAAATACCGCGAAAAGCTGCAGGTCGCAACGGGAACCGCGGAGAACAGCGTTGGCAGCAGCGGCAGTGGCGGGAAAGCGCGGGAGGCGCCATCTTAACTCGGCGGGGAAGAAAGAAAAGCGCGGGAGGCGCCATTTTGATCCATCGGGGACGGAGGAAAAGCGCGGGAGCGCCATTTTAGATTTTCAAGATGCCGAAGACTAGCAATATTACTGCTTTCGATAGTGATATAGAAGATTGGACCACATATGTGGAAAGAGTGGAGGTATATTGCAAGGCGACTGAAGTAGCGGATGATAAAAAGGCATCGGTACTTCTAAATCTGATGGGCGCAAGGACATACGGGCTGTTACGAAACTTGATCACTCCAGCCAAACCGATGGACAAGAATTTTAAGGAGATTGTTGATACCTTACAGGAGCACTTAAACCCAACACTGCTGCTGATAGCGGAACGATTCAAATTCTTCAGGAGGAATCAGCACAAGAATGAAAGTAACGCTGATTACCTCACCAAATTACGAAAGCTGTCAAAGCACTGCCAATTCGGGGCAGGACTGGCAGATTCTCTACGAGACAAATTCGTCTGCAGTCTCCTAAGCAAAGGAACACAGAAAAGACTACTTTCTGAGAAAGATTTGACACTGGACAAGGCTTTCAGTGTGGCTGTATCATACGAAGCAGCAGCAAGAGGAGCTGCAGAGATACAGCAAAAGCCACAGGACTTCGGCACCCATGAAATGACATGGGGTTTCGAGAGATGTTATCGCTGCGGCAGATCCACCCATGACCAGAAGGACTGCTGATTCAAGGACAAAGCATGCAAGCAATGCAGAAAGATGGGACACATTGCACGTGTATGCAGATCTGGAAAGAAATCCGCTGACAGTAAAAAGGTCCATAAGGAAAAGTACAGAAAGGTACAAATGATGACGGACAGTAGCTCCGAAGACCAGAAGAGTGATAGCGACTCCGGAAACAAGAGACTAAGCTGTCTCAAATTACATAATGTAATTGCCAAAGAAGATTACCAGACCATTTGGGTTACCCTCACGATAGCGGGGTCCCCAGTCAAAATGGAGCTAGATACAGGATCAGCTCTGACCGTCATGAGTCGACGGGATTACGAGCGGCTATTTCCACATATACCTTTGAAAGACACATCCATTATCTTGAAGACATATATGGGGCAGAAAGTATACCCCAGAGGGAAAATAAGGGTGCCTGTTGTATACAACGGCAAGGAAATACAGAAGTTGTATTTATACGTTCTGCAAGATGGTGGTCCACTGTTGTTGGGACGTGAATGGATCAGAAAGATACGTTTAGACTGGCACTCCATTCAGGCACTGACGGTGACCAGTAAGAAAAAAAACGATGATGACGTCATACCTGAACGATTAAAAGAAATCTTGGCTAACGCCAAAGAAGTGTTTCAACAGGAACTAGGAACGTTGAAAGGCGCCACCGCCTCAATAAAAGTGGAAGATGCGGCAATTCCCAAGTTTTTTAAGGCAAGGCCGGTGCCATACGCAATTTGTCCAGCCGTCGAGGCAGAGCTGGAGAATTTGGAAAAAGCAGGCGTATTATCCAAGGTAGATTGGAGCGAGTGGGCAACACCCATCGTCCCGGTCATGAAGAAAACGTTGAATAATGATAAATCTGAAGAACAGAGAAAAGTTCGCATCTGTGGGGACTTCAAGGTGACTGTAAACCCGGTTCTTCACATGGTACAGTATCCTCTTCCGAGGATCGAAGATATTTTCGCCTCACTATCCGGAGGGAAACGTTTCACCAAAATTGACTTAGCACAGGCATATCTACAGATGGAGGTTGAGGAGGCCTCTAAAAAGTATCTCACGATAAACACACACAAAGGCCTGTACCAGTACAATCGACTGGTTTTCGGAGTGGCATCAGCTCCGGCTATCTGGCAAAGAGCTATGGAGCAAGTCCTGCAAGGGATTCCGGGGACTCAATGCTACCTAGACGGCATCCTTGTAACAGGAGAAAACGACAACGAGCACCTTGCCAATTTGGAGCAGGTGCTCACGAGGCTGAGAGAACGGGGCCTACGAGCAAATCGCCCCAAGTGCGAATTTTTCCAGAAACAAATGTCATATTGTGGCCATGTCATTAACGAAGAAGGGTTGCCTAAGTCACCTAAAAAAATTGAAGCGGTCGTAAAGGCCCCAGTGCCTGAAAATGTCTCACAATTAAGGTCGTTCCTGGGATTAGTAAATTACTATCATAAATTTTTACCAAACTTGTCGACGGTTCTGCACCCTCTTAACGCACTGCTACAAACGGGAGTAGTTTGGAAATGGAGCGAAGACTGTAAACGTGCCTTCCATAAATGCAAAGGCTTGATCATGTCCAGGGAAGTGTTGTCTCATTACAACCCATCACTGCCAATCAGACTGGCGTGCGATGCATCCCCTTACGGCGTGGGAGCGGTATTATCGCATAGATTCCCTGATGGCTCGGAGCGGCCGATAGCTTTTGCGTCACGCTCACTGAACTCAGCTGAGCGTAACTATGCCCAGATCGACAGGGAGGCACTCAGCCTGGTGTGGGGGGTGAAGAAATTCAACCATTACCTACACGAACAAAAATTTACCTTGTTGACTGACCATCAACCCCTCGTCTCCATATTCAACCCTAAAAAGGGCGTTCCCATTATGACAGCGCAAAGGCTACAGAGGTGGTCCCTTTTCCAAGGGGCACACCAATATGACATAGAATACAAAGGAACAAAACAGCATGGGAATGCTGACGGGTTATCGTGCCTACCGTTGCCAACGGGGCAAGAGGCGCCTACAGTGGACCCAGTGGAGATGTTCCACTCGACCATAGTGGAATGTCTACCGGTGACAAATTCTACCATTGAAAAGGAAACGCGATATGACCCGACTCTCTCACGAGTCTACGATTTAACGGTGAAGGGATGGCCAACACATGGCGAACCACTGTTGCCAGCATTCTCGCAAAGAAGAGAACAACTGTCAGTGTGCCGAGGAACCTTGATGTGTGGATCCAGAGTGGTGATTCCACCCAAACTCAAGGATAGAGTGCTAAAGGAGCTTCATGAGGGGCATCTGGGTGGAGTGAAAATGAAGAACTTAGCCAGAGCGTTTGTGTGGTGGCCAGGTATCGATGGAGACATCGAAGAAATGACCAAGAGCTGTCTAGGATGCCAGAAGGTCCAAAACGCCCCACCACAAGCCCCTCTACATCCATGGGAGTGGCCCTCATCTCCAAGGCAAAGGGTACATATCGACTTTGCTGGTCCATTTATGGACTCAATGTTCTTAATCGCGGTGGATGCACACTCCAAGTGGCCGGAGGTAATAAAGATGTCCTCCACCACCACGGAAAAAACCATCACAGTATTAAGGACCATATTCGCCAGGAATGGGCTGCCTGAACAGATCTGTTCTGATAAAGGACCGCAATTTGTATCCGAAAAATTCAGGAAGTTCTTAAAAAACAATGGGGTTAAGCACTACACGTCCGCCCCATACCATCTCGCCACCAATGGATTGGCTGAAAGGTTTGTCCAGACCTTCAAGAAGGCCATAAAGGCCATGGGTAATGAAGACATAAATCTACAACATAAGGTAGATAACTTCTTGTTTGCATACAGGAATGCAACACATGTGGTTACAAACCAAACCCCCGCCATGATGTTTTTCAATAGAAGCCTACCGGCTTGATTTGGTCAATCCAAACGTCAGAAGGGACGTAGAGAACCGGCAATTTCAAAGCATGAATGAAAGGCCAACTGGAACCTTCCAGATAGGTCAACCAGTTTTGGCCCGGGACTACCGTACCGAGAAATGGCAGCCTGGAACTATTTGCACAGGACTAGGACCGCTGATGTATACCGTGGACATTGGAGAAAGCATAATAAGGCGCCATGCTGACCAGATCATAGAGTCATCCGAAAAAGGACAACCTACACCACAACTCTATACGCCTAGTGATGAAGCAGAGATACCCATAGTATCTACCTCCGATCCGGTGATACTGGAACCAGATGAACCCGACACTGGCATTGAAGCCGAATCGACCTTGCCAAAAGAACCTACTACACCACCGAGGCGTTATCCGGACCGAGTCAGGAAGCCTCCAGAGAGACTGAATTTGTAATTGATTAGCTTCAGCAAATGTGTATATTATTGTGCTTCTAAAAATGTTATTTAATGATTACTTAAAATGTTATGTACTATTTATCTAAAAGGGGAGGAATTGTAGTGTATGTACCTTTAAGAGGAACTATGTTTTTGAAGCCCCTGTATACTGTAGTACCAGTAGTGACCACTCGGGTATATAAGCCTGTGTAGCATCTTGTGTAGTTAGTTCACCTCCAGACTTTGTTCAGTAAACACTTGTTAAATCAACTCCTGCATTCCGTGTCTCCATTAACACATGGATGTAACAGCAGCCACTTCAGGGATCATGAAACTGGAGCTGTAGGAGTCACAACAGTCCAGCAGCTTTCATGATTATTTGTTTTTCTGGTGGCAATCCACAAATTACTAGATTAATTAAAGCACTTTGACAATTTGCCATTGTGAGATTTGAACTCACACGCCTGTGATGTGCTATTCCAATACCATAAATATTACATTACCATACCCCTTGATGATAGATAGCAAGTGGGGATTGACACTCATCTCTGGGTCAAGCAAGATGCCTTGGTTTCACATGGTCTAACCAAGTGCCCAGAGTGAGGAAAGGGCAAGAGAGTGTAATTTATGGTGGGTACCAATAAACTTGGTGATTCCAATGTTCATTTGAAGGAAGTTCTGACTCACCCATGACTAGACAGTGAACAGCCAGTCTAACAGCACAAAGGGAGTCAATTGGTGGAGCCAAATGATGCAGAGATAGAGCTGGGTGTCATCAGCAAGATGAGAAACTGTTGCTAGAAATGTGCTGCCTGGGTTTGGGTCGGTAGGAATTGAATCATGTGAGTGCAGTCCCATAGAGCTGCACAAATGCATGGAGGTGATAAGAGGAGGATCGCATCATCTAAGGAATACAATGCTGCAGAGAGATCGAGGAGCACAAGGAAGGGTGACTTGGTTCTTTCACATAGAGGATGTCATTCATGACTTTTGGTAGAGTTGGCTTGGTATGAGGGCAGAAACTGGATTGGACCAATCTGAATGGAGTTGCTAGAGACCTGGGAGGCAATAATGCATTTGAGCGCCTTGGAGAGAAAAGGGAGATTGGAGGTAGCGGTTAGAGAGGAGCAGTGCGTCAAAGGTGTGTTGTTGGGAGAGGAAGGTGATGTCAGAAGTTTTGAAAAGGAGAGAGAGAGGAAAGGGATCCATTAACAATAGTAAATGGCATTGAGATTAACGAGGGGTAGTTGAGTGATCAAGAGTTGAGTGGGAAGAAGATCAAGTTTGGAGAAGGTGTGTCTTTTGGAGGATGTTATCCTTGCCCTACAGAAATGGTCCTGGAGTAGTAGGTGATTTTAGCTGAGGAGAATGAAGCACTGTAAAACTTGATGTGGTTGAGCCAAATCTGGCAATAAATGTTGAGATCTAATGTACGTTATGTATTCGGGTGTGGAGTCTCTAATTTAAAAGAATGCAGATGAGACTGTACTGAGAAAATATGCTAGGGTGGGAGATGGGGAGAGATTTATTGGGGAAAAAGAGGCATCATAGGCAAAGACAAGGGAACTAGTAAGGGAGTGTTTTAATGAGTGGAAGGCCAGAGTTGAGGGTGTTGACAATTTTAAAGTAAATTAGTGAGGGGGCTAAGTAAGAATTTTAATGATATATTTCAAGACTATTTGCTTGCAAGATAAAATGGCACATGATAGAAGAGCGAAATAACACAAGTATGTGTTCTGACTGGCTGCAGTGTTCCACTGTTGGGATTCTAGTGGGCCAAAACCACCATCAGCTGTGCACGGTCAGGCCCCTGCACATTAGCCAGTCGTGTCCAGGATTGTGGTGACTAACCAGTGGTGCCTGCTGTTGTGCTTCCTCCCCCTAAATCTTTGCAGTAGGGATACAATACCAGGGCAGCAAAACTAGTTTCACTCCACAATGCCCACTTCTACTTCAATTTTGCTGATTACACACCTGGCTTTGCCCTCCTAGGGCTAGTTCAGGTGCTTAACTGCCTTCTAATTGAAGTTCACAACTGATTAAGGGGGAGGGGTGAATTATTGCTTTTCTTAGGTGAACACTCTGGGCTGCATTTTGCCGGTATCCCGCTGTAAACCCACCTCCTTGTCAGTTTCTCAAGTGTCGGGTCTGTCATCCCTGAACAGACCTGACATCAAGCGGCGGGTCAGCCAATTTAGATAGTTAAAAGATTATTAAAAGGTAGTTAAGAACCATTTCCCCATGTACTTACCATTTTACCAGGTTTTCAACGAGGTTCCCGGAGAGCGGCTATCCCGTCAGGTAAGTATGTCGGGTTCTCAATGACTGTGGGTTGCTGTGAATAGGTGAAAGCTGCAAAAGTGGTCTAAAACCTACCATTTCACAGCTGGTCACTTCCCAATCTTAGAAGCTGGAGCATTAATGATTTGGAACACACTTTTGCGCTTTATGCACTTTTGAAGTGTTTGGAGTATTCTGTCTATCCACTGTCACCTCCTTGGAACAACCTATCTCAGCATTGACAGATTACTTCTGTCATTTCAACCTCACCTGCAATCTATTCCATCAGCATCGATGCCCTTGAAAAAATCTCATCTTGGTCCTCAGAATCCCAACACGATCAGCCCCAACACCAGCATCACTGGGCACACCAGCAGCACCAACATCCATACCAGCCTTCTCCGCAATCAACTGATGCTGTACTTGATACAGGGCATCATCACCAGTGCACATTGCTGCCAGGGACGTCAGCGATGGCTTCACCATGTCCAGATTTGCTTCACTTAACACTGTACACCCTGGCTGCCACATGATGCACCAGGTTGGCACCACCCAACATCAGCACCATAAAGCATCCCTACAATGTCCAAGCCATTCCTTTTACACTCATCAGCATTGGGGGTTTGGGGGGTGGGGGGAAGAGACGTTATGTCTCACCATTCACTGCAACTCACTAAGACACTTTCAAAGGTGCACACGAATCTGCCCAAGAAGGCAAAGTGGTAACTGTGATGAAATATTCCATTCATCACTCATCAGTATTTCTCTGCCTGTGACTGTGGTTGGTTTCAGTTTCATTTCCATTGTATTGTACTGTGTGTAGGGCTCCGCCCATACCTGGCTCCTATGTAAGCTGGCCCAGCCTGCAGCACATCCAGTATGGCAGACCTCTGGATGGAAGATACATTCTCCTCTGTGTGCTACCTTCTAAGTCAATAAAAGCCTTGTTTTGTTTCGCTAACATCGAGTCTCGGATTTATTGAGGCACATCAATTTTATTGACTTAATTTTCAACACAATGGATCAACTCTTGAAACCCGAACGTTTGGATTTGGACCAGCATGCTTCGGACGCATCGGCACGCTTCGGACACTGGTTTATGTGTATGGAATTCTTCCTGGACAATTCCGCAGCCGTCAAAGACGCTGCGGACGCTGCGAGTATGAAACTCGGAATTCTGCGGAATTGGGTAAGCCACCGGGTTTACCCCCTCATCCAAGACGCCGACACGTACCTGGCCGCCTGCGACATCTTAAAGGCGCATTACCAGCAGCCTACGAATGAGGTGTATGCTAGGCATCTGCTCGCTACTCGCACACAGCGACCTGGGGAATCGGTGGGGGAGTTCCTAGGCACCCTGAAAACGCTTGGCAAAGACTGCAAGTGCCAAGATGTAAAAGCCGCAGTGTACACTGATGAGCTTGTTCGCGATGCCTTTATCACAGGCCTCAGCTCCACTTACATCCGGCAGAGACTGCTGGAAAAAACGGGATTGGACCTGAAACAGGCTGCGGACACAGCACGATCCCTGGATGTGGCCCAGAGAAACTCGGACGCCTACTCTTCAGCCCGCGCCGTCCACGCCGCCACGTGTGCACCAAGGGTGCCGCCATCTTGGAAGGCATCTTCCCCGCCCGGCAGCCCGACACCGTCGGGGCCCCGCTCTCCCCCCAGAAGCCCTACGACAGCCGCGACGCGTCGGGGACCCAACTGCTACTTCTGCGGGCAGCCGAAGCACACCAGAAACCTGTGCCCGGCGAAAGGCACCACCTGCTTTAAGTGCGGTAAGAAGGGGCACTTCGGGAAGGTGTGCAGAGGGAACCCCGCCGGAAAACCCGCCTGCGCCGTGGGAGCGGCCATCTTGGACGCCATCTTGCCCGACCTCGTGGGGTCCGCCATCTTGTGAGCAGACAGCGTGGACGCCATCTTGTCTCGATCAGGGCCCTACAGTGGCATCGGTCACAGTGGACCAGACCAGGCCGCACCCGCTATCCAAATCAATGGTGGACATCGAGGTAAACGGGTGCAGGGTTAAATGTTTAATTGACAGTGGAAGCACGGAGAGTTTTATCCACCCTGAACTGGTACAACAACTCTCCCTAAAGGTGGTCCCTACTCGGGGTACCATCTCTATGGCTGATAAAACCCAGACATCGACCATTATGGGTTACTGCACGGTACAATTGTCCGTTAACGGAACTGTATACGATAATTTTAAAGTATTAATCATGAAGAATCTATGTGCGAGCGTGATCTTGGGCCTGGATTTCCAGTGCTACCACCAAAGCATCACGCTCAATTACGGTGGGTCCCAGCCGCCCCTCACAGTGTGCGGTCTGGCTACGCTGAAGGTAAAGCCGCCTTCGCTATTCGCGAACCTTACCCCTAACTGCCGGCCAATAGCGACCAAAAGCAGGAGGTACAGCTGGGAGGACAGGCGGTTTATCGCGACCGAGGTAGACAGGCTCCTGAAAGAGTGCATTATTGAACGCAGCAATAGCCCGTGGCGTGCCCAAGTGGTGGTGGTAAGGGGTAGCGAGAAGAAACGGATGGTGATCGACTATAGCCAAACGATCAACAGGTACACCCAACTAGACGCCTACCCGCTACCCCGCATATCAGAAATGGTGAACCAAATCGCCCAATACCGGGTGTTCTCCACCATCGACCTCAAGTCAGCATACCACCAGCTCCCTATCAGACCAGAGGACCGCCCGTACACCGCCTTCGAGGCGAACGGACGCCTCTACCAATTCCTCAGAGTCCCCTTTGGGGTGACGAATGGGGTCTCGGTCTTCCAGAGGGAGATGGACCGCATGGTCGATGACCACCACTTGCAGGCAACCTTCCCCTACCTCGACAACGTCACCATCTGCGGTCACAACCAGCAGGATCACGACTCGAACCTCGAGAGGTTCCTGAAAACCGCACAAAAACTCAACCTCACCTACAACGAGGACAAGTGTGTTTTCAACACCACGCGCCTCTGCATACTAGGCAGCGTGGTGGAGAATGGGGAAATCGGACCAGACCCCGACCGATTGCGCCCCCTACGGGAGCTGCCCCTGCCCAACACTCCCAAAGCCCTGAAAAGGTGCCTGGGGTTATTTTCTTATTATTCCCAATGGGTCCCCAACTACTCCGACAAAGCCCGCCCCCTCTTGAAAGCATCCTCTTTTCCGCTCTCTGCTGAGGCCCATGCCACCTTCAAAAGCATTAAGCAGGATATTGAGCGGGCCACGCTACAGGCAGTGGACGAGAACACCCCCTTTCAAGTGGAAAGTGATGCGTCTGACTTTGCCTTGGCGGCCACCCTCAACCAGGCGGGGCGGCCCGTAGCTTTCTTCTCGAGGACCCTCCAAGGGCCCGAGATCAGACACTCCTCCGTAGAAAAGGAGGCCCAAGCCATTGTGGAGGCAGTGCGCCACTGGCGCCACTACCTAGCCGGCAAACGCTTCACCCTACTTACCGACCAGCGGTCGGTAGCGTTTATGTTCAATAATAAACAGAGGGGGAAGATTAAAAATGATAAGATTCTTAGGTGGTGGATCGAGCTCTCCACCTTCGATTATGACATCATTTACCGGCCAGGGGCCCTTAACGAATCCCCCGACGCCCTTTCACGAGGGATGTGTGCAGCGCCACCGGGGATCGGCTACAGACCCTCCACAATGACCTCTGCCACCCAGGGGTCACGCGGCTGTTCCACTTCATAAAGTCCCGCAACTTACCCTACTCGATTGAGGAAGTTCGGTCCCTGACCAGGAACTGTCGCACTTGCGCTGAGTGCAAGCCTCGGTTCTACCGCCCAGATAGAGCCCACTTAATCAAAGCTACACGGCCCTTTGAGCGGCTCAGCTTAGATTTCAAGGGCCCCCTCCCGTCCGTCGACCGCAATGTTTACTTCCTGAACATTGTGGACGAATACCCTCGTTTCCCATTCGCCTTCCCCTGCCCAGACATGACCAGCGCCACGGTCATTAAATGCCTCAACAGCCTGTTCTGCCTGTTCGGTATGCTGAGCTACATCCATACGGATAGGGGGGCGTCCTTCATGAGTGAAGAGCTACGCCAGTACATGCTGTCCAGGGGGATCGCCACGAGCCGTACCACCAGCTACAACCCCCGGGGTAACGGTCAAGTGGAGCGAGAGAACGGGACAGCATGGAAAGCAGTCACTCTAGCTCTAAGGACCAAAGGCCTCCCTATCTCCCGCTGGCAGGAAGTCCTCCCAGATGTGCTCCATTCGATACGGTCGCTATTGTGTACTGCCACTAATGCCACGCCTCACGAGCGAATGTTTGTCTTTCCCCGGAAATCCACCTCAGGCGTATCCATGCCGTCATGGCTCTCCACCCCAGGTCCGGTATTCGTGCGAAGGCATGTGAGGGTCCACAAGACGGACCCTCTTGTGGAGTCAGTGCACCTACTCCACGCCAACCCCCAATACGTGTATGTCCGGCACGCCGACGGAAGGGAGGACACCGTGTGCATAAAAGACGTCGCCCCAGCCGGTAACGACAACAACCACGACAACAGCAGCAACAACGACCACAGCAACTCTTACCCACCCACTACTCTTTCATCACCCCCGGAAGAACATCGACCAACGGCACCCCCACCAACTACCCCTTCAACAACCCTGGCGGCACCCCCGGCAGAGACCCAGGAGGCCACCGGGGACACCCAGCCGACACCCGCGGCACCACAACAGCCACGTCGGTCGCAGAGGACTATCAAACCCCCGAACAGACTAAATCTATAGAAGGGGTGAATGTGATGAAATATTCCATTCATCACTCATCAGTATTTCTCTGCCTGTGACTGTGGTTGGTTTCAGTTTCATTTCCATTGTATTGTACTGTGTGTAGGGCTCCGCCCATACCTGGCTCCTATGTAAGCTGGCCCAGCCTGTAGCACATCCAGTACGGCAGACCTCTGGATGGAAGATACATTCTCCTCTGTGTGTTACCTTCTAAGTCAATAAAAGCCTTGTTTTGTTTCGCTAACATCGAGTCTCGGATTTATTGAGGCACATCAGTAACAATAAGGATTTCAATGGTTGACAACACATTAACAGAAAGTTTATACGAACATTGGCTAAAACATCCAAGTGCCTACCCTTGTGTGTTGTTAGTTGATATGATTGCATTAGGATGAGGGTGAGTGTGAGGGGTGGCTAGTGAGATGGGGAAGTGATAATGTAGATAGAGAGGGATGGGTGGAGGTGCAAGGTAAGTTGGTGTGAGTAAGAATGTGCAGGAGTAGGATACGGAAAGCAGAGTGATGGGAATGTGATCAGAGGCACAGCAGGAATAGGTTGAGTGTAACATTGCAGTAACGTTTTGTGATCTACTGAGATCATTGAAAGGTTTGCACCATTGCAGCCTGGTCCTCCTGATGACATCCCTGCTTGTGTCCTCCAGCGCAGTGTGCAACCAGGCTGAAATAACAACAGAAAATGCTGGAAATACACAGCAGGCCAGGCAGCATCCGTGGAGAGAGAAACAGAGTTAACGTTTCAGGTCTGGGACCCGTCAGCAGAACCGGAAAAAGATGGAAATGTAACAGATATTAAGCAGGTGCAGAGACAGGGGGGAGGAGGTTAGGAGGGGAGGAAGGAATTGAAAGAACATATTGTGAAAATGTTGCAAATGGGACTAGCAAAATCATTCAGCATGAAAAATGGGGGCAGGGATTATTATCCGAAATTGTTGAACTCGATATTAAGTCCGGAAGGCTGTAAAGTGCCTAATCGAAAGATGAGGTGCTGTTCCTCGAGCTTACGTTGAGCTTCATTGAAACAATGTAATAGGCTGAGGACAGAGAGATCAGAGTGGGAGTAAAGCGGTGAATTAAAGTGACAGGCGACCGGAAGCTCAGGGTCACCCTTACGGACTGAACGGAGGTGTTCTGCAAAGCGGTCGCCCAATCTGCGTTTGGTCTCCCCAATGTAGAGGAGACCACATCGTGAGCAGCGAATACAGTATACTAAATTGCAAGAAGTACAAGTAAATCGCTGTTTCACCTGGAAGGGGTGTTTGGGGCCCTGGACACTGGGAAGGGAGGAGGTAAAAGGGCATGTGTTGCATCTCCTGCGCTTGCACGCAACCAGGCTGCGTTGGTCTCCTGGGGAGGTCTCTTCCGCCCATTGGAAGGGAAGAGAACCTCCATGCGTGCTGTGACTCCCTCCATAAGCATATGGAGGGAGTCATGGGAGAGCCTGGGTGCAGCCGTGCACCTTTGTGCAGTGCTTGTCAGTGTTTGCAGCACCTCAATGCTGCAGAACACTGACAGCAGTTCTGTCAAGATCAATTTGGACATGGCCCCTTTAAGGAAACCGGCTGATGGCGCGTCATCAAATGACGTCGTCAGACCCGCTTCCTATTAATTGGCCGGGAACCTCGCAGGGTGGGCTTAACAAGCTCCATCATTGTAAAATCTTGTTGGAGGCTGGAATCGAGACAGATGCCAGGTCCCCACACGCCATGGACGTCACCTGCCCTGGACCTGCCGAGGTTGGAAAAATCCAGCCCTTACTGTCTGTTCCAGTCCTCTGTGCACCTTGATTCTACTTTTTAATACTATATCTTGGTGCCCAAACCCCTAGTGAATTAGCTTAAAGCCACAGCACTAGTTATGCTGCCCGCAAGGATGTTGGTCCCAGCACTGTTCAGGTGCAACCCGTCCATCTTGAACAGGTCCCTTCTGCCACAGAACTGGTCCTAATGTCCTAGGAATCTAAAGCCCTCCCTCCTGCACCATGTCTTTAGCCATGCATTAACCTGCCATACCTTCCTATTTCTACTCTCTCTAGCGTGTGGCACTGGAAGTAATCCAGAGATTACTACCTTTGAGGGCCTGCTTTTTAACTTCTTCCCTAGCTCCTTAACTCTGACTGCAGGACCTCAACCCTCTTCCTTCCTATGTTGTTGGTTCCAACATGGACCATGACTTCTGGCTCTTCCCCTTCCTCCCACAGAATATTCTGCACTCTCTCAGTGATTTCCCTACCCTGGCACCAGGGAGGCAACATAGCTTACAGGTCTCATGTTGATGGTAGCAGAACTGCCTATCTGTCTCCCTGACTATCGAATCCCTAATTACTACTGCATTCCTACACTTTGCTGTAGCCCCCTGTGCAGTCCTTTGCCTCATGGTGCCAGGCTCAGGACTGCACTCTTTTAAGGTGTCGTCACCTTCAATGCTGAATATTGGTTTGAGCGTGCCACACTCCCGGAGGATTCCTGCACTGCCTGCCTCTTCCTATCCTTCCGGATGGCCACCCACTTGCTATTCTGAACTCTTATCTGGCTCTGGGGTGACCACCTCTTGGAGCCTGCGATCCGTATGCCCTGCAGTGAATCTAACTGCCCCTCAAGCTCAGAAAACCTCAGCGTGAATTCGAGCAGCTGGAGGCACTTCCTGTAAACATGGGCCTCCGGGACACATGAAGCATCCTGAAGTTCCCACATGGCACAGGAATTGTAGGCTATGGGTTGTAGCTGCCCCTCCATTCTAATTAGAAGCTTAAAATAAACTACTTAGTTGCAAGGTGATTTATATAATTGCTGTTAACTAGGTCTAAACTACACTGCAATTTTTCTATTCACTCCTCAAAGCAAACAATTCAAAGATTAAATTATTTTCTCAAGCTTAACAAGAACGACATTGTAACTTAATACCAAGAAGCTAAATATTGGATACTTAACTTGGAATCCTTGGGTTCTGTAGGTATGTAAAAAGGAAAAGATCAGCAAAAGTAAATGTGGGTCCCTTATAGGCTGAGACAGGAGAAATTATAATGGGGAATAAGGAAATGGCAGTGAAATTAAACAAATACTTTGTGTCTGTCTTCACGGAAGAAGACACAATAAATCTCCCGGAAATAGTGGAGAACCAAAGGCCTAGGGAGAATGAGGAACTGAAAGAAATTAATATTAGTAAAAAAATAGTACTTGCAAAATTAATTGGACTGAAAGCCGATAAATCTCCTGGACCTGATGGCCTACATCCTAGGGTTTTGAAAGAGGTGGCTACAGAGATAGTGGATGCATTGGTTGTCATCTGCCAAAATTCCATAGATTCTGGAATTGTTCCTGTGGATTGGAAGGTAGCAAATGTAACCCCACTATTTAAGAAAGGGAAGGGAAGGGAACCTCCCAGCATGCTGTGACTCCCTCCATAAGCATATGGAGGGAGTCATGTGAGAGCCTGGGTGCAGCCGTGCACCTTGCAGTGATTGTCAGTGTTTGCAGCACCTCAACGCTACAGAACATTGACAGCAGAACTGTCAAAATCATTTTGGACATGACCTCTTTAAGGAAACTGGCTGATGATGGGTCATCAAATGATGTCATTGGACCCGCTTCCTATTAATTGACCGGGAACC
The DNA here is from genome assembly GCF_052327205.1 of Somniosus microcephalus. NCBI lineage: Eukaryota > Metazoa > Chordata > Chondrichthyes > Squaliformes > Somniosidae > Somniosus > Somniosus microcephalus. The sequence continues at coordinate 79,684,236 of NC_140996.1, read as the reverse complement.
TCGCAGACCGGGCTTAACAATCCCCATTTACGTAAAATCTTGTTGGAGGCTGGGATCAAGACAGATGCGAGGTCCCCACATGCCACGGACGTTGGCCACCCCGGACCTGCTAAGGTTGGAAAATCCAGCCCTCTGTGTGGGATATACAGCTGACATTTTAGCCATGAGACTGAAAAGAGATGCTGAATGCACTGGTATCAAATTTTACTCCCCATTATTTAACCAGAGGCATTAACGCTATAACATCACTCAATGTAATTTCCCAGCTATCTGAGTACCTTTACCAAAGAAATTAAGCTTGTATCCCAAGAACTTGAAAGGTACAGCATAAATGGAAGTTTTTTCTTTACCTTTGGTACCTTCGGCTATGACAAACTTTCTAAAATTATCTGAGGTGCGGACGACAAAATACCATTAACCTGTGTTGATGAAAACATATTTATGCTTCAGTGCACAAAGGCAAAAATTGTTGTACCATGAAACCCTGGAAAGATAAGCAATTTAAAGTCTGAGTTATAGAAATTCCTTACCTTCTGCCGACCGTTAGCACCGTATTTCTGCAAAAAATGGCAGCCGTCTCGCTTCGCCCGCTTCCAGCGCAGGGCACGGTGGCTGCAATTTTGGTGAGACCCATAGTGCTGCAATTGCCAGCGCTGGCCTCTCAAATGTAAATGAGTAGATCATGACGTCAATCATAACACACGACTGTGATTTTCGATGTTGCGGCTGCCCTAACGCCCTCTCCAAACCACGGATGGAAGAATGTGCTTCTTAAAGGGACACACATATCTTTCAGGTAAGTTTGGATTTCAGCTTTTCGATTGCTTGTTTTTATATTTTATTGAAGTAGTGGCTAGGTGCATTACATTAAAAAAAGTTGTTAAAGTGTGCAGGGAGTGCTGCTGGACGCTTGCTAGGCTTTGGATGGTAAAGGAAGGCCTCTGAGATGACAAAAAATGCTGGAAATACTCAGCAGGTCAGGCAGCATTTGTGGAGAGAGAAACAGAGTTAATGTTTCAGGTTGAGATGCTGCCTGACCTGCTGAGTATTTCCAGGACTTTCTGTTTTTTATTTCAAATTTCCAGTATCCGCAGTCTTTTGCCTCTGAGAAGACCACTTGCTCACAGTCCTGGGGAGCACATGGAGATGAAGCAGAGGCAGCAAAGGTGACAAGCTGCTCACAGTGGGGAGAGGAAGAAGCAGAAGAGGAGGAAGCAGAAAAGGAAGAAGCGGAAGAGGAGGAAGCGGAAGGAAGGATGCAACCCAGACAACCTCTTTCTGGCCAGGATATCCGGGATCGAATCATCCGCCTGTGGTACCAGTGACCAAAACCCCAATTCCCCTTTCCACATTTGTCTCACACCTTACTTTCCCCTCTGTTACTGACCATCACAGCACCCTCTTGGCCACAATGCTGAAATAAAAGCCACCACAAAGCAAACAATATTACATCAAAAAATCAACTTCCCTTAGTGACTGTCGGGCATGTGCCTTGGCTATGCTAATGATGTCACGCAGTGCTACCCCAGTGGCTGTAGCATGGCTGATGGGAAGGCTGCTGACTTTCAGTGGGGAACATTGCAGATGGCCTTGCAAGGTGACCTCGAGGAGCTGGTGGCTGGGAGTGTGAAATCGAGTGATGATGTTTCTTCTTCTTCACTCTCCTCTCCCTCTTCATGGTCAACCATTGGCTGGGCAGGTTGGATTTCTTGGGTGTCTGAAATGAGGAAAGCACAAGGGTAGGGTTGTGCTGAGGGGTGGGGGGGAAGCAAGAGAAGCATGCTTAAACCATGTGCAGCTTGTAAATCGGAAGATATTGTCGGATAAGGGGGAAGGGGATGTGAGAAGGAGGATAGCACATGAGGATACCAACATCTTGTATTCTTTCAGCACCGCCGGTGGCCAAGGATTCAGCCATCCCCCTGCCAAGAAAGGCCAGCACCGTCTCCTCCAAGGGAGTGAGTTGAAGCTAGGAATGGGAGGTGTGCCTCTTATTTGGTAGAGATAGTTGGTAGATGAGTGATGGGGGCAGGGTCGTGCATTGAAATGTGCGTGAGGCTAGTAGTGCAGTTGGGAGGAGATGGCTTTTGATGATGCTTTCACTGACCTTGATCACTCGTCTGAGGTCATGAAACTTCTTTGGGCTCTGGAGCCAGGTCCTGGGGGGCGACACTGCTGGCAGAGTCGGCCTCAGCGACCTGGTCCCACATCCTTCTTTCGGGAGGGCTTCCTGGCCCCCTGTGGGTAGAGGACCTCTCTTCCAGTGTTGACCCCCTGCACAAGGTTGGAGTGCTGTGTGCGAGACCCTGGGTGTCCTTTCTCTGGCCTGTTGAGCCATTTGTGTTAGTGCTGAAGAACTTTTTTTTTTAAATTACGTGTAGAAGGCAGTTCAGCTTTAAGAGCTGAAGACTGCCATTTTGAAATGATTTTACATTTTTTTTTCAGAAGGCAGTTGAGCTCTAAGGTCTAGAGACTGCCTATTTTTAAATGATTAATTTTTTTTTAGAAGGCATTTCCCCTTTAAAATGACACCCTTGCTTTAAGGAAAGGCAGTCTCATTCCAGAGACGCTATGGCCAGGCCACATTGGGCTTCCTGCTGAGCGCACAGCCTGAGGCAGAGCGTTCTTTGCTAGGCTGTGCGCTCCAATCATTCAAATCAACAGGCAGCACCAAAATAACGGCACTGCCTGCCATCTTTTTACAGGCGGGAGCAAACCTCGCCCCGCGGTTGCACCGCCCATTTTCAGGGTTTATCTGATTTCTAGGCCTGAAACGCTATAAAACCTGCACTCTTGTGTGTCGAACTTTAACAGCAAGTTCCAGCATTAGTAAAATATGCCTCCTTTTGAAACCAACGTTGTCCTGTACTGACTGATAATTGCAGCTTCAGTGCTAGTTGGAACAGTCTTGTGTTTACATTCATGTGAGGTGTCATTCACTCTGAATGGCTAAAACAGTCTCTTTATGGGGGCACCAAATGCTTATGGCGCAAGCATAATTTAATTTTAATTCTTTTGAGAGTTCGTTGTGTTAACTTAAATCACATTGTGGAAATCAGTGTAAAAGAAAGGCTTGCATTTATATGGCCTCAGGATGTTCCAAAGTGCTTTACAGCTAATTAAGTAGTTTTGAAATGTTGTAATGTAGGAAACGCGGCAGCCAATTTGCACAAAGCAAGGTCCCACAAACAGCAATCAGATAATGATCAGGTCACCTGTTTTTAGTGCTGTTGGTTGAGGGATAAATATTTGTCAGGACATCAGGAAAGGTTCCCTGCTATTCTTTGAATAATGTCATGGGATCTTTTAAGTCCACAGGGCTTCAGTTTAAGGTCTCAGCCAAAAGACGGCACGTCTGACAGTGCAGCACTCATAAGAACAGAAGAAATAGGAGCAGGAGTAGGCCATTTGGCCCTTCGAGCCTGCTCCACCATTCAGTACGATCATGGCTGATCTTCTACCTCATCTCCACTTTCCTGCACTATCCCCATATCCCTCAATTCCTTTAATATTTAAAAATCTATCGATCTCTGCCTTGAATATACTCAATGACTGAGCCTCCACAGCCCTCTGCGGTAGAGAATTCCAAAGATTTACCATCCTCTGAGTGAAGACATTTCTCCTCATCTCTGTCCTAAATAGCCGACCCCTTTTTATGAGATTGTGACCCCTGGTTCCAGACTCCCCTGGCAGGGGAAACATCCTCCCTGCATCTACCCTGTTATGTCCTGTAAGAATTTTGTATGATTCAATGAGATCACCTCTCATTCTTCTAAACTCTAGAGAATATAGGCCTAGTCTACTCAATCTCTCCTCATAGGACAGTCCCCCCTTCCCAGGAACCAGTCTGGTGAACCTTCGTTGCATTCCCTCTATGGCAAGTATATCCTTCCTTAGGTAAGGAGACCAAAACTGTACACAGTACTCCAGGTGTGGTCTCACCAGGGCCCTATATAATTGCAGTAAGACGTCTTTACTCTTATACACAAATCCTCTTGTAATAAAGGCCAACATACCATTGGCTTTCCTAATTGCTTGCTGTACCTGCATGTTAACTTTCAGTGATTCGTGTACAAGGACTCCCAGGTCCCTCTGAACACCAACATTTCCCAATGTCTCACCGTTTAAAAACTACTCTGCTTTTCTATTTTTCTTTCAAAAGTGGATAACTTCACATTTCTCCACATTATATTCCATTTGCCATGTTCTTGCCCACTCACTTAGCCTGTTTATATTCCCTTGAAGCCTCCTTGCATCCTCCTCTCAACTTACATTCCCACCCAGCTTTGTATCATCAGCAAACTTGTATATATTACATTTGTTCCACTCATCCAAATCATTGATGTAGATTGTGAATAGCTGAGGCCCAAGCACTGATCCTTGCGGTACCCCACTAGTTACAGCCTGCCAACCTGAAAATGACCCGTTTATTCCTACTCTCTATTTTCTGTCCGTTAACCAATCCTCAATCCATGCTAGTATATTACCCCCAATCCCATGAACCCTAATTTTGTTTAATAGCCTCTTGTGTGGCACCTTATCGAATGCCTTCTGCAAATCCAAATACACCACATCCACTGGTTCCCCCTTATCTATTCTGCTAGTTACAACCTCAAAAAACTCTTAACAGATTTGTCAAACACAATTTTCCTTTCATAAATCCGTGTTGACTCTGGCCAATCCTATTATTATTTTCTAAGTGCCCTGTTATCACGTCCTTAATAATAGATTCTAGCATTTTCCCTACTACTGATGTCAGGCTAACTGGTCTGTAGTTCCCTGTTTTCACTCTCCCTCCTTTTTAAATAGTGGGGTTACATTTGCTACCTTCCAATCCGCGGGAACCGTTCCAGAATCTATGTCATTTTTGAAAATGACAACCAATGCATCCATTACCTCTATAGCCACCTCTTTCAAAACCCTAGGATGTAGGCTATCAGGTCCAGGGGATTTATTGGCTTTCAGTCCCATTAATTTCTTCAGTACTATTTTTTTACTAATACTAATTTCTTTCAGTTTCTCATTCTCGCTAGAGCCTTGGTTTTCCACTATTTCCGGGAAGTTTTTTGTGTCTTCTTCCATGAAGACAGACACAAAGTATTTGTTTAATTTTTCTGCCATTTCCGTATTCCCCATTATAACTTCTCCTGTCTCAGCCTGTAAGGGACCCACATTTACTTTTGCTAATCTTTTCCTTTTTACATACCTATAGGAGCTTTTACAGCCTGTTTCTATGTCTCGCGCTAGTTTTCTCTCATATTCTATTTTCCCTGTCTTTATCAATTTCTTGGTCCTCCTTTGCTGAATTCTAAAATCCTCCCAATCCTCAGGCTTACTACTCTTTTTGGCAAAATTATAAGCCTCTTTCTTTGATCTAACACTCCCTCAGTACGGTGCTGGAGTGTTAGCCTAGATTATGTGCTCAAGTGTCTGAAGTGTGATGTAAACCCACAAGCTACTGCCTCAGGCGAGAGCACTACTTACTGTGCCACAGCTGACTCCATAATAATTTAATGAGGATGTTAAAAAAAAAGAAAAAAGGTATGTGTTGAGATTTGCATCCTGAGAGATTACTTGATATGCTGCTTTTTAAGTTATTGGCGACAAAAGAACAACAAGAAAGCAATGCGGGCTGTGTGTGAATATATATCTGTTAACCATTCAACAGTTGTTTAGCTCTTTATTTGTGTTTCATCTCTACTGAATGCCACTGTTTGCCACACCCCCAAGTTTGGTATCATCGGCAAATTTAGAAATTCTGCTCTGTATTCCAATATCCGGGTCATTTATATATATCAAAAAAAGCAGTGATCCCAGCACTGACCCTTGGGGAACACCACTGTCTACCATCCTCCAGTCTGAAAAACAGCCATTTACCACAACTCACTGTTTTCTGTCCTTAAGCCATTTCCTTATCCAAGCTGCCATTAACCCACCTATTCCATGAGCATCAATTTTGTTAACCAGCCTTCTACGTGGTACTTTGTCAAACGCCTTCCTAAAATCCATGTAGACAACATCCATTGCATTCCCTTCATCAATCCTCTCTGTTACTTCATCAAAAAATTCAATTAGATTAGTCAAACACAATCTGCCTTTTACAAATCTGTGTTGGCTCTCCTTAATTAGCTTAAACCTCTCCAAGTGCCCGTTAATTTTTTCGTTGATTATTGTTTCTAAAACTTTACCCACTACTGATGTTAAACTGACCGGCCTGTAGTTACTAGTATTGTCCTTACACACTTTCTTGAACAATGGTGTCACATTTGTCACTTTCCAATCCTCAGCCACCTCCCCCGCATCTAGGGAAGATTGGAAAATGTTGGCATGCCCTTCCGCTATCTCCTCCCCCAATTCCCTTAGCAACCTGGGATGCAAGCCATCTGGACCAGGCAACTTATCCACTCTTTCTAGTACATCCTGTCTATCAATTTTCACCCCTATCCTGAGACTATGACCACTATTTCTAGACTCTCCAGCTAGGGGAAACAGCCTCTCAGCATCTACCCTGTCAATCCCCCTCAGAATCTTATATGTTTCAGTTAGATCATCTCTCATTCTTCTAAACTCCAGAGAGTAAAGGCCCAATCTACTCAATCTCTCCTCATAGGACAACCCTCTTATCCCAGGGATCAATCTACTGAACCTTCGTTGCACCGCCTCTACGGCAAGTATGTCCTTCCTCAGATAAGGAGACCAAAACTGTGCACAGTACTCTAGGTGTGGTCTCACCAAGGCCCTGTACAATTGTAGTAAGGCTTCCTTACTCTTGTACTTCAACCCCCTTGAAATAAAGGCCAACATGCCATTTGCCTTCCTAATTGCTTGCTGTACCTGCATGCTAACTTTGTGTTTCCTGGATGAGGACACCTAAATCTCTCAGAATACCAACATTTAATAGTTGCTCACCGTTTAAAAAATATTCAGTTTTTCTGTTCTTCCTACCAAAGTGAATAACTTTACATTTCCCTACATTATACTCCATCTGCCACCTTGTTGTCCACTCACTTAATCTGTCTATATCCCTTTGCAGCCTCTGTATCCTCCTCGCAGCTTGCTATCCCATCTAGCTTTGTATCATCAGCAAACTTGGATACATTGCACTCAGTCCCTTCATCAAATCATTAATATAGATTGTAAATAGCTGAGACCCAAGCGCTGATCATGGGTCACAGTCTAAGGATAAGGGGTAGGCCTTTTAGGACAGAAATTAGGAGGAATTTCTTCACCCAGAGAGTGGTGAACCTGTGGTATTCTCTACCACAGAAGGCAGTAGAGGCCAATTCTTTAAATATATTCAAGAAGGAGTTGGATATGTTTCTTAAGGCTAATGGGATCAAGGGGTATGGGGAGAAAGCAGGGACTGGGTACTGAACTCAGCCATGATCGCATTGAATGGTGGAGCAGGCTAGAGGGGCCGAATGGCCTACTCCTGCTCCTATCTTCTATGTTTCTATGATCCTTGCGGTACCCCACTAGTTACAGGCTGCCAACCGGAAAATGACCCGTTTATCCCTACTCTCTGTTTTCTGTCCGTTAACCAAACCTCTGGCCATGCTAAGATATTATCCCCAACACCATGAGCCCTTATCTTGCATAGCAACCTTTTATGTGGCACCTATTCGAATGCCTTTTGGAAATCTAAATACAGGTAGACTACCCTTTATCCGGACTTCCGAAAACCGAAACCCTCTAAAAACCGAAGGTTTTTTTCGTTCAGCGTAAGTCGTGCGTACGAACGAAAAAAACCTTCGGTTTTTAGAGGGTTCCGGTTTCGGAAGTTCGGATAAAGGGTAAGTCGTGCGCACGACCCCCCGCCAACCCCCCCGCGGACCCCGCCGGCCCCAACAACCGCCGACCCCGCCAGCCCCGACAACCGCCGACCCCCCCGCGGACCCCGCCGGCCCCGACAACCGCCGACCACCCCGCGGACCCCGACAACCGCCGACCCCCCCGCCCGCCGACCCCCCCGCCGGCCCCGACCCCGCCAGCCCCGACAACCGCCGACCCCCCCACGGACCCCGCCGGCCCCGACAACCGCCGACCCCCCCGCGGACCCCGCCGGCCCCGACAACCGCCGACCCCCCCGCCGGCCCCGACAACCGCCGACCCCGCCAGCCCCGACAACCGCCGACCCCCCCGCGGACCCCGCCGGCCCCGACAACCGCCGACCCCCCCGCCGGCCCCGACAACCGCCGACCCCCCCCGCGGACCCCGACGGCCCCGACCCCCGCCGACCCCGACTGACTTACGCTGAGCGTCAGCGTAAGTCGTGCGCACGACCCCCCGCCGACCCCCACGCGGACCCCCGCCGACCCCCCCCCCCCCGACCCACCTTCCGAAATCCGAAATTCTCCTTTATCCGAAACTCGGCTGGTCCCGAGGTTTTCGGATAAAGGATAGTCTACCTGTATACTGCACCCATTAAGAAAAACTTACTGAGTATCGAAAGAAAGAAAGAAAAAGAGAAAGTTTTGCATTTATATAGCGCCTTTCATGATCACTGAATGTCCTAAAGTGCTTTACATCTAATAAAGTTCTCTTTTAGAAGTGTGGTCACTGTTGTAATGTAGGAAACGCAGCAGCCAATTTGTGCACAGCCAGCTCCCACAAACAGCAATGTGATAATGACCAGATAATCTGTTTTAGTGATGTTGATTGAATGATAAATATTGGCCAGGACATGTCAGTAAGGAACAGCTGGCTTCAAGCTTTGAAAGCTACAAGCTACTGTTACCCATAACCTTTATTTTGAGATTCGAATGCAATAATTACACTCTGACTTTTTATCCAGTTCAGTATATTGAGCTGCAAGGGTGGATTAAGTGCAGCTGCCCCAGTTATGTTAGATATTTTGAGTAGGCAGCTGCACATTTTACTCGTCGTTGGGGAGGGAGGAGAGGTGGTTAAACATTTTGCTGCATGTATGTCCAAGCTTATGTTTGCACCTTTTATTTAGGGTGAATCTTTGTGCTTGGCAAAGTGAAGAAGATTAAGTGGTGGGAATTTCAATATTTTACATTTTGAACACCATGGGTCCAATTTTGTGAAGCTTGTTGTCTCAACTTGAGCGTGGATGGGAGAGTTTTGTATGTGGTCAGTGTGGCTGAGACATGGCACTCGATATACTAGTCATTAGTTGTAACTGTAAGCACTGTGAGTCAGACCTCTGTGCACGATTCTCCAGTGTGCACTCACATTGGGGTTCCCAACCCTCCAGGATTATCCTGGAATCTCCAGGAATCACCAGGACACTGCTGCTAATAACCCAAGAGAAAAACCAATGGGGCAGAGAAAAATAATTGTGTGTTTATTATCATTTTTTGTGAGCACTTTAATTTATTAGTTTAAAAATATTGGAGATGGGGATCTTCTTCTCCTTCTCCTTAGGCAGTCCCTCGGAACTGAGGATGACTTGCTCCCACATTAAAAATTAGTTCTCAGGTGACTGATGAGTCCAATGCGGGACCTACAGTCTCTGTCACAGGTGGGGCAGACGGTGATTGAAGGGGCGGGTGCGTGGGGAGCCTGGGTTGACGTGCGCTCCTTGCGCTGCCTGCGCTTGGCGACCGCTTGCTCCCGGCGAAGAGACTTGAGGTGTTCAGCGCCTTCCCGGATGCTTCTCCAATTTGTGCGGTCTTGGGCCAGGGATTCCCAGGTGTCGGTGGGGATGTTACACTTTTTCAAGGAGACTTTGAGGGTGTCCTTGAAGCATTTCCTCTGTCCACCTGGGGCTCTCTTGCTGTGCTGGAGCTCCGAGTAGAGCGCTTGTTTTGGGAGTCTCGTATTGGGCATGCGGACAATGTGACCTGTCCATCGGAGCTGATCGAGCGTGGTCAAAGCTTCGATGCTGGGGATGTTGGCCTGAGTAAGAACACTGACGTTGGTGCGTCTATCCTGCCAATGGATTTGCAGGATCATGCGGAGGCAGCGTTGGTGGTACCTCTCCAGTGCTTTGAGGTGCCTGCCGTACATGGTCCATGTCTCTGAGGCATATAGCAGGGTGGGTATCACTGCTGCCCTGTAGACCATGAACTTAGTGCCAGGCTTGAGGTCCTGGTCTTCAAACACTCTCTTCCTCAGGCGACCGAAGGCTGCACTGGCACACTGAAGATGGTGTTGGACTTCGTCGTCAACGTCTGCCCTTGTTGACAGTAGGCTCGCGAGGTATGGAAAGTGGACCACGTTGTCCAAGGCCTTGTCGTGGATTTTGATAATCGGGGGGGCAGTACTGTGTGGTGGGGGCAGGTTGGTAGAGGACCTTTGTCTTACGGATGTTTAGTGTAAGGCCCATGCTCTCGTACGCTTCGGTGAAGGTGTTGATGATGGTTTGGAGCTCGACCTCCGAATGAGCGCAGACGCAAGCGTTGTCTGCATACTGTAGTTCGATGGCAGAGGATGGGACGACCTTGGATCTGGACTGGAGGCGACGGAGGTTGAACAGTTTCCCGTTCTGTAAATTAGCTCCACTCCAGTGGGGAGCTTACTGAGGGTGAGATGGAGCATTGCAGCAAGGAAGATTGAGAAGAGCATTGGTGCGATGACACAGCCTTGCTTGACCCCGGTTCGTACGTGAATTGGGTCTGTGGTGGAACCGTTGGTCAGGATCACGGCTTGCATGTCGTCGTGAAGCAGGCAGAGGATGGTGACAAACTTTTGAAGGCAGCCGAATTTGAGGAGGACACTCCATAATCCCTCACAGTTGACAGTGTTGAAGGCCTTTGTGAGATCAAAGAAGGCCATGTACAGCGGTTGGTGCTGTTCCCTGCATTTCTCTTGTAATTGACGTGCGGTGAAGATCATGTGCATTGTGCCCCTTAGTGGGCGGAATCCACATTGTGACTCTGGGAGAAGCTCTTCGGCCAGTACTGGGAGAAAGCGATTGAGGAGGATTCTTGCGATGACTTTCCCTATGGCAGACAGCAGGGAAACTCCTCTGTAATTACCGCAATCGGACTTGTTACCTTTCTTGAAGATGGCCACAATTATGGAGTCTCTGAGATCCCCTGGCATGCTCTCCTCCTTCCAGATAAGAGAGATGAGTTCATGAGTTCGTGCCAGTAGAGCTTCTCCGCCATGCTTTATTGCCTCGGCGGGGATACCATCTGTCCTGAGGCTTGGTGTTCTTCAGTTGTCATATAAAGGCTGTTTGACTAACAGTCAAGAATCACCAATCGGGAAAAAATAAGAACTTGTTCACTTTAAATTGGGATGGGAAGGCATTGCACTTGTTGGGCGAGCAATGGTGGGAGCGTGGGCCTAGAGTGATTGGAGGTGGGAGGTCATATAAAGAAATCTCCTGGAATTCGTCCAACCAGTGTTGGCAACACTAACTCACATCGGGTGGGGTGCACTAGCTAACCAAACTGAACATCAACTGTCAGTATCAAGCACCATTGGAGGTTTATCACAGTGAAAAGTTCCCGTTAATTTGAGCTCCAACTTCAGAAGAGTCTGACATTTCTCTGCTCCCATATTGGTCATGCTGTGGCCTTTTTCACTCAGATTGGTAATTCAGGAGACAATAGTTCAAGTTGACGCTGAGGTACCATCAGAAAATCAGGTCGTTTGTGCCACATTTGCGCTGTGGAATCATACCTATTAAAAACTCAGATGAGAAGGCCCAAGCATAGGGCACCAGCACCAGAACACACAACACCGACACATGAAGACAATGCACCAACTCCAGAATTCAAATCACCGACCGCCAAATACACAGGACCGACACCAGAACACGCAGCACCGACACCAGAACACACACTACCGACACCAGAACACACAGCACAGACACCAGAACACGCAGCACAGAAACCAGAACTCACAGCACCAACACCAAAACACACAGCACCGACACCAGAACACACAGCACCGACACCAGAACACCCAGCACCGACACCAGAGCACGCAACACTGACACCAGAACTGACAGCACCGACACCAGAACACACAACACCGACACCAGAACACATAGCACCGACACCAGAACTCACAGCACCGACACCAGAACACACAGCACCGACACCAGAACTCACAGCACCGACACCAGAACACACAGCACAGACACCAGAACACGCAGCACAGAAACCAGAACTCACAGCACCGACACCAAAACACACAGCACCGACACCAGAACACCCAGCACTGACACCAGAACACACAGCACCGACACCAGTACACGCAACACTGACACCAGAACTGACAGCACCGACACAAGAACACACAGCAATGACACCAGAACACACAGCACCGACACCAGAACTCACAGCACCGACACCAGAACACACAGCACCGACACCAGAACACGCTGCACAGACGCCAGAACAGACAGCACCGACACCAGAACTCGCAGCACCAACAGCAGAACACACAGCACCGACACCAGAACTCACAGCACCGACACCAGAACACACAGCACCTTCACCAGAACACACTGCACAAGCAGCAGAACACACAGCACCAGAACACACAGCACCAGAACACACAGCACCAACACCAAAATACACAGCACCGACACCAGAACACACAGCACCGACACCAGAACACCCAGCACCGACACCAGAACACCCAGCACCAACACCAGAACAGGCAGCACCGACACCAGAACACCCAGCACCGACACCAGAACACACAGCACCGACACCAGAACACGCTGCACAGACACCAGAACAGACAGCACCGACACCAGAACTCGCAGCACCAACAGCAGAACACACAGCACCGACACCAGAACTCACAGCACCGACACCAGAACACACAGCACCTTCACCAGAACACACTGCACAAGCAGCAGAACACACAGCACCAGAACACACAGCACCAGAACACACAGCACCAACACCAAAATACACAGCACCGACACCAGAACACACAGCACCGACACCAGAACACCCAGCACCGACACCAGAACACCCAGCACCAACACCAGAACAGGCAGCACCGACACCAGAACACCCAGCACCGACACCAGAACACCCAGCACCGACACCAGAACTCACAGCACCGACACCAGAACACACAGCACTGACACCAGAACACGCTGCACAGACACCAGAACAGACAGCACCGACACCAGAACTCGCAGCACCAACAGCAGAACACACAGCACCGACACCAGAACTCACAGCACCGACACCAGAACACACAGCACCTTCACCAGAACACACTGCACAAGCACCAGAACACACAGCACCAGAACACACAGCACCAGAACACACAGCACCAACACCAAAATACACAGCACCGACACCAGAACACACAGCACCGACACCAGAACACCCAGCACCGACACCAGAACACCCAGCACCAACACCAGAACAGGCAGCACCGACACCAGAAATCACAGCACCGACACCAGAACACGCAGCACCGACACCAGAACACCCAGCACCGACACCAGAACTCACAGCACCGACACCAGAACTCACTGCACCGACACCAGAACAGGTAGCAACGACATCAGAACTCACAGCACCGACACCAGAACACGCAGCACCGACACCAGAACACACAGCACCGACACCAGAACACACAGCACCGACACCAGAACACACAGCACCGACACCAGAACTCACAGCGCCGACACCAGAACATGCATCACCGACACCAGAACACACAGCACCGACACCAGAACTCACAGCACCGACACCAGAACTCACAGCACCGACACCAGAACACGCAGCACTGACACCAGAAGACACAGCACCGACACCAGAACACACAGCACCGACACCAGACAACGCAGCACTGACACCAGAACACACAGCACCGACACCAGAACTCACAGCACCGACACCAGAACACGCAGCACCGACACCAGAACAGACAGCACCGACACCAGAACACACAGCACCGACACCAGAACACGCAGCACCGACACCAGACAACGCAGCACCGACACCAGAACATGCAGCACCGACACCAGAACTCACAGCACCAACACTAGAACACACAGCAACGACACCTGACAACACAGCACTGACACCAGAACGCGCAGGACCGACACCAGAACACGCAGCACCGACACCAGACAACGCAGCACCGACACCAGAACATGCAGCACCGACACCAGAACACACAGCACCGACACCAGACAACGCAGCACCGACACCAGAACATGCAGCACTGACACCAGAACTCACAGTACCAACACCAGAACACACAGCACCAGAACACACAGCAACAGAACACACAGCACCGACACCAGAACTCACAGCACCGAAACCAGAACACACAGCAGCGACACCAGAACTCACAGCACCGACACCAGAACACACAACACCGACACCAGAACTCACAGCAGTGACACCAGAACTCACAGCACCGACACCAGAACACAGATTACCGACACCAGAACACACAGCACCGACACCAGAACTCACAGCACCGACACAAGAACTCACAGCACCAACACCAGAACTCACAGCACCGACACCAGAACACAGAGCACCGACACCAGAACACACAGCACCGACAGCAGAACACAGTACACCGTCACCAGAACTCACAGCACCGACACCAGAACTCACAGCACCGACACCAGAACACGCAGCACCGACACCAGAACACGCAGCACCGACACCAAAACACACAACACTGACACCAGAACACCCAGCACCGACACCAGAACAGGTAGCACCGACACCAGAACTCACAGCACCGACACCAGAATACCCAGCACTGACACCAGAACACCCAGCACCGACACCAGAACAGGTAGCACCGACACCAGAACTCACAGCACCGACACCAGAACACGCAGCACCGACACCAGAACACACAGCACCGACACCAGAACACACAGCACCGACACCAGAACACACAGCACTGACACCAGAACACACAGCACCGACACCAGAAATCACAGCACCGACACCAGAACTCACAGCACCGACACCAGAACACACGGTACCGACACCAGAACACACAGCACCGACACCAGAACTCACAGCACCGACACCAGGACTCAGAGCACCGACACCAGAACTCACAGCACCGACACCAGAACACAGAGCACCGACACCAGAACACACAACACCGTCACCAGAACCCACAGCACCGACACCAGAACTCACAGCACCAAGACCAGAACACACAGCACCAGAACACACAGCAACAGAACACACAGCACCGACACCAGAGCTCACAGCACCGACACCAGAACACGTAGCACCGACACAAGAACTCACAGCACCGACACCAAAACACGCAGCACCGACACCAGAACACACATCACTGACACCAGAACTCGCAGCACCGACACCAGAACAAGCTGCACAGACACCAGAACACACAGCACCGACACCAGAACTCACAGCACCGACACCAGAACACGCTGCACAAACACCAGAACACACAGCACCAGAACACACGGCACCAAAACACACAGCACCGACACAAAAACACACAGCACCGACACCAGAACACACAGCACTGACACCAGACCACCCAGCACCGACACTAGAACACACAGCACCGACACCAGAACACCCAGCACTGACACCAGAACACACAGCACCAACACCAGAACACACAGCACCAACACCAGAACACCCAGCACCGACACCAGAACACACAGCACCGATACTAGAACACACAGCACCGACACCAGAACACCCAGCACCGACACCAGAACAGGTAGCACCGACACCAGAACTCACAGCACCGACACCAGAACACGCAGCACCGACACCAGAACACACAGCACCGACACCAGAACTCACAGCACCGACACCAGAACACGCATCACCGACACCAGAACACGCATCATCGACACCAGAACACACAGCACCGACACCAGAACACGCAGCACTGACACCAGAAGACACAGCACAGACACCGGAACACACACCACCGACACCAGACAACGCAGCAGCGACACCAGAACACGCAGCACCGACACCAGAACTCTCAGCACTGACACCAGAACACGCAGCACCGACACCAGAACACACAGCACCGACACCAGAACACACAGCACCGACACCAGACAATGCAGCACCGACACCAGAACATGCAGCACCTACACCAGACAACGCAGCACCGACACCAGAACACGCAGCACCGACACCAGAACTCACAGCACCGACACCTGACAACAAAGCTCCGACACCAGAACACACAGCACCGACACCAGAACACGCAGCACCGACACCAGACAACGCAGCACCGACACCAGAACACACAGCACCGACACCAGACAACGCAGCATCGACACCAGAACACGTAGCACCGACACCAGAACACGCAGCACCGACACCAGAACTCACAGTACCAACACCAGAACACACAGCACAAGATCACACAGCACCAGAACACATAGAAGCAAAACCAGAACACACAGCACCGACACCAGAACACACAGCACCGACACCAGAATTCACAGCACCAAGACCAGAACACACAGCACCGACACCAGAACACGCAGCACCGACACCAGAACACGCAGCACCGACACCAGAACTCACAGTACCAACACCAGAAGACACAGCACCAAGACCAGAGCACACAGCACCGACACCAGAACTCACAGCACCGACACCAAAACTCACAGCACCGACACCAGAACACGCAGCACCGACACCAGAACTCACAGTACCAACCCCAGAAGACACAGCACCAAGACCAGAACACACAGCACCGACACCAGAACACCCAGCACCGACAACAGAACTCACAGCACCGACACCAGAACTCACAGCACCGACACCAGAACTCACTGCACCGACACGAGAACACAGAGCACCGACACCAGAACACACAACACCGTCACCAGAACACGCAGCACCGACACCAGAACTCACAGCACCGACACCAGAACTCACAGCACCGACACCAGAACTCGCAGCACCGACACCAGAACACGCAGCACCTCACCAGAACACACAGCACCGACACCAGAACATGCAGCACCGACAACAGAACACACAGCACCGACCAGAACACACAGCACCGACACCAGAACTCACAGCACCGACACCAGAACACGCAGCACCGACACCAGAAATCACAGCACCGTCACCAGAACACACAGCACCGACACCAGAACGCACAGCACCGACACCAGAACACCCAACACCAGAACACACAGCACCGACACCAGAACACGCAGCACCGACACTAGAACTCACAGCACCGACACCAGAACACGCAGCACCGACACCAGAACTCACAGCACCGACACCAGAACACGCAGCACCGGCACCAGAACACACAGCACCGACACCAGAACACACAGCACCGACACCAGAACACACAGCACCGACACCAGAACACACAGCACCGACACCAGAACTCACAGCAACGACACCAGAACTCACTGCACCGACACCAGAACACACAGCACCGACACCAGAACTCACTGCACCGACACCAGAACACACAGCACCGACACCAGAACTCACAGCACCGACACCAGAACTCACAGCACCGACACCAGAACTCAAAGCACTGAAACCAGAACACAGAGTACCGACACCAGAACACACAGCACCGACACCAGAACTCACAGCACCGACACCAGAACACAGAGCACCGACACCAGAACACACAGCACCGATACCAGAACTCACAGCACCGACACCAGAACTCACAGCACCGACACCAGAACTCACAGCACCGACACCAGAACACAGAGCACCGACACCAGAACACACAGCACCGACACCAGAACCCACAGCAGTGACACCAGAACACGCTTCACCGACACCAGAACACGCAGCACCGACACCAGAACACGCAGCACCGACACCAGAACTCACAGCACCGACACCAGAACACACAGCACCGACACCAGACAACGCAGTACCGACACCAGAACATGCAGCACCGACACCAGACAACGCCGCAACGACACCAGAACACGCAGCCCCGACACCAGAACACACAACACCGACACCAGAACTCACAGCACCGAAATCAGAACACAGAGTACCGACACCAGAACACACAGCACCGACACCAGAACTCACAGCACCGACACCAGAACTCACAGCACTGACACCAGAACACGCTTCACCGACACCAGAACACGCTTCACCGACACCAGAACACACAGCACCGACACCAAAACTCACAGCACCGACACCAGAACTCACAGCACCGACACCAGAACACGCAGCACTGACACCAGAAAATACAGCACTGACACCAGAACACACGGCACCGACAACAGAACTCACAGCACCGACACCAGAACACGCAGCACCGACACCAGAACACGCAGCACTGACACCAGAACTCCCAGCACCGACAACAGAACTCACAGCACCAACACCAGAACTCACAGCACCGACACCAGAACTCACTGCACCGACACCAGAACACAGAGCACCGACACCAGAACTCACAGCACCGACACCAGAACACACAGCACCGACACCAGAACTCACAGCACCGTCACCAGAACATACAGCACCAACACCAGATCACACAGCACCGACACCAGAACACCCAGCACCGACACCAGAACAAGCAGCACCGACACCAGAACTCACAGCACCGACACCAGAACACACAGCACCGACACCAGAACACACAGCACTGACACCAGAACACCCAGCACCGACACCAGAACAAGCAGCACCGACACCAGAACTCACAGCACCAACACCAGAACACGCAGCACCGACACCAGAACACACAGCACCAACACCAGAACACGCAGCACCGACAACAGAACACGCAGCACCGACCAGAACACACAGCACCAACACCAGAACCCGCAGCACCGACACCAGAACTCACAGCACCGACACCAGAACACGCAGCACCGACACCAGAACTCACAGCACCATCACCAGAACACACAGCACCGACACCAGAACACACAGCACTAGCACCAGAACACCCAACACCAGAACACACAGCTCCGACACCAGAACACACTGCACCGACACCAGAACACGCAGCACCGACACCAGAACACGCAGCACCGACATCAGAACTCACAGCACCGACACCAGAACACGCAGCACCGACACCAGAACTCACAGCACCGACACCAGAACACACAGCACCGACACCAGAACACGCAGCACCGACACCAGAACTCACAGCACCGACACCAGAACACACAGCACCGACACCAGAACACACAGCACCGACACCAGAACACACAGCACCGACACCAGGCAATTTCAGGTGAATTGCACTTGAAAATCCAGCTTAAGTTATCGGGAAATCTATCCCGCTGTTGTGTGAGACTTGTGAAAGTCACGTAATAAACATAGGGTTGATTTTATAATTTAGTCCTTATGGCAGAACCCAAGAAGAGCTTTCACTGGGCAGAAAATAATGCTCAGAAAATAATGCAGACTGCAACTCAGTCAAACTGACCTATATGCTCACATTGACTGCCCTTGATATCAAGGCAGCATTTGACTGAGTGTGGCATCAAGGAGCCCTAGTAAAATTGAAGTCAATGGGAATCGAGTGGAAAACTCTCCACTGGCTGGAGTCATACCTAGCATGAAGGAAGATGGTTGTGGTTTTTGGAGGCCAATCATCTCAGCCGCAGGACTTCGCTGCAGGAGTTCCACAGTGCAGTGTCCTATTCCCAACCATTTTCAGCTGCTTCATCAGTGACCTTCCCTCCATCATAAGGTCTGAAGTAGAGAGGTTCACTGATAATTGCAGTGTTCATTTCCATTCACAACTCCTCAGATAATGAAGCGGTCTGTGCCTGCATGCAAACAAGACCTGGACATCATTCAGTCTTGGGCTGATAAGTGGCAAGTAACATTTGCACTACACAAGTGCCAGGCAATGACAATTGTATTGATTTCTTTGTGGGTTCAATGATGAGACATTTACGAAAGAGAATGAGTTTTAATCTTAAGTCTGTTCAACTTTTTATACAGCATTCAGGAGACACCATTATGCTGTGATGCATCGAGAATGAAACTGAAACTAAACTGCACTGCCTTGCTTGTCTCGGTCACATGACCTCTGCTGGTCAGGCACAAGCAATCAATACCTGCAAACATGCTATTAAGGCATCATAATCGAATAGGCAAATACCATCTCTATTTGCTGATATCATTACATCTCCTTTCCTTAAAACAAAAGTATTTTACTTTTAACTAACAACATGTTTTCTTTGTATTAATCTGCATTTTAACTGTAACACTTAATGAACTTACATTATCATTATCATGATCAAGGTTTTTAACCTTGCTTTGTGTGTTCACATGAAATATGTCAATACACTAGAACTTGAAGAAAGAATAAGATAACATTACTTCCTTCTATAACACTAGTCCTTAAATTTGCTCAATGAGTCTCTCAGGAGGCTTCACGTATCTTGAGGATTTTCTGATTGATTGTCCTTGAATCTGAGTTGTTGCCTCAGATGATGTGTTCTCAGCTGTGTGATCAGGTTGTTCAACAGTATCAGTCTCTTGACCTGCTGTGTGATCAGGTTGTTCAACAGTATCAGTCTTATGACTTGCTGTGGCTGGTCCCATGAGAAGATCTCGACGATTTCTTCTCAGAACAGCACCCTCATCTGTCTGAATGGTGTATGATCTTGGTTGAACTTCACTCAGGACAGTTCCCTTCTGAGTCCATGTGTTTGTTTTGTCTTTGAACCTTACTTGGTCACCAGTGTGGAGTTCAGGTAGGTTTTGTGTTCCTCTGTCATAGTAGTACTTTTGCTTTTCTTTCTGTTGCTCTTTGAACTTCCTCACTTTCTCCCCCTCTTTTGTTTTCAGGAGGTTCTCCGGGATGGGTAGGTTTGACCTTAGCATACGTCCCATAAGGAGTTGGGCTGGTGACATACCACACTCGAGCGGCGTTGTGCGGTATACAAGCATGCTTTGGTAGAAGTCAGTTCCACTGGCCTAGAAATTCAGTTGCGTTCGCCAGCCGTTAGCGCCTTAGGAGGGGTAGATCTCGAGCGCTAGGCACTTAGCGCCCGGGCGCAGGACGATCTGCGCCTACGCCCAACTTCAGTAGACATTTAGCGCCAGCGCAAAGTGTTTGCGCGCGCTCAGCTGCGCGTGCAACTTATGACGTCATTTCGTCGTGCAACGCCCTTTGTGCGCCCCAAACCAGAACTTCAGTCGCGCCCGCCCAATGTGGGCGTGGCGGTTTTAAGAACTGTGAAGCGGAACGCAGCAGAGGCCCTGCGGGCCTCGGGGAGCGCTAATTAAAGGGCACTTACAATGAACTATAAAGGCCAGCCATTTTGCTGCAATGACTTTTCTGCAACGGATTTCTGGACAGAGACCAAGGAAGAGACCTTACTGATTTGGCCCAACATAGGAGAGGTATTTTTGGCTTCTGGCCAGAGCTTGGAAATTTGCCTCATTGTGATTTCATTGTTTGCAAGTATATTATGGGGGCTGCATGGGGTTCCAACCCTCAGTTCCAGCATTATGTGCGAAGGGCTCGCAGACGCTGTGTGAGAGGGGCAGCCATGCCTAGACGCAGAGGGGGCATCAGGCGTCGGCAACGTAGGCCTTACCCACTCAGGGAATACCGCCAGCAGGTGTCCTATCTCACCATGACTGCCGCGCAGTGTGTTAAGAGGCTGCGCTTCAGAAGGGAGGTGGTTGCAGAGATCTGCCAGCTGCTTCACAGAGATCTGCGTCCACAGCTGATGTGCAGGACGTCTCTGTCGGTGGAAGTGAAGGTCACGGTGGCTCTGAACTTTTATGCAAGCGGCTCCTTCCAAGCCGCTGCTGGGGACATAGCGAACATCTCCCAGTTCGCCGTGCATCGCTGCATCCGGCAGGTCACCGATGCCCTTTTCACAAGGAGACACCAATTCATCTCCTTCCCCATGACCCTAGAGAGGCAGGAGCAGCGTGCAGTCAGATTTGCGAGGATCGCCGACTTCCCCATGGTGCAGGGCGCCATTGACTGCACGCATGTGGCTTTGCGGGCACCTATCGACAATGCCGAGGATTACCGCAACCGGAAGGGCTACCATTCCCTCAATGTACAGCTGCTGTGTGACCACAGGCAGCGCACCCTAGCTGTCAATGCCCGCTTTCCAGGCAGCAGCCATGATGCATTTATCCTGCGCCAGACTACTGTGGCTGACATGTTCCAGGCACAGCCTCCCCCAAGAGGATGGCTTATCGGGGACAAAGGCTATCCTTTGTGTACATGGCTCATGACCCCGCTCCGCGCGCCCAGGACCCCTGCTGAGGAGGCATACAACGAAAGCCATCAAGCCACAAGGAACATCATAGAGCAAACGATTGGCGTCCTCAAGCAATGGTTCCGCTGCCTGGATCGCTCCGGCGGATCTCTGCAGTATTCGCCGGATAGAGTCTCCCAGTTCGTCGTCGTTTGCTGCATGCTGCACAACCTGGCTATCCGCAGGACTCAGGCACTGCCACCTCACGTTGGACCACCACCTCAGGAGGACGAGCAGGAGGACCATGAGGAGGAGGAGGAGGAGGAGGAGGAGTACCAGCCCAGGAGGGAGCCCCAAGGGCCGTCCGTCGGCGGCTTATTGAACGACACTTCTAGGCCCCCTGTCAGGGAATGGCTTGTGGCAATGAAGGCACATGAATGCAGCCGCTCCGCAAGCCCTCAGCCGGTTAACGCAACAACCACTTGAAACATCACACATGGACAAGCTGAATAAAGAATAAGCTTTATTGAACAAACTCAGGGCCCTTCCCACATGAAACCCAAAAACAGACAACACCCCCAAAAAACAGTCAAAAACATATCTCACTCCCACAACCTGGGGAGGAATAACAAAACTTGTCCATCCAAATGGCCTTCATCCTCGGCCTTACCAAAAGAACCCCCCCCATAGACAACACAACCACCCCCATATAAAAAAACATTTGCCAACACACTCTACTTTGTGTGCCGAGAGGGCGAGTCCTTGTCCAGGCTTTTCCGGCCCCTGGCCGACCTGCTGCTCCGCCTCAACCTGGGCCCTGTGGGTGCTGCAAGGCTGGGGGAAGGCTCCTGAGGGGCACATTGCGTGACGGCAGATGCCCTTGGGGGTCGGCCTAGACGAGCTCTGGCCCTCGAGGGG
Source organism: Somniosus microcephalus (assembly GCF_052327205.1). Classification (NCBI taxonomy): domain Eukaryota; kingdom Metazoa; phylum Chordata; class Chondrichthyes; order Squaliformes; family Somniosidae; genus Somniosus; species Somniosus microcephalus. The sequence continues at coordinate 79,661,234 of NC_140996.1, read as the reverse complement.
CCGGCTGCTGACTGCTGCAGCTGTGGCTGGGCAGCATCAGTCCCTCCAGCAGCTCGTCGCAGCTTCGCTGGGGGAGTGGCAGTGGCGGCTGCAGCAATGGGGGCAAGCTGGCTGATGCCAGGCGCTCGCTGCTCGCCTGAGACACTGGCAGTCGGCCGGGCTGGCACTGCAGCAAGCGCAGCAATCTGGTGAAGGCCAGACCGCTGTGCTGCTGCAGCGCGGCGGGTGCCCTGGCGATGCCTGCCTGACACAGCGAGTGTGGCAGCAGTGAGTGCCCGTACTGCCCTGGTCTGTGCCCGCATCAGACCAGCCAGTGACTGCACGGCACCACTGATCAACTGTCCACTCGCTGCCTGTGCTGCCCTGAATTCGTCCCGACTCGCGTCCTGTGCTGCCCTGAATTGTTCGAGACCCCTGGCCTGTGCTGCCACGAGTTGTTCGAAACCCCTGGCCTGTGAGGCCCCGAAATCGGACACACTTATGAGCCAGGGACTCAATGGCCTCAGGCAACCGTGCCACAACCCCCATGAACTCGGTGTGCCGACGATCCGAGTCCGCGGACATTTGATCAAGGAGGCGCACCTCCTGGGCGAGGACCGTCTCCGGACTGGAGGCCGGACTCTCCCTCTGGGGAGAAGGCAGCCGAGCTGCCCGACCCTTCCCGCGTGGCTGCACGCCACTGGGCCCAGCAACTACACTCCCCTGCAACACTTCCCCCCTCTGCGGAGAAGGCAGCCGAGCTGCCCGACCCTTCCCGCATGGCTGGACGCCACTGGGCACAGGAGCTACACTCCCCTGCAACACTTCCCCCCTCTGGGGAGAAGGCAACCGTGCTGCCCGACCCTTCCCGCGTGGCTGGACGCCACTGGGCACAGGAGCTACACCCCCCTGCAACACTTCCCCCTGGCTCTCCTCCAGGGAAGACGTGTCCCCTCCATTGCCATCCCCTGGCGCGGATGAGGGTTCCCCTGATGGGCCGCCTTCCTCTTGCTCCTCCTCGTCCTCCTCTTCCGAGGGACTGACACTCGCAGCTTCAGGAACCTCCTCCTCACCAGCTGAAAGCAGGAAGGCACAAGAGTAGCTTTAGAGTGAGGACAGGGCGTCAGCGAGGGAGGCATGAGTGGTGGCATTCTGCGCATTGGTCGGAAAGTGGCAAAGGATGTAGATCTGAAGCGCAAGGGGAACGAGAGAGGTCCAAAAGGTCATGTCCTTACCATTGGGGCCCAGCACAGGGTCAGCATCTCCAATTGCAACGGGGCCAATCACCCGGGCACCCATGAGTCGACCCACGCGCTCCTCCAGGTCACTGAGCTGCTGGAACTGGGGACGGCCTCCCCCGGTGACAGTCCGGCTCTTCAGATTCTGGGCCAGCTTGGCCTGCAAGAGAAAGGACGGCCTCTAAGTACAGTGTGGTGCCCTGTTGTTGTGTGCACTGCCTCCCATGGTCGAATAGCTTGGCCAGTGTGGTGCCCTGTTGTTGTGTGCACTGCCTCCCATGGTCGAATAGCTTGGCCAGTGTGTAAAGTGCAGAAAGTGCAATTGATGTTCATGCCAGTGCCATAGCTGCTGGATGAGGGCTGGCCATTAGGCCTTTCAGGTCCCTTTGCCCATAATGTGAGGTGCACATGCAAGGATGAGGAGGACACTGGAAAGGGTACTCACCCTGACAATCCAAGTGAGGTCGTTAAACTTTTTCCGGCATTGGACAACAGTCCGGGGGACATCGCAGGTGGCTGTGACCCTCTGGGCGATATCCCTCCAGGCTCTCCTGTACACCCTGTTGGGAGGCTTCTTGCCACTGTCCGGGAACAAGATATGGCTTCTCTTCTCCAAAGCCCTAACCAGCACCATTAAATCATGGCCAGAGAAGCGCTGCGCTCGCTCACGGGCCCTCTGCATCCTTGCTGGCGCTATTTCTCTCCAGCAGCAGTGTTTAGGCCTAGCTGGAGGGCTGCAGTATCCAGGGCGTGGCAGCAGACCAAGTCGACCCTTCCCCCTTTAAGAGCTCGCCGGCGCCAGGGTGCCTGCTGTCAATCAAAACATGACCGCACCTGCGCTGCGCCCGGCCTCGGCGGTATCAGTCTGCACCGCCGGCTTAGCGCCTAAGGATAGCCGTGCATCGCCAGTTTTAGCGCTCGAGCAAACTCCTTGGCCAAAGCTACTGAATTTCAGCGAACTGCCCTCCACTTTCCGGCGGGCGCAAACTTTAGCGGCCGCCCGACTTTACCGCCCCAAAAGTGGCTATACTGAATTTCTAGGCCACTGTCTTTTGCCTTGTACTTCAGTCTTTTCACTGTGTTTGCGGGCTCTCCTGGGTCAACAGCTCTGGACAACGTGTCTGCTGTATACATCAGCTTACCCGCTGTGTACGCAACATTCAGTTCATCATAGACTGTCTCTCCTTCGCTTTCCACAACGAGGACTCTTTTTACCAGGTTCAGTCTCTCACAGGCTTTTAAACCTAGTGTGGCTTGCACATCCTTTGGCACCACGATTAATGCTAGCGTGTGCTCTCTGTCCTTGTGTGTTACTTTGACAATGCATCTTCCTTTCACTGCTATATCAGTACCTGTGTATCCTGTCACTTTCACTTTTACTCCATGTATCTTTGGTCTGGGTCTAATTTTCTTAAAATCAGTCTCTGATATCACATTAACTTGTGCTCCAGTATCCAATTTAAATGGAATGTGTATGTCATTCACTTTTAGTGTCAACATCCAATCTCTTTCTTCTTCTTTGTTTTCAGACACAACATCTACATTGAACTCCTCTGTGTCGTTTTCCTCTACTGCATGGACCTTGCTTTGTTGCATTTGGTTCTTACAGCAACGGGCATAATGGTTGTTCTTGTTGCAACTATTGCATATTTTACCATATGCTGGACACTTTCTTGGTGAATGCTGTGTACCGCATCGACTACATGACTTTCGATTGTCCCTTTCATTTTCGTTCGCTGGCCACGCCTCTTTTTTCACATTGGCGCTCTTTTTGTTAAACGGTTTGTGTCCGTTCTTACTCACTGCATCCACGTTGCAGCTACTGTCACTGAACAGCTCCTTTGCCTGCAACTTCACAGTCTCTGTAGCCCTACATAGTGCTATGGCTTTTCCCAGGTCTAGATCTTGCTGTCTTAGCAGTCTTTCCCTTAGACCATTATCTGGAATACCACACACCAGTCTGTCTTTTATCAGCGAGTCTGTCAGTCCCCCAAATTCACACGATTTGCTTCTGTTTCTCAGTTCAGTCACATACTGATCAATAGTCTCACCCGTTTTCTGTGCACATGTGAAAAATCTGTGCCTCTCAAACGTCACGTTACGTTTAGGTATGCAGTAGGCCTCAAACTGTTCCATTATTTTATCTAACTTCATTTTGTCTCCATCAGCAGCGAATGTGAAATTATTATACACCTCCAGCGCTTCATCACCCACGACATGTAAGAACACTGACGATTTCTTATTACTTTTCTCGTCAGCTCCGATTGCTGATAAATACAACCCCACACGTTGTTTGAACCTCCTCCAATTTTCAGCCACATTACCTGTCAACTGAAGCGTCGCCGGTGGGTGTAACCCTTCCATTTTTTCACTTTGTTAGCTATTCTCTAATGGTAAGTAACGATGTTCTCTTTTGGCTTGCTAATCTGTGGAGAGCTGATTTAACTTCAGATGTTTTCTCTTCATCTCTTTCAATCACTTCTGACACCATGTATTGATTTCTTTGTGGGTTCAATGATGAGACATTTATGAAAGAGAATGAGTTTTAATCTTAAGTCTGTTCAACTCTTTATACAGCATTCAGGAGACACCATTATGCTGTGATGCATCTAGAACGAAACTGAAACTAAACTGCACTGCCTTGCTTGTCTCGGTCACATGACCTCTGCTGGTCAGGCACAAGCAATCAATACCTGCAAACATGCTATTAAGGCATCATAATCGAATAGGCAAATACCATCTCTATTTGCTGATATCATTACAACCATCTCCAAGAGAGAGTCTAGCCACCTCCCCATGACATTTAATGGAATTACCATCACCGAATCCCCCACCATCAACATCCTGGGGGTCATCATTGATGAGAAACTCAACTGGACCAGCCTCATAAATACTGCGGCAACAAGAGCAGGTCAGAGGCTGGGTATTCTGCAGCAACTGACTCACTTCCTGACTCCCCAAAGCCTTTCCACCATCTACAAGGCTCAAGTCAGGAGTTTGATGGAATACTCTCCACTTGCCTGGATGAGTGCAGCTCCAACAACACTCAAGAAGCTCGACACCATCCAGGACAAAACAACCGCTTGATTGGCACCCCATCCACCACCTTAAACATTCACTCCCTGCACTACCGGCATACCATGGCTGCAGTGTGTACCATCTACAAGATGCACTGCAGCAACTCACCAAGGCTTTTTCGACAGCACCTCCCAAAACCACGATCTCTACCTCCTAGAAGGACAAGGACAGCAGGTGCATGGGAACACCAGCACCTGCAAGTTCCCCGCCAAGTCACACACGATCCTGACTTAGAAATATATCTCCGTTCCTTCATTGTCGCTGGGTCAAAATCCTGGAACTCCCTCCCCAACAGCACTGTGGGAGTACCTACACCTCATGAACTGCAGCGGTTCAAGAAGACGGCTCACCACCACCTTCTCATGGGCAATTAGGGATGGGCAATAAATGCTGGCCTTGCCAGCGACGGCCATATCCATGAACTAATTAAAAAGAAATTCCCGGTAAATCTTCCTGTGCATTACCTCATAATTTAATCTGAAATGGAGTAGGCCGAACAGGATTGATCTGATTGGCTTAGTCAGATGGAATACATACAATGAAATGATATTCATTGAAATATTGTATGGATCACTTCATATCCATGTCTGTAAGTGGCAATGCATTTTGTTCATTCAGATTAATGCCTCAGAAATAAGTTTTAATCCTTTGCTTTTATTGCTTACCCCTTATTTTTACATGAAAATTTAGATATTTTTTGCCGTATTTTGTATAATTTATTGCTTATTTCTTCATCTACTAGAGACCACCCAAGAATGACTCTTCCACACTAGCATGCACAGGCATATGGACTATCCGTATGCAACTATGTTTTTTTCCCTCTTTGGGGTGATATACAGGTAGACTACCCTTTATCCGGACTTCCGAAAACCGAAACCCTCTAAAAACCGAAGGTTTTTTCGTTCAGCGTAAGTCGTGCGTACGAACGAAAAAACCTTCGGTTTTTAGAGGGTTCCGGTTTCGGAAGTTCGGATAAAGGGTAAGTCGTGCGCACGACCCCCCGCCGACCCCCCCCCCCGCGGACCCCGCCGGCCCCGACAACCGCCGACCCCCCCCCCGCGGACCCCGCCGGCCCCGACAACCGCCGACCCCCCCCGCGGACCCCGCCGGCCCCGACAACCGCCGACCCCCCCCGCAGACCCCGCCGGCCCCGACAACCGCCGACCCCCCTGCGGACCCCGCCGGCCCCGACAACCGCCGACCCCCCCCGCAGACCCCGCCGGCCCCGACAACCGCCGACCCCCCCCCCGCGGACCCCGCCAGCCCCGACAACCGCCGACCCCCCCGCGGACCCCGCCGGCCCCGACAACCGCCGATCCCCCCCGCCGACCCCCCCGCGGACCCCGCCGGCCCCGACAACCGCCAACCCCCCCCCGCGGATCCCGCCAGCCCCGACAACCGCCGACCCCCCCGTGGACCCCACCGGCCCCGACAACCGCCGATCCCCCCCGTGGACCCCGCCGGCCCCGACAACCGCCGACCCCCCCGCGGACCCCGCCGGCCCCGACCCCCGCCGACCCCGACTGACTTACGCTGAGCGTCAGCGTAAGTCGTGCGCACGACCCCCCGCCGACCCCCCCCCGCCGACCCCTGCCGACCCACCTTCCGAAATCCGAAATTCTCCTTTATCCGAAACTCGGCTGGTCCCGAGGTTTTCGGATAAAGGATAGTCTACCTGTAGTAATCTGGGATGTAATGTTTAAGTTATCCACCAGATGGAGCCAAATATTAAGGGTTCCCATTCACCAGTTTTTAAGGTAATGGGTCATGTATTCAATGTCCTGGTACACCAATTCATACGGTAATGTGGCATTGCATTATGGGTATGACTCAGAGGTGAATCCTCCATCTTGCCATCGTGCAGTAAGAATTGTGTGTCTTGCCTGAAGCCTGTAAGAGATGTTTCTCTGCTACACTGGGTAAATAAACAGTTGGGTTTTGATCCTAATATCTCGCTTCTCTCAGTTTCTGACCTTACCACTCGGATATCACATATTGGCGACGAGGATAAACAGATCACGTCTTGAAGAAGAAAAAAAAAGAGCACTGCATAAAGGATCATGGCTGCTATGGTAGGAAAGATCTCTGCTTTTGATGTTCAGACGCAGACCTGGGATGAGTACTGTGAGTTGCTTATGCATTTCTTTGAAGCAAATGATATAAATGATGTCGGAAAAAGGAGAGCTATTTTGCTCACTTCCATGGGAAGTCAGACGTATAGTTTAATGAGAAACTTATGCAGTCCTGAAAAGCCTGGAGACAGATCATTTGCTAACTTAGTGGCCTTGCTGAAGGACCATTTCAATCCCAGACCGAGTGAGATTGTACAGCGTTTCAAATTCAATTCACGGAACAGAAAACCAGGAGAGACTGTATTGGATTATATAGCGGTGTTGTGAAAATTGGCACATGATTGCAATTACGGGAACAACCTGAAAGAGGTGGTAAGAAAGCCTCTCTGTAAGGGAGCATTCAGGAACTAAAGCAAATGCTGAACATCTGAAAGTTGCCAGTAATGAGGAGCGAGAGTGAACCTTGTCACAAGTCTCACAAGAAATAACTTACTCAGTCGCAGTTGAAGTCTGATTGGCTAGATTAAGAGCCAGTGATAATCAGGGTGGTCTGTTGAATGTTACTTGGTTTTATTTTCCACACATCTTTTTAGATTAAAAATGTACCAATGATGAAAAAAATGCTCTAAAATTAACCAACAAAGCATTTCTAACCTGAACCTGAGGTTTCCCAAGCTAGGAATGTAAATCAATGTATGCAGCAGAGGTGGAAGCAGCTTTTGCAATGAATATGCACAATTCTGTATTTGGTACCTACAGCCCTGCTCTTCCCTTTAGTATTTCCTTCCCCTGCTAGGACACTACAGCCTCAGGTGGGAATTGGGCTTTATTAAAAATATCATCTTACTTTGCAGTGCAGTGTACATTCTACTAGAAGATCCCATTAATTCTAAAAAGTATTTGACAGGGTGAACCACCGGCAGGAAGGTTGGATTGGCTTTTAGCTCAGGCCCAGGTTAAAATGCAATCGGGATCAATAATGGAACCCCGATTTGCATAGATGTTTGAGGCTCCCGCCTAACTCCAGGAGGTGCTTCAGCTACCATCAACAGTGAGCAGTTAAAATGGTGGCCAGCAGGATTCCAGCAGGAATAGGTTGGTAACAGAACACTCCATTTAAATGGCTCCTCTGTCTAGTTCCCATCAGGCGGGTTGGGTTAAAATTCCACCCCAACCCCCATCCCATGCTTTGGATCATAGGAGAAAAATTGCTTGGCTATGGGAGTGGACTTTTGTGTTAGTTGTAAGAAAAATCAGTCGGCGAAATCTTCAATTGTCACAAGATTTCCTCCGTACAATCGTTAATGTGCTCTTTATTTTTGATTTTGCTGCAAGAGGAACATTTTCTCTTCCGTGCTATCTACTGTGCCTATCTACCCTCACTATGAAGATGCTACTGTTTCTCTACAGTTACATGGAGTGCATATTAGTTGTAATTATCTGTTCATTATTTTCCCAACAGAAGTGTGTATTGTAATATTTCCCAGGGATGGAAACACGAGCGCAGAATTCTGAATGATGTGTCCAATTTTTTTTTGCAGGCCACTCAGCTTTACCTGAGTAATACAGGGAAGTTGTGCTCCTCACTCCCACCCCACATATTTTCCTGCACTGAAAAAGCCTATCACATGATGTTGCAGGAGCAAAGGTCACAGTGCTTCATCCTAAGGTACAGTTACCACTTTCTTAGTTATGATTAATAATCTTTTGATTCAGTCAGTATCCTGAGGACCCCTTTGAGCAAGAGATATAAATTTGAATTTTCTCCTGTTTGCTCATCATTTTTCTTTGAATCACTTTAAGCTCCCAAGTCTCATTTGACCTCTCAAAAATAAGCAGCATTATGAATTACAAAAAGAATTTGCATTTATTTAGCATCCTTCACTTAGGAGGACATATGAATGTCTTAAGGGGAAAAAGCGCTGAGCAGTAGATGGGAATGATTAAAGACATGGGGTGAATGAAGGGATGGATTGAAGAGTTAAAGATTTAGGAAGGTATTGAAGAAAGGGAGAGAGGTAGCACAGCAAAGATTTAATAGCAGGGAAGGTTCCTGAGCCGAAGTGGCTACAAGTTTGATATTTGTTGGTGCAGTATAGGGAGTGGGGATGAGCAGTAATTCTGAAGTTGGAAGAGTGTTGGATGCGACCTGGGATAAAGAGCTGGAGAAAATTGCTATGGTAAAGTGGAGCATGACTATGGAGATGTTTGGGATGGCCTCATGGCCTGAAAGTCAATAGCTTAGGGAGGCAGTGGAGCTTAGCAAAAACAAAGGTGCATGGGACTTTGTGAGAGAGAACAGGGTTCTGGATTGACTGAAAGTTGTAAATGGTTAAGGAGAGGTTGCCAAGGAAAAGTGTAAAGAAATCCAGGGTTCCAGGGAGGCAGGTAAATACTCAAGAGGGCAATGTACTGAAATTGGAAACATATAGGCTTAGAAATTCGGTTGGTAGCGCCAGCAACTAGCGCCTAAAGAGCCCGAGAATTGGGGCGTTACCCAATTTTCGGGCGGGCGCTGTGAATATAGCGCCACCTCCCATATTGAGTATGATTTTAGCGCCGGCGCTAACTCTTTGCGCGCGCCCGCGGGCGCAGGCAGATCATGACGTCATTTCAGTGTGCAACGCCATTTTTGCGCCCCGGACCGGATATTCGGTGGCGCCCTCAACCTTTCCGCCTGGCACTATTAGTGACAGTTGGATGGAGCGTTTCCAGGCCATTCTCGGACTCGGGGGGCGCTATTTAAAGGGGACAGCACTAGTATAAAAGCCGCAGCCATTTGAGCTGGCCATCCTGATCGTTGCTGGAGAGAGTTGCTGACCTTCTGTTGGACAGTAATTTTCTCATTGAGCCTTCGGAGGCACTGGCACTGGCAGCTTGAGGGCCCGGCTCCCGAGCTGGTGATGCAGAATCTGAAAGCAGGGAGGTGGAAGAGTGGCTTTAGCAAAAGGACAGGTTGGCAGCAAGGGATGCCAGATTGTGGCAAGGCTATGACATGGGTCCACAGTGAGAAAGCATGCTGGCGGGGGGAACAAGTAGAAGGAGACAGTTGTAAGAGGTGAGAACCTTACCATTACTGTCGACAATGGGGTCGGTAGCTGCAGTGGCTACAGTACCACTCAGACGTCCTCCAAGAATCTGGTGGACTCTCTCCTCGAGATCCGTGAGAGTGACCACTTGTGGAGGTCCTCCACCGGTGCGAAGCTGGTCTTTGCCAATCCTCGCCAGCATGGACTGCAGGGGAAAGGAGGGGAAGTTATGTTACCTGATGCCCTGAGTGATCATCTCATGCCCCCCCATGGTGCAAGAGCCCTTACATGACGCCCTGAGTCAAATGTGCATGTGTGTGCCCAGAAAGGGCCATGGGTGCTTGCTGGCAGATGGCCAATGGGGCACAGGCCACCCTGTAGCCATAAAGTCAGGTGCAAATGAAGGGATGCAGAAGTTTGCAGGAACAACACCCACCCTCACGACCCAAGTGAGGTCGTTGAATTTCTTTCTGCATTGGACAGGGCTCCTGGTCACCATGCTGCTGGAGTTGACCCTCTGGCATACATCCCTCCAGCTCATCGGTAGTCCTTATGATTCGGCCTCCTGCCATTGTCTGGGTAGAGAACATCTCACCGGCGCTCCACTGCGGCCACCAATTGCTCCAGAGCCTCATTGATGAAGCGCTCTGCTCTCTGTCTCACCTTCTCCATCTGGTCCAAGTTTTTATCGCCAGAGAAGGGCCTGCGCTGATTCTGAGGCCTGCAAGGCGCAGAGTGTGGATGCTGAAGCTGACTGACCCACCCCTTTAAGAGCTAGCCGGCGCCTGGAAGTCTCGTGGTCATCGGTAATTGAGAGCACCTGCGCTGAGCCCGTCCGCTCTGATATTGGGTTGCGCCGGAAGTTTAGCGCCTTAGGAGTCCCGTGTAATGCCTGAATTCGCGCCTCAATCACCTTTAGGGGCGATGCAACCCAATATCGCACCAGGCGGCGATAAGTTTCGTCTGGCTATAAGCTTTGCGCAGCGCCAGTTCTAACGCCTCAAGCCGGGCTATACCCAATTTCTAGGCCATAGTCTTGGTCACTGAGTAGTTATGGCATAACAAGGGCAGTTCAGAGTTGAACAGAATATTTAGGTTGCACACCATCTAGTTCTGCCTGAGTGGGAGGTTGGTGGGCATGTATAGGTGATGACTTTGGTTTTGCTGATGTTGAGCTAAAAGAAATTTTGTCTGATCCTGGACTTGATATGAGGCAGGCAGTCAGATAGTACCAGAGCACCCTTAGAACCAATGGTGGTCGCACAGGTACAGTTGGGTACCATGGGCATGCAATCCTCTATCTATTGCATATTAAATTTGCTGAGTCGTCACAGTAGTCTAATGATATTGTGCCTCTAGGTGGCTCTATGAAGTCACTTTATATGAATTTGCATGGCAGCTTAGGTAACATTATGTGACTGTCAATCAAAGAATGGTGAGTTGTAGTTTTCAGTCTGCATGCTATTCTTAACCTTTGCCACAGCTTAGTGCAACACCAATGCCTGTGCTTTAATTAAACTAGCTTTGGCATATTTGCGCATGAATTAATGGAAATAACAGTGGAACTGTAAGTATATAAAGTTACTCATTGTCCAATTCTAGGCAGCCTGCCTGGTAAGTCTCTTCTTCTTAGGCAGTCCCTCGGACCGAGGAAGACTTGCTTCCACATTAAAAATGAGTTCGCAGGTGACTGATGAGTCCAATACGGGACCTACAGTCTCTGTCACAGGTGGGGCAGACGGTGGTTGAAGGGCTGGGTGCTTGGGTTGACGTGTGCTCCCTGTGCTGCCTGCGCTTGGCTTCCGCTTGCTCCCGGCGAAGAGACTCGAGGTGTTCGGCGCCTTCCCGGATGCTTCTCCTCCACTTTGTGCGGTCTTGGGCCAGGGATTCCCAGGTGTCGATGGGGATGTTACACTTTTTCAAGGAGACTTTGAGGGTGTCCTTGAAGCGTTTCCTCTGCCCACCTGGGGCTCTCTTGCCATGCCGGAGCTCCGAGTAGAGCGCTTGTTTTGCGAGTCTCATGCGGACAATGTGACCCGTCCATTGAGCGTGGTCAAAGCTTCGATGCTGGGGATGTTGGCCTGAGCAAGAACACTGATGTTGGTGCGCCTGTCCTGCCAATGGATTTGCAGGATCTTGCGGAGGCAGCGTTGGTGGTACCTCTCCAGTGCTTTGAGGTGCCTGCTGTACATGGTCCATGTCTCTGAGGCATACAGCAGGGCAGGTATCACTGCTGCTCTGTAGACCATGAGCTTACTGCCGGGTTTGAGGTCCTGGTCTTCAAACACTCTCTTCCTCAGGCGACCGAAGGCTGCACTGGCACACTGTACTGCCCCCCGATTATCAAAATCCATGACAAGGCCTTGGACAACGTGGACCACTTTCTGGTAAGCCTAGGTGAGGATGGAGGGTCCATTTTGTTAAGATGGATTGTGTCCACATCACTACCCTTTCTTCCTATTATTTGAAGATTGTGGATTCATACCCCACTCTAGAGACATGAGCATATTATCTAGACTGACACTGCAGTGCAGTACTGAAAGAGTGCTGCACTGTTGGAGCTGCCGTCTTTCAGATGAGATGTGAAAGCACTATGGGACATCCTGAGGTAATGAAAGGTTCTATATAAATGCAAGTTCTTTTCTTCTGGGGGTCTTTTAAACTTTAAATCCCCTCTGACCCAGCAACTTTGGACACCAGGAATATGGTGGCCTTCCTTGCATCAGCGTTGCCAAGGCACTAATGATGGAAAATATGATATATGGCATCTTTTTGTTATTGCAGCCCAATTTGAATATTCAATGACTGCTGTCATCTCCTGCAAAGTGACAGTAACTGACAGGAAGCAACTGAATTGGTTTACCACCCCTGCTCACCCAGTTCCACCTGAAGTCAGATGGAAGTGCACTACACAAGTCAGATTTAGATATTCATTTGCCAATTGGAACTACTGTCAAAAAATCACAATCACCTGATAGCTCACTGTTGCTTAAAGGCTTTTGCATTGCTTTGTTATAATACTGTGAAGAAACCAGTAATCTAATTGAACACAACTCTTAGGGAAAACATGCACAGCCTGTATATGCCCTGTGTAAGTGCATTAAAAACGTTTGAAAGACATGTTAAGATATTGGTTGGGAAGTCGTGTGATGAATTTCCTGAATGCACGCGCCAGCTGCAGAGTGTTGCCTGCCAGGAGCACATCTCGGCAATCATGAGCCTGTGATTTCCAAATGTGTGCACCTGGCAGTCAAGGTGACACCATGGGATGTGATGCATTCTAAAAATTGGCCCTAGTGTCATTTCAGTTCATAGGAACAAGAGTAGGCCTTCAGCCTCTTGGTCTGCTTTGCCATTCATTTAGATCATGTCTGATCTGTACCTCAACTACATTTACCTGCCTTTGCTCCATATCCCTTGATACCCTTATCTAACAAAAATCTGTTGACCTCAGTCTTTAAAATTTCAATTGACTCAGTAGCCACAGCCTTTTGGGGGAGCGAATTCCACATTTCCATGACTTTTTGTGTGAAAAGGTGTTTCTTAAGATCATCATGAATGTAGCCAAACTGATGGGGCTGGATTTTGATACTGGAGGCATGTAGGAGGCGGGACTACAACTTTTGGGGTTGTAGTCCCGCCTCCATCGAGTTGTGGCCAACCCACACGATTTTCACTTGATTGACCTTGTTGAGCCTGCCCAGCGGGCCCAGCAGGCCAATTAAGGGCCACCCGGCAACAGGTGATGTCAGAGATTGACATTTCATCTGTCAAGAGCTTTTGACAGATGAAATATCAGCGTTTGGCAGCTCTTTGAAGCTGTCAAAAACTGACAATCTGTACTCCAAGTTAATTCCTTCCTCTCAGGCTGATTTAGAGATCTCCCCAGAACAGAAAGCTGAATGCTGCAACTTTTGACAGCTTGCAGCCACTCTGCTTTCTGTGCCGGTGAGATGAGGGACTCCCGAGACCTTTAGGAAGGAAGGCTGAAAAGGTAAGAAAAGGTAAGTAAATCTTCTTTAAACTCTTTACAAACACCAAACACACTTACCTCTGCACTCATGCACCCATCACTCACCTGAACAACGGACATCTCAAACCCTCCAACCCCTTCAACCCGACGGTCCGCCTCGCTAACTTGGCATGGTTTGGAGCCGTCAGGAATTCCACACTTCAGGAATAAAAATAGGGATTAGGCTAAAAACTGCCTGTTAACTACCTGTTAACAGGCAATTAATTGGTACTAATCCCCTTCCCGCTCGGGGAGGCGGGTCCCAGTGTGGGTCGGGTACCCGCCTCCTTTGAAACGGGCATGGAGGCGGATTGGGAGCGGGATGGGTTCGTGCCCCCCGATTTCGAGATTTTAACCCCCCACACGCTTCCAATCCCGCCTCCACGGGCCAATGAAAATCCTGCCCATGGAATCCGAAATGAAATGGTTTTGGGTGGGCTGAATTCTGCAGCATTTACCTCAGCCTTGCAACTTGCATTAACTTGTGTTACAGCAAAACATAGAAACATGGGGACAGAGTTCATTCTTGCTGCAGTTGCGTCAAAATGATTGATGGGCACAACGTGTAGAATCATAGGGGGAAACATTTGTCCCCTTAGCGCCTCTCATTAGTGCCAGTAGATGGCGCTAATGGGGTGCTAGACTAATACCGCTGGGGCGAGATGAATCCAGCGCCGCACGCAAATCTGGACCCCCTGTAGTGCCGCCGGTAAGAGGCATCACCAGGAACGTCAATGCCAGGTAGATCATGATGTCAGTGAGTGTTATTTAACGTTATTTAAAGCGATCATCAGAAATCACTCACAGCTGTCAGGTTAGTGAAGTTTCAGTGGTTTTTTGTTACTTTCACCCACTGCAACAGTTTCATTCAGTAATTTCAAGGTTCTTTTGTATCAGGAGTCTTCTGGGAACTAAAAAGTAGCTACATTTATTTTTCAAAGATTCAAACTGCTACACTTGGTAACATTAATGGGTGTACTGACATGCCACCTCGCCCTCCAGGATCTGCGGCAGCGAGAAATATGGGAACATGTGCACCGAGGGAGGAGGAGGGCCATCAGGGCTCTCAACAGGAGGCCTTACCCTCCGAGGGTATTCCAAGAGCACTTCTCCTATTCTTCAATAAGCGAGGAGCAGTGTATTAGAAGACTTCACCAAGGAGGCGGCCACCTCCTGCAACCAGACCTTCAGCCTGAGAGCAGGGCGATCACGGCTCTCCCAATAGCAGTCAAGGTCGCTGTGGCCCTCAATTTCCTCACCAGAAGATCCTTCCAGTCTGCTGCTACAGGAACTTCAGCTCTGTGTTGATGAGCTGGAGTCTGAGCTTCAGACACTGCGACATATCAGGGAGGGGGAGAAGTACCTGGACTCTGTGTATCAGGAGGTGGTCACACCTATGAAGTTAATTAATTCAGATGTAGCCCATGGTCAGGGACAGGACGGTGTGACTACGAGTGAGGCAGGTACGGGGATCCAGGAGGAAGAGCTGGAGGAGCCGCAGCCCTTGCTCTTGTCCAACAGGTTCGAGGTTCTTACTCCCTGTGGGGACAGGAGCAGGGACTGCAGGGAGGATGAGCAACCTGGCCACAGCACCGTGGAACAGGGGGCCATTCAAGAGGGGGGAGTAAATAGAAATGTTGTAGTGGTAGGGGATAGTATTATTAGGGGGATAGATAGAGTTCTCTGCAGCCGAGAGCGAGAGTCCCGAAGGCTGTGTTGCCTACCCGGTGCCAGGGTTAAGGACATCTCCTCTGGGCTGGAAAGAAACTTGCAGTGGGAGGGGGTGGATCCAGTTGTCGTGGTCCATGTTGGTACAAACGACGTAGATAGGACTAGGAAGCCGGTTCTGTTAAAGGAGTATGAGCAGCTAGGGGTCAAATTAAAAAACAGAACCTCAAGGGTAATACTCTCCTGAGCCACGAGCGAATTTGGCTAGGACAAATAAAATTAGAGAGTTAAATGCGTGGCTCAAACACTGGTGTGCGAGAAATGGGTTTTGCTTCCTGGGACACTGGCACCAGTACTGGGGCAGGAGGGAGCTGTTCCGTTGGGACGGGCTTCACTTGGCCAGTGCTGGGACTAGAGTCCTGGCGGATCATATAACTAGGGCTGTAGAGAGGGCTTTAAACTAACTAGTGGGGGGGAGGTTCCAAGAGAGCAAATAATAAAAACGACAACAAAGAAGGTCATAGACTTAGGTAGCAGTGGGGAAATTAAAAACCAGAGCGTGTCAGGAAGGGGCAGAAGGTATGGAGTAAAAGGTAAAGTAGTAAAAAGGGCAAAAGCAGGAACTAAGTGTCACAAAATATATTTGAAAGTTCTCTATCTGAATGCACGTAGCATTCGTAACAAAATAGATGAGTCAATGGCACAAATAACTACATATGGGTATGATCTTGTGGCCATTACAGAAACATGGCTGCAGGGTGACAATGCCTGGGAATTAAACATACCAGGTTATTTAACGATCAGGAAGGACAGGCTGGAAGGAAGGGGAGGTGGGGTGGCTATGTTAATAAAGGAAGGAATCACTGTAATACAGAGAAATGATATTGGGTCAAAAGATCAGGATAATGAAACAGTTTGGGTGGAGGTAAGGAATAATTAGGGGAAAAAAACACTAGTGGGCGTAGTCTATAGGCCTCCAAACAGTTGCAACTCTGTTGGACGGAGTATCAATCAGGAAATAGTTGAGGCTTGTAATAAGGGAACATCTATAATTATGGGGGATTTTAACTATCATATTAATTGGACAAATCAAATTGGGCAGGGCTGCCTTGAGGATGAGTTCTTTGAGTATATTAGGGATGGGTTTCTTGAGCAGTATGTAACTGAACCGGCCAGGGGGCAAGCAACCTTAGATCTGGTCCTGTGTAACGAGACAGGATTAATTAAAAATGTCCTAGTAAAGGATCCCCTTGGAATGAGTGACCATAACATGGTTGAATTCCATATTCAATTAGAGGGTGAGAAGGTTGGATCTCAAACAAGCGTGCTAAGCTTGAATAAAGGAGACTATGAAGGTATGAGAGCAGAATTGAGTAGAGTGGATTGGGAAAATAGATTAAAGGGTAAGACGATACATGATCAGTGGTGTACATTTAAGGAGTTATTTTACAACTTCCAAAAAATATATATTCCACTGAGAAGAAAAGGGTGTAAAAGAAAAGACAGCCATCCGTGGCTAAGTAAAGAAATTAAGGATAGTATTCGACTAAAAACAAGGGCATATAAGGTAGCCAAATCTAGTGGGAGGATAGAGGATTGGGAAAACTTTAAAAGACAGCAAAAAATAACAAAAAGATTGATTAAGAAAGGGAAGATAGATTATGAAAGTAAATTAGCAAAAAATATAAAAACAGATGGTAAGAGTTTTTATAGTTATATAAAAAGAACAAAAGGGTGGCTAAAGTAAATGTTGGTCCCTTAGAGGATGAGACCGGGAAATTAATGGTGAGAAATATGGAGATGGCAAAAACACTGAATGAATATTTTGTATCAGTCTTTACAGTAGAGGACACTAAGAATATCCCAACACTGGACAAACAGGGGGCTATAGGGGGGGAGGAGCTAAACACGATCAAAATCACTAAGGAAGTGGTACTCGGTAAAATAATGGGACTCAAGGCGGATAAATCACCTGGAGCTGATGGCTTACATCCTAGGGTCTTGAGGGAAGTGGCGGTAGGGATTGTGGATGCATTGGTAATAATTTTACAAAACTCCCTGGACTCAGCAAAGGCCCCGGCAGACTGGAAAACTGCTAATGTAACACCCTTATTTAAAAAGGGCAGTAGACAGAAGGCTGGAAACTATAGACCGGTTAGCCTAACATCTGTGGTAGGTCAAATTTTGGAGTCCATTATTAAGGAGACAGTAACAGGACATTTGGATAATCATAATCTAATAGGACAAAGTCAGAATGGTTTTATGAAGGGGAAGTCATGTTTGACAAATTTGCTGGAGTTCTTTGAGGAAGTAACATATAGGGTGGATAAAGGGGAACCAGTGGACGTAGTGTATTTAGACTTCCAAAAGGCATTTGACAAGGTGCCACACAAAAGATTATTGCTTAAGATAAAAAATCACGGGATTGGGGGTAATATTCTGGCATGGATAGAGGATTGGCTATCTAACAGAAGGCAGAGAGTTGGGATAAATGGATCATTCTCAGACTAGTAATCAGTAACTAGTGGTGTTCCGCAGGTGTCAGTGCTGGGTCCCCAACTCTTTACAATCTATATTAATGATTTGGAGGAGGGGACCGCGTGTAACATATCAAAGTTTGCAGATAATACTAAGATGGGAGGGAAAGTAGTGAGTGAGGAGGACATAAAAAACCTGCAAGGGGACATAGACAGGCTAAGTAAGTGGGCAGAGATTTGGCAGATGGAATACAATACTGGAAAGTGTGAGGTTATGCACTTTGGCAGGAAAAATCGTAGAGCAAGTTATTATCTTAATGGCAAGAAACTGGAAAGTACTGAAGTACAAAGGGATCTGGGGGTCCTGGTGCACGAAACTCAAAAGGTTAGTATGCAGGTGCAGCAAGTGATTAAGAAGGCCAATGGAATGTTGGCTTTCATTGCTAGGGGGATAGAATGTAAAAATAGGGAGGTATTGCTTCAGTTGTACAAGGTATTGGTGAGACCGCACCTGGAATACTGCATACAGTTTTGGTGTCCATACTTAAGAAAAGACATACTTGCTCTCGAGTCAGTACAAAGAAGGTTCACTCGGTTAATCCCGGGGATGAGGGGATGGACATATGAGGAGAGGTTGAGTAGATTGGGACTCTACTCATTGGAGTTCAGAAGAATGAGAGGCGATCTTATTGAAACATATAAGATTGTGAAGGGGTTGGATCGGGTGGATGCGGGGAGGATGTTCCCGATGATGGGTGAAACTAGAACTAGGGAGCATAGTCTTAGAATAAGGGGCTGCTCTTTCAAAACTGAGATGAGAAGGAACTACTTCACTCAGAGGGTGGTAGGTCCATGGAATATGCTGCCCCAAAAAGCTGTAGAAGCTACATCATTACATAAATTTAAAACAGAAATAGACAGTTTCCTAGAAGTAAAGGGAATTAAGGGTTACGGGGAGCGGGCAGGAATTTGGACATGAGTCTAGGTTCGGATCGGACATGGCCCTGTGGGTAGCGGAGTGGGCCCAGGGGCCGTGTAGCCTGATCCTGCTCCTATTTCGTGTGTCTAATTCTGTTAGATTCAGGAGATGGTTCTGTGATAGTGGATTGGCGGTTAGGATCAGATCAGCCATGATCTTATTGAATGGCGGAGCAGGCTCGAGGGGCCGATTGGCCTACTCCTGCTCCTATTTCTTATGTTCTTATGTTCTTACTACATTTGGAAGACAGATTGAGCTTTATCCAGGTTGCAAGTGTTTGAAGCAAACTCGTTATCCAGTGTCACCTCACTGGAACAGCCTCTCTCACCAACCTTCTCACCATTAACAGATCACTTCTATCATCTCAAGTTCAACGGCCATCTATTACATTAGCATCGGAGTCCTTGACGCTATCTCACATTGGTCCTCAGAATACCACCATGATCAGTCCCAACACCAACATCACCAGGCACACCAGTAGTGCCAACAACAACACCAACCTTCTCCGCAACCACCTGATGCTGCACAGGACACAGGGCATCAGCACCCGAACACATTGCTGCCTGGGATGCCAGGAATGGCCTCACCATGGCAAGATTTACTTCACTTTACCCTGTACACCCTGGCTGCCACATGATGCACCAGGTTGGCACCACCCACCCCACACCAACAACACAAAGCATCCCTACAATGCCCAAGCTATTCCTTTCACACTCATCTGCATTGCGGGCGCTACCGTTATATCTCACCATTCACTGTAACTCATTAAGCCACTTCCAAAGGTGTTCACAAATCTGTCCAAGAACGCAAGGTGTTGAAAATAAAGATTTCAATGTTTGACAGCACATTAACAGAAACTTTACATGAACATTGGATAAAACGCCCAAGTGCCTACCCTTGTGTGTTGTTAGTTGGTATGCTTGCACTAGGATGAGGGCGAGTGTGAGGGGTGGCTAGTGAGATGGGGAAGTGATAATGTAGATAGAGAGGGATGGGTGGAGGTGCAAGGAAAGTTGGTATGAGTAAGGACCTGCAGGAGTAGGGTAGGGAAGGCAGAGTGATGGGGATGTGATGAGTGGCACAGCAGGGTAAGGTTGAGTGTGGCTTTGCAGTAACGTTTCGTGACCTACTGAGATAATTGAAAGGTTTGCACCACTGCAGCCTGGTCCTCCTGACGACATTCCTGCTTGTGCCCTCCTGTGCAATGTGAAACCATGCGTTGGTCTCCTGGGGAGATCTCTTCCGCCAATTGGAAGCCAAGAAGACCTCGCTGGGGAGTCATGGGAGAGCCTGGGTGAAGCTGTGCACCTCTGTGCAGTGCTTGTTGTGTTTGCTGCAATTCAATGCTGTAGAACACTGACAGCACAACTGTCAAAGTAAATTTGCACATGGTCCCTTTAAGGAAACCGGCTGATGATGCGTCATCAGACCCGCTTCCTTCAATTGGACCGGGAAATGCGCTGGGCGGGCTTAACAAACCTAATTAGGACAAATTCATTCTACTGAGTTGGCTGGAGCCAGCAGCCGGGTTTGGACCCGCCACTGATGTCGCCCGCCACAGACCCGGCAAGGTAGGGAAAATGGCGGCCATAGAACCTTATATCACAGAAGGTGGTCATTCAGCCCATCGTGCCTGTGCCAGGACTCTGATAGTCCAATAACCCCGCTCTTTCCCCATAATCCTGCAAATAAGTCCTCTTCAAGTGCATGTCCAATTGCCTTTTGAAAGTTCCTATGGAATCTGATTCCGCCACATTTTCAGGTAGTGCGTTTCAGATCTTAACAACCCTCTGTGTGAAAAAATGTCTCCTAATTTCCCCTCTAGTTCTTTTGTCAAATATTTTAAATCTATGACCTCTGGTGACTGACCCACTTGCCAGAGGAAACAATTCCTCCCAATTTGCTCTGTCAAAACCTTTCATGATTTTGAACACCTCTATCAAATCTCCTTAAACCTTCTCTGCTCTAAGGAGAACAATCCGAGCTTCTCTGCTCTCTCCACATAACTGAAGACCCTCATCCCCGATACCACCCTGGTAAACCTCCTCTGTACCCTTTCCAAGGCCTTGACATCCTTCCTAAAGTGTGGTACCCAGGATTGTACACACTACTCCATCTGAGGCCTAACCAGAGACTTGCAATGGTTTAGCATGACTTCCTTGTTTTTGTATTCAGTTCCCCTATTTACAAAGCCAAGTATCCCATACGCTTTCTTAACCGCCTTATCAACTTGCCCTACCAACATCAAAGATTTGTCAATATGCACCCCCAGGTCCTTTGCTCTTGCACTACTCTTTTGACATGATCTTCACCGCACGTCAATTACAAGAGAAATGCAGGGAACAGCACCAGCCACTGTACATGGCCTTCTTTGATCTCACAAAGGCCTTCGACACTGTCAACCATGAGGGATTATGGAGTGTCCTCCTCAAATTCGGCTGCCCTCAAAAGTTTGTCACTATCCTCCGCCTGCTTCACGACGACATGCAAGCCGTGATCCTGAACCAACGGTTCCACCACAGACCCAATTCACGTACGAACCGGGGTCAAGCAAGGCTGTGTCATCGCACCAACGCTCTTCTCAATCTTCCTTGCTGCAATGCTCCATCTCACCCTCAGTAAGCTCCCCACTGGAGTGGAGCTAATTTACAGAGCAAACGGGAAACTGTTCAACCCCCGTCGCCTCCAGTCCAGATCCAAAGTCGTCCCATCCTCTGTCGTCGAATTACAGTATGCAGACGATGCTTGCGTCTGCGCTCACTCGGAGACCGAACTCCAAACCATCATAAACACCTTCACCGAAGCATACGAGAGCATAGGCCTTACACTAAACATCCGTAAGACAAAGGTCCTCTACCAACCTGCCCCCGCCACACAGTGCTGCCCCCCAATGATCAAAATCCACGACAAGGCCTTGGACAACGTGGACCACTTCCAATAACTCAGGAGCCTACTGTCAACAAGGGC
Organism: Somniosus microcephalus; assembly: GCF_052327205.1. NCBI lineage: Eukaryota > Metazoa > Chordata > Chondrichthyes > Squaliformes > Somniosidae > Somniosus > Somniosus microcephalus. The sequence continues at coordinate 79,639,735 of NC_140996.1, read as the reverse complement.
AGACGTCGACGACGAAGTCCAACACCGTCTTCAGTGTGCCAGTGCAGCCTTCGGTCGCCTGAGGAAGAGAGTGTTTGAAGACCAGGACCTCAAACCTGGCACTAAGCTCATGGTCTACAGGGCAGCAGTGATACCTGCCCTGCTGTATGCCTCAGAAACATGGACCATGTACAGCAGGCACCTCAAATCAGTGGAGAGGTACCACCATCACTGCCTCCGCAAGATCCTGCAAATCCATTGGCAGGATAGGCGCACCAACATCAGTGTTCTTGCCCAGGCCAACATCCCCAGCATCGAAGCTCTGACCACGCTCAATCAGCTCCGATGGACGGGTCACATTGTCCGCATGCCCGATACGAGACTCCCAAAACAAGCGCTCCACTCAGAGCTCCGGCACGGCAAGAGAGCCCCAGGTGGGCAGAGGAAACGCTTCAAGAACACTCTCAAAGCCTCCTTGAAAAAGTGCAACATCCCCACCGACACCTGGGAATCCCTGGCCCAAGACCGCACAAAGTGCAGGAAAAGCATCCGGGAAAGCGCCAAACACCTCGAGCCTCTTCGCCGGGAGCAAGCGGAAGCCAAGCGCAAGCAGCGCAAGGAGCGCACGTCAACCCAAGCACCTCCCCCACCCGCCCCTTCAACCACCGTCTGCCCCACCTGTGACAGAGATTGTAGGTCCCGCATTGGACTCATCAGTCACCTGCGAGCTCATTTTTAATGTGGAAGCAAGTCATCCTCAGTTCCGAGGGACTGCCTAAGAAGAAGAAGACTCTCAAAATAGTACCATTTAGATTTCCCCAGGGAACCATTTTGATAATATTGCCTCTCCAGGTTGTTTCCCCCAAAGTGCATCACTTCATATTTATCCACCTTAAATTGCATCTGCCATATGTCTGCGCATTTCACCAGCCTGTGTATGTCCTCCTGAAGTCTGCTACTCACTATTTACTACATTGCCAAGCTTTGTCTCATCCGCAAACTTCAAAATTGTACTCCTATACCCAAGCCCAGGTCATTTATATATAAGAAAAGCAATGGTCCTAATACTGACCCCGGGGGACTCCACTGCATACTTCTCTCCAGTCAGAAAATTACCCATTCATCACTACTCTCTGCCTTCTATCCTTTAGCCAATTATGTACCCAAGTTACTACCGGCCCTTTAATACCATGTACTTCTATTTTCTGACTAAGTCTGCTTTATCAAATGTCTTTTGAAAGTCCACATAGCCCACATCTACTGCACTACCTTCACCAACCCTCTCTGTTACTTCATCAAAGAATTCAATCAAGCGTATAGAGTAGGATTAGGAAGGGAGGATCACACACGTATAATGAAGCCCACTCGATTCCGTTCATTAATTTAAATGGACATTATATCACCAGCATATGGTCCTTCTCGCCCAATTTCCCTTTACATGATGCACCCAGGTGATCTTTTCCACCCAAGTGCTGGAAGAGAAAAATCTCCCTAGTAATGTCATACTTTAGACGTGTAAACAGGCAGCAATAGACTCAAATATAACGTGGTTTTGTATTACTGTGTTCTTTCTTCAATAGAATTGTGTTGGTTTTGTTACTTAGAAGGGAAGATTAAAGTTATCAATAGAAAGGAGGTGCCTTATTGTCTGGTGTTGTTCTCTGCTGTAGATATTAAATTGTGATGGTGGTAATTGCCTTAATCAGGGAATCTTGGTGACATAGATGTTGACAGTAACAGTGACATGGGAAATTAGTTTTTTTTTAATTTGATGAACCCTGATTTGCAGACAATCCAAGAGAAGTGTTGTCTCTGGTTTATGAAAGATGTGCCGAGGAGACATGAAGGCTATATATGTGCTGTAAGATCTTAATGATCTCTGAGTTCTTGGACAAGACACCAATAGGCAGCAGCCAGTATGTTTGAGCAATAGATCAAGATTTATTAAGCATACAGCAAAATATACTTAATATTAGGCGATAGTTTTAACGAGTAGCTCGCAGCCCTAGGTCTCTGGAACCTCTCGGACACAGATGACGTTGTCTTAAGTCTGTTCCTTTGTCCTCGCAGTACGTCTGTGCAAAGTTGTTCTTTGGGTATCGAGGTTTTAACCCTCTTATCAAAAGTTGGTTTGGCCAGTGTCCATATATGGTCTTTAACAAAATCACCTTTTTTAATTGGTTCTAATGGTCAAAATACCATTGTCACTCAGACTACGGTAGCATCCCGCCTTTTCAGTAATTTTCCACCAACTTTGCCATGTTCAGTGTTACCTTGTTTATAGTTTTTCACCCCATTGGAATTTACTTTATCTCTTTCATTTTTAGCTTCAAGCAGTACAAGGCCTTTCTATACCAATGGCCCATATCAGCGCTGTTTTACTAGTCTTGAGGTATCCAAACTATCTCACTTTAATCGACCAGATAAATACCTTAACTTCCATGAACTCTCTCATTTTATGTCCTTATTCTAATTATCCTTTAAATATTGTTGCAATTAGTTTTGTTAAGCGAATTCTAATTTCTACTTAGCATCATAGTAATATTTTTTTTTAGCAATTTAACCTTCACTCGCAGTCTGTAGCTGTTTGTTATCAAAACTGCTATTGACTGTCCTTCGCAGCTGCATTTTGAACAAGTCTTAGCTTTCTCGTTACCCAGGAGTAATTATTGGTAATATTATTTGGTCAATGGCTACACTTGAAGTTATACATACATGATTCTCGTCTACTAAATATCTCTAAATATCAGCTTTTCGTACAGTGCTACTTATCAGATCTCCTTCCTGGAAATTATGAAAAGTGAACAGAATGTAGAGAAGATGTGGGCAAGACTCTTGGCAAGGGTTACTCCCTAACTTTTTTGTCAAAAGACTTTCTCTTCCTTCCTCCCACCACATCCTCCTCCCTGCCCCCACCCCCCACGTGGAGTATTCGGCCTATCTGTTTAATCTTCTCCAGCCTCACAACCCCCTGAGATATCTGTGCTCCTCTAATTCTGGCCTCTTGAGCATCCCTGATTATTATCACGGTCAACCATTGATGGCCATGTCTTCAGCTGCCAAGGCCCTATGCTCTAGAATTCCCTCGCTAAACCTCTCCGCCCCTCTACCTCTCTCTCCTCCTTTAAGATGCTCCTTAAAACCTACCTCTTTGACCAAGCTGTAATTTCTCTATGTCAAATTTTGTCTTGCCTTGTAACACTCCTGTGAAGCACCTTGGGACGTTTTACTACGTTAAAGGTGCTATCTAAATACAAGTTGTAGATGACAACGACTACTTCTACTACAACAACATATTAGGAGGAGGAGGGTTACATGCAATCCCCAGGGAGCCATTATAACTAGGCCTAGGCTAGTGCATAACAAGCCACTACTGAGGATGTGTATGGTGACCTGCTAGGCTCCATATAGATTTTGTTAACACAGGGTGACTTGCTTGCAAAGTGCATCATATAAAGGGTGAAAATCCTGATGTTTTATATGGTACATAAAGTAGGTTTATGATTGACTTGCAATAGGAACCTATGGAAATACTGAATATGAAGAAGAAATTGTTGCCATACCTTGCCCATAAACCTCAGGTACACTGTAGTTTGATATCATTGGTATGAAATGTTTTATTTTTCAATCCTGACTTTAATCACCTCAGCACGCTATATAGTAGGGGAAAGGCATGTAGAAATTTTATATGGCACATTGCATGGAGAATATGTACACATAACAGATCCTGGCCGAATTTCCATTGAATGACTTGAATGGATGAATCAGAACATGCTCCTTTACAACAAGTGGACCTTCCTGCACGATTCTCCTCTATGGACCGTGACCAAGTGTAAAAAGAGGAAAACCTGCCCCATAAACGTTACTGTTTTCGACCTGAATTTTTTCATTATTTTCTGGAATGCCCTTTGTTTTGGTTTCTTACTTGACTGTTTACTTGGTTATTAATTAACTTGCCCTTTTTTATGTAAATATTCACAGAATAGGCCACAGATGTGAAGCTCCTTATGCACACAGGGATAGGAGCTGCTCTGGTCACCAGCTGTAGTGACATTTTAAAGGCATTTGTTAAGGATTCCTCGGCTAACTTCATAAACAAGTTTTTTTTGGTTTCACTGAAAATAGCGAATTGAGGAAATCTTCACAAATACGTTTACTTGCACTTGGTGACCACAGGGATTCCTACTCCGTAGTTAGGTGCCAGAATTGCAGACCGATGTTTAGATTTACAGGTGTGACAACTTTTAGCAGGGATTTTGAGCCCATCTTTTTCCCTTCCCAAAAAACAACACCACCAATTTAAGATTTGTCAACCAGATGGTAAAATTGAAGGTTTAACTACAATATAAAAGGTTTATTAACTATATGTGAAGTCACCCAATTGCTTGTGGGTAAAGACCCTGCCATACTATGGTACAGGTACACTATCCCTTATCCGAAAGCCTTGGGACCAGCTGAGTTTCGGTTTTCGGAATTTTTCGGATTTCAGAAGGTATTATTATAAGACTGGGAAATTTGTATTTAATATAAATTTTAAAAGTTCAGGCTACCTCTTGCGACTGTTCCGTGTCTCATTCCCCTTCCTGCTTCTCTGGAAAGCCGGATATCGGCTGACTCCGACTAAGCTGGCCCGCAAATCAGGTCGGGGGTCGGGTGGGGGGGGAGAAAAGAATATCGGACGGGCCGCAGTTCAGGTCGGGGGGGTCAGGGGGGGAGAAAAGAATATCGGACGGGCCGCGGTTCGGTTCGGGTCGGGTCGGGGGGAGAAAAGAATATCGGATGGGTCGCTGTATTGTTGGGTTCACTCTCCCAGTACCTCCTTCACACTGCCCGGCTCGGCCTGCAATCTCCTACCCAGGAGGGAACTCTGTGACCCTCTGCCCTGCTCAGCGTAAGTCGTGCGCCACTCTGGTCATGTCGTGCGCACAACTTACGCTGAACGAAAAACTTTCGGTTTTTAGAGGTTTTCGGTTTTCGGATAAAGGATAGTCTACCTGTACTACACTGACCAGAAGGGCCCAGGCTCAGGTCTCAGCCAGGATACCAAAAGGGAGAAGGGGAACACTTGCCAGGCTTTTTCACTCCTCGATTGCTATCCACTGACCCCTGCTGGAATGTGCCTTTGTGTGAAATCAAAATTAGGTCTGGATCTGTTACCCTCCATGATCAAATAGCCAGCCAGCACTTATGATGTAGGCTCAAACAGGAAGAATTGCTCTTTAGCCACAGTACTGCACCCCAACAAGAGTTAGTGCTGTTTTGAGAGAAGGGGAAATACAAAATAGAACCTTTGATAGGTTTTGCTAATTTTACTGTTTTGGATTTGAGTTCCAAACTGAGCAAGTCTGAGCTGTGAAATGCAGGTTTTGTCCCATGTATCGCGGGCCAGCTAACATCTACGTGGGTGTGATTCTGAAGGAGGCGTCTGAGCAGCTGAAAGAATTAAACTCCCAAGTGCAGTCTTAAGCCACTGAATGCGGAACAAAATTGACAAGCTCCCATGTCATCTGTATTGAGCTGCGCTTTATTTAAACCTGATGCTCTATTAAGTCTGTTCTCTATCTTCTGGCACTTTTGCTGAGTTAAGCGGGATGATGTTGTGTTGTCTTCTCTTTTGCAGTGGTGAAAGTGGATCAGGGAAGACAGAGGCCTGCAAACACATTGTGAAGCACCTGGCATGCAGAGCTGTGACCACTGAGTGTATGCTTGAAGCAAAGATTAACCACGTAAGTAGCAAAGAATAATCAGTCACATGATGAAAAGGTTCTTGAGGTCCAGTGCAGTATTTGGGTTAAGGTTTTGTTGCCCAACACTTAACAGAACTAAAGCCTTAATATTCAGATTCGCCAACTGTTCTGCAATTATGAAACTGCGACGTCAGCACGGGGCATCACTTGATGGAACTCCCGGATCGGACAATCTGTTGCGGAGTTCAGCATGCACACTTTGCAATGCTCTTGATATCTAGCCTTTACAATTAATCTGCACAAAGTGCATTTTGTGAGTTATTTGGATCTGCACTACCCACGAGATAAAGGTAACAACTCATAGCTGTCTCCTGCTACACAGTAGGGTACTGTGTTCAGCTTCTTTCAAGCTTTGACTTCTGCACCCTTTATAAATCAGCTCCTGCCCATAGTATTCAAATATGCAGTGGGGAGGAATGGGGAGTTGAGAATGAAGAGCATCAACTCTGGAACTGGGAAGTCCATATATAGGGTTGTATTCCATTCCCCACCCCCCGCAATCCGAGTGGCCTCTCCCCATCCCCGAGTGGACTTCGGGCAGTCAACCATCAGAAGAGGTCCGGTCCAGTTTGAGGGCCAGGCCTCATTAGTATCTGGACGACGGGCTCCGGGGCGGCCCACCGGCTCCAGGTCTCTGCAATATCGGGCAGCGCCGCTGGCCTCCGGGCCAGAAGAAGGTAGGTCTGAAGGGGCTCCTCCTGGCCCCACAAAAATATACAGGAACTTACCTTTGGGATCCTCTTTGGAAGGGCTGCCCGCTGATACCAGTCGGAGTGAACACGGCACGCGCTCCATCCAGGTTACTTCAAAAATGACGGCGGCAACAGGCCGGTAAGTTATTGGCCCCCATGGGGCTGGAGGCCTGAACATTTATCCCATAGAGTCATAGAGAAGCCAGGCAGTGTTGTTGCTGCATGTGATCCACACATCACTTTACATTTCATCCACAAGCCGGTACCTCCACCATTGTAGCATGGGTGGGCGAACAGGAAACCCTAATGAATGGGTTCCCAGAAGGAATTGGACATGTTATTGTCAACAAATGGGATTCAGGGAGCTAGAAATGCACCAAGGCAATACTGTGGATAGGTGGGATCATTGCAGTACTGAGACAGGAAGGGATGTTAACCTGCTCTCTATTTGCCTGTTCAGATGGGCACAGAAGTCTCTAAAATGTTCCAACTGTTGGGTGGCTGGGGAGGAAGCAACATTTAAATCAACGCTTCAATTTGAATTATTCGTACAATATAATATAAATTATTTGCTGTGCCGTCAGTCCTTTGGCCACTGCAACCCACCATAAGTTGTGGCCCACACAGATTTTCATTCCTAGCTACCCCACTGTGTGCTATATAAATGCAAATTCTTTCTTTAAACCAATAGACAGAAAAGTAAATACAATTGTTTAAATTTTAAATAGCGATTTGACACAAGCGCCACAGTTGGTATGCATGTAACTGCTCACTAGACAGAGGGAGGAACAGTGAAAAAACTACAACATTGGCCCAGAAATTCGGGTCGGGGGCTTCCCGCGGGTGCAAGCCCCCGACCTACACTTACCTAGTGCACCAGCAGTTGACCGCTTGGCCTGCGTGGAATTCCTCTCCGAGGCCTGTCCCAGAGGCCGGTGCGCTATGCTGGCGTGTCCCAGGGGGCGTAGTTAGTGCGATGCGTCCCCTGGGATCACGTGAGCAACAGGCAGCCAATCGGAGCAGGGAATGCTCCATTCATAAGTCTTGACAGATAGACCTGTCAAAACGTATAAATGCTAAGGCTGGAAAACTGTACTTTACCTTCAAATAATTTTTTTTTTTAAATCACACTTTTTAAATAAACTATAAATGACATTAAATAACTATTTTAAACAAAAATTTAAATTTTTGAAAAAAATAATTTTATAAAAAAACGGGGCTAAAAATAAACTTACCTTGCTTTAAAGTATTTAAAAGTAAAAAACCTGTGGAAAAAATGTTTTAATTTTAAATCATTGACCACTTACCTTTGAAAATGAAGTCCTTACGGCTGCTTTTCACATTTCTAAAATGTACAGACTTACCCGCACGTTAAAACCTGTAAAAAAAAGGAAGTTCAATGCGCACGCACAGACTCCCGCACGCACGCGTTCGACCTCTGAACCCCTTGGTTCAGAGGATCAGAAGTGCCGGTTTCCCGCGCATGCGTAGTGTATGCAAGATTCCGGCACGTCCATCGGGTCCACGCGTGAGTACTCCGTCCGTACTCACGCGTTGGGACCCGAATTTCTGGGCCATTAATATGGGGGAAAAGCAGACCATTCACTGTGCAAGTGCTCCTATTTAAAAAAAATTATTATTCATTATCGGGATGTGGGCATCGCTGGCAAGGCTGGCATTTATTGCCCATCCCTATTTCCCCTGAGAAGGTAGTGGTGGTACTTCTTCTTGAACTGCTGTGGTCCATGTGGTATTCTTTGATACAACTGAGTGACTTACTGGGCCACTTCAAAGGGCAATTAAGAGTCAGTCACATTGATGTGGGACTGGAATTATGTGTAGACTAGACTGGGTAAGGATGTCATGTTTTTTCCCTAAAGGACATTAATGAACCAGTTGAGTTTTTACAACAGTCCAACAGCTTTCTGGTCACTTTTATTGATACAAGTTTTTTATTTCCAGATTTTTGTTTTAAACTAAATTCAAATTTTCAAACTGTCGTCGTGGGATTCAAACTCTGGATTTATTAATCCAGGCCTCTGGATGAGTAGTCCAGTAACATAACCAGTACACTACCATATCGTTACTCCGAGTCAGGTGTCAGGGATCAGAAAATTCGGGTAGAATTCCTCTCTGCTAGCCTTCGGAATGCACCAGCAGATTCCATCGTGGGAGAGGGTGCTTTTTTCCATTCCACCCTGCCCCAGTCTTGAGTTAAGTTTGGGGGCATATTTAAGGGAGTTCCCAGTCTCCCTGGAAATCCTGCAGATACGCCCCTCTTACGGTCAGCAATAAGCAGGCGTATGCGCCCTACAGGACCTTTATATGGACCCCACCAAACAGAAATCAAATGCCAATCAATCCCTCTATTTTAATTACCTTTTCCCAGAATCTGGAATGGTGCCATGTTGGAGCCAATGCGGTCACGGAAATTCAACCCACTTTCCCGTTTAAAGCATCAGCCGTATTCAGAGCCAATGTAATTTGAATCGTCCAAAAACCAGATACTCACAAATAAACTCCACATAATGTAATCTAAGTTACTTTTGTTTGAAAGTAGTAATCTTTCAGTAGGAATGTGCTCGTCTCAGTGTGCCTCTGAGCTGGAAGGACGTCAGGGCCTTGGAGAGGATACAGAGGAGGTTTACCAGGATGATACCAGGGCTGAGGGTCTTCAGTTATGTGGAAAGTTTGGAGAAGCTGAGAATTTTCTCCCAGGGTTAAGGGGAGACCTAAGAGAGGTATTCATAATTATGAGGGGTTTTAAGTGAGCAAGTAGGGAGAAACTGTTTCCTCTGGCAAGTGGGTCAGTAACCAGAGGGCATTGATTTATAGTAATTGGCAAAAGAACTAGAGGGGAAATGAGGAGATTTTTTTTCACACAGAGGGTTCTTAAGATCTGGAACGCACTACCTGAAAGGGTGGTGGAATCAGATTCCATAGGAACTTGCAAAAGACAATTGACAAAAGAATCTAAGAACATAAGAATTAGAAGCAGGAGTAGGCCATATGGCCCCTCGAGCATGCTCCGCCATTCAATAAAATCATAGAATCATAGAGTCATAGAGTTTTACAGCACAGAAAGAGGCCCTTTGGCCCATCGCGTCCGCGCCGGCCATCAAGCCCTGTCTAATCTAATCCCATTTTTCAGCATTTGGTCCGTAGCCTTGTATGCTATGGCATTTCAGGTGCTCATCCAAATGCTTCTTGAATGTTGTGAGGGTTCCTGCCTCTACCACCCTTTCAGGCAGTGAGTTCCAGATTCCAACCACCCTCTGGGTGAAAAAGTTCTTCCTCAAATCCCCTCTAAACCTCCTGCCCCTTACCTTGAATCTATGCCCCCTTGTTATTGACCCCTCTACTAAGGGGAAACGTTCCCTTCTATCTACCCTATCTATGCCCCTCATAATTTTGTACACCTCAATCAGGTCCCCCCTCAGCCTTCTCTGCTCCAAGGAAAGCAACCCCAGCCTGTCCAGTCTTTCTTCATAGCTGAAGCGCTCCAGCCCAGGTAACATCCTGGTAAATCTCTGCACCCTCTCCAAAGCAATCACATCCTTCCTATAGTGTGGCGACCAGAACTGCACACAGTACTCCAGCTGTGGCCTTACCAGCATTTTGTACAGCTCCATCATAATCTCCCTGCTCTTATATTCTATGCCTCGGCTAATGAAGGCAAGTATCCCATATGCCTTTTTAACCACCTTATCCACCTGTCCTACTGCCTTCAGGGATCTATGTACATGCACACCAAGGTCCCTCTGATCCTCTGTCTTTCCTAGGGTCTTACCATTCATTGTGTATTCCCTTGCCTTGTTAGTCTGTCCAAAATGCATCACCTCACACTTTTCAGGGTTAAATTCCATTTGCCACTGCTCCGCCCATCTGACCAACCCATCAATATTGTCCTGTAGCCTGAGGCTTCCCTCCTCGCTATTTACCACGCCACCAATTTTCATGTCATCTGCGAACTTACTGATCATACCTTTTACATTCACATCCAAATCATTAATGTAGACCACAAACAGCAAGGGACCCAGCACCGATCCCTGCGGTACCCCACTGGACACAGGCTTCCAGTCACAAAAACAACCTTCCACCATCACCCTCTGCCTTCTGCCACTAAGCCAGTTTTGGATCCAATGTGCCAAGGCAACCTGGATCCCATGGGCTCTTACCTTCCTGACCAGTCTCTTATGCGGGACTTTATCAAAAGCCTTACTGAAATCCATGTAAACTACATCCACTGCACTACCCTCATCCACACACCTAGTCACCCCCTCGAAAAATTCAATCAAATTGGTCAGACATGATCTTCCCTTGACAAAGCCATGCTGGCTATCCCTAATTAATCCTTGCCTCTCCAAGTGAAGACTAATTCTGTCCCTCAGAATTTTTTCCAATAATTTCCCTATCACTGATGTTAGGCTCACTGGCCTGTAATTCCCTGGTTTATCCCTGCTACCCTTCTTGAATAATGGTACTACGTTAGCTGTTCTCCAGTCCTCTGGCACATCCCCTGTGGCCAGAGAGGTTCTGAAAATTTGTGTCAGAGCTCCTGCAATCTCTTCCTTAATAGCCTGGGATACATCTCGTCCGGTCCTGGGGATTTATCCACTTTTAAGCCTGCTAAAACCGCTAGTACTTCCTCCCTCTCGATGCTAATATGTTCAAATATATCACAGTCCCCCTGCCCGATTTCTATGTCCACATCGTCCTTCTCCATAGTGAACACAGATGCAAAAAATTCATTTAAAACCCCACCTACATCATCTGGCTCTACACACAGCTTGCCACTCTGGTCCCTAATGGGCCCTACTCTTTCCCTAGTTATCCTCTTACCCTTACTATACTTATAAAACACTGATTTTCCTTTATTTTGCTCGCCAGTGTTATTTCATGGCCCCTCCTCGCTCTCCTAATTTCTTTTTTAAGTATCCCCCTGCACTTTTTATACTCCTTTAGGGCTTCCTCTGTCTTTAGTCCTTTGTATCTGCCAAAAGCCCCCCTTTTTTTCCTAATCCATTCTCGTATATCCCTTGACATCTAAGGTTCCCTGGGCTTGTCGGTCCCACCCTTGATCTTTACGGGAACATGTTGCCATTGTACTCTCTCAATTTCCTTTCTGAAAGACTCCCATTGCTCCGATGTGGATTTTCCTTTAAGTAGCTGATCCCAGTCCACATTGGCCAGATCCTGCCTTATCATATTAAAATCGGCCTTCCCCCAATTTAGAACCTTTATTTCCGGTACATCCTTGTCCTTTTCCATGACTACCTTAAATCTCACCGAGTTATGGTCACTATCACCAAAGTGCTCACCTACTAACACTTCTACCACTTGCCTGGCCACATTCCCTAGAAGCATGGTGGCATAGTGGTTAGCACTGTTGCCTCACAGCGCCAGGGAACTGGGTTCGAATCCGGCCTCGGGTGACTGTCTGTGTGGAGTTTGCACATTCTCCCTGTGTTTGTGTGGGTTTCCTCCGGGTGCTCCGGTTTCCTCCCACAGTCCAAAGATGTGTGGGTTAGGATGATTGGCTATGATAAATTGACCCTTAGTGTTAGGGGGATTAAATACGTGGGGATAGGGTGGGATATGTGTTGGTGTAGGGGTTACGGGGATTGGGTGGGATATGTGTTGGTGCAGGCTCGATGGGCCGAAATGGCCTCTATCTGCACTGTGGGGTTTCTGTGATTCTGTGAATTAGGTCCAGTACCGCCCCCTCTCTTATAGGACTTTCTACATGCTGGCTCAAAAAGCTCTCCTGGATGCACTTTAAGAATTCTGCACCCTCTAAGCCTTTCACACTCTGACTGTCCCAGTTAATATTGGGGTAGTTGAAATCCCCCACTATTATTACCCTATTATTTGCACACTTCTCTGAGATTTGCCTACATATCTGTTCCTCTATCTCCCCCTGACTGTTTGGGGGCCTATAGTACACTCCCAGCAAAGTGCTAGCCCCCTTTTTGTTTTTAAGTTCAACCCATATGGCCTCATTTGAGGAACCTGTTAATATATCATCCCTCCTTACAGCAGTAATTGATTCCTTAATATTGTGACACCCCCTCCTCTTTTAACCCCCCCCCCTCTGTCTCGCCTGAAGATTCTATACACCGGAATATTGAGCTGCCAGTCTTGCCCCTCCCTCAACCATGTCTCCGTGATAGCAACAACATCATACTCCCATGTGTTCATCAACAACTTCAGTTCATCTACCTTATTCGTAAGACTCCTTGCATTAAAATAAATGCCATTCAGCCTTGCCCTACTCCCTTGTGCCGTTACATATTTGGTCTGCCTTCCAGTCTGACTTGTTTTTTCCTCTATATTTGGCTGTACATCACCCCGTATTACAGCTCCACTCTGTATCCCATCCCCCTGCCAAGTTAGTTTAAACCCCCCCGAACAGTGCTAGCAAACCTCCCCGCAAGGATATTTGTCCCGTTCTGGTTCAGGTGCAACCCGTCTGACTTGTACAAGTCCCACCTTCCCCAGAAGCAGGCCCAGTGATCCAGGAAACTAAAGCCCTCCCTCCTGCACCAACTCTTTAGCCACGCATTCATCTGTTCTATCCTCCTATTCCTATACTCACTAGCACGTGGCACCGGGAGTAATCCAGAGATTACAACCTTTGAGGTCCTGCTTTTTAATCTGCTACCTAGCTCCCTAAATTCATGGCTGATCTTCGACCTCAACTCCACTTTCCTGCCCTATCCCCATATCTTTTAATTCTTCTGGAGTCCAAAAATCTATGTATCTCAGCTTTGAATATACTCAACGACTGAGCATCCACAGCACTTTGGGGCAGAGAATTCCAAAGATTCACAACCCTTGGAGTGAAGAAATTCCTCCTCATCTCAGTCTTAAATGGCTGGCCCCTTATCCTGAGACTATGCCCCCTAGTTCTAGACTCTCCAGCCAGGGGAAACAATCTCTCTACCTTGTCAATCCCCTTCAGAATCTTATATGTTTCAATGAGATCACCTCTCATTCTTCTAAACTCCAGAGAGTATAGGCCCAATCTACTCAATCTCTCCTCATAGGACAACCCTCTCATCCCAGGGATCAACCTACTGAACCTTTGTTGCACCGCCTCTAAGGCAAGTATGTCCTTCCTCTGATAAGGAGACCAAAACTGTGCACAGTACTCCAGGTGTGGTCTCACCAACATGCCATTTGCCTTTCTAATTGCCTGCATGCTAACATTCTGTGTTTCCTGTATGAGGACACCCAAATCACTTTGAACACCAACATTTAATAGTTTCTCACCATTTAAAAAAAATCTGTTTTTCTGTTCTTCCTACCAAAGTGAATAACCTCATAATTCCCCACATTACAGCACGGTGGCATAGTGGTTAGCACTGTTGCCTCACAGCGCCAGGGACCCGGGTTCGAATCCGGCCTCGGGTGACTGTCTGTGTGGAGTTTGCACATTCTCCCCGTGTTTGCGTGGGTTTCCTCCGGGTGCTCCGGTTTCCTCCCACAGTCCAAAGATGTGCGGGTTAGGTTGATTGGCCATGATAAATTGACCCCTAGTGTTAGTGGGGTTACGGGGATAGGGTGGGATATGTGTTGATGTAGGGGTTACGGGGATCGGGTGGGATATGTGTCGGTGCAGGCTCGATGGGCCGAAATGGCCTCTATCTGCACTGTGGGGTTTCTGTGATTCTGTGATTCTGTGATTATACTCCATCTGCCACCTTATTGCCCACTCACTTAATCTGTCTATATCCCTTTGCAGACTCTTCTCACATCTTACTTTTCCATCTAACTTTGTATCGTCAGTTAACTTGGATACATAGGAACATCTATTTGCATGGTTATGGGGAGAAAGCTGGGGTATGGGACTAGATGACTAAATTGGACAGCTCTTTCAAAGAGCCAGCACAGGTACGGTGGGCTAAATAGCCTCATTCTGTTGTGTAATAATCTATGATTCTATGATTAGAGGAAGCATGATGAGGAGCGGGCTATTATAATGATGAGGGTGGCTGTTTATTTTTCTGGAGTCTTAGTTTGTGTCTGTCTCCTGTAGAAATGTGATACAGCTGCCATCTGTGTGTCAGTGTGAGCCCATGTTGTATTTCTGTTTGTGCAATTTAGTAAGTGTGCTGCCTAGCACCCTTTCAGTAAGCAGATACTGCCATCTCCTGGAACTTCAGCTGCATTATTCTGTAGTTTGAGTTTAATGTGTAAAGAAACAGCTTGCATTTAAGTAGCACTTTATATCTTTCAGAAATATCCTAAAGCATTTTACGTACAATTAATAATTTTGAAATAAAGTCCAACCTTGGCCGCTTCCTCTTCCTCAACCATGTGCCCGTCGGTGACCTCATCCACATGTACACTGACGACATCTCCACTACCTCTCTTGACCCCTGCACTGCCTTTGCACTATCAGGCTGCTTGTCCAACATCCAGACTTGGATAAGTCTTAAATTTTTCCAGCTAACTGTTATGAAGATCAAAGATATTGGCCTGGAATTTGCAGTCCCGATGATGGCGTACACTCAGCGTACACTGTCGTAAGCCTTCTGAAAGGCCCCGCAAGTTCCGGGTTTGTGCATGCACGAAAACCCAGAACTTGCAATCTGTCAAGGTATGCCTTGACAGATCTACCGAACCGACTAGAAATTCACTTTCGCTGGTACAGAGTTGGGATATTTGGTAAATAGGGCCTGCTTTTACCAGCATAAGGGTTAATATAAATCTTATATTAAAAATAAAAAATGTTGCGCAAACACTTAGGGCTGGATTTTATGAACCTCGACAGGTCTGTGGTGGGTGACATTGGTGGCGGATACAGACCCCACTGCTCGCTCCAGCCTGCTCTGTGAAATGAATTTCCTGAGATTGGGCTTGTTAAGCCCGCCCAGTGAGTTTCCCGGCCAATTAAAGGAAGTGGGTCTGGTAACGTCATTTGATTACGCGTCATCAGCTTGTTTCCTTAAAGGAACCATGGCCAACTTTGTTTTGACATTTGTGCTGTTAGTGTTCTACAGCATTGAGGTGCTGCAAACACTGACAATCACTGCACAGAGGTGCACAGCTTCACCCAGGCTCTCCCATGACTCCCTCCATATGCTTATGGAGAGAGTCACAGCATGCAGGAAGATTTTCTTCCCTTCCCATGGGTGGAAGAGACCTTCCCAGGACACCAACACAGCCTGGTTGCACATTGCAGAGAAGGACACAAGCAGGGATGTGGTCAGGAGGACCTGGGTGCAGTGCCACAAACATTTCAATGATCTCAGTAGATCACAAAATGTTAGTACAAAGTCACACTCAACCTTATCCTGCTGTGCCTCTCATCATATCCCCATCACTCTGCCTTCCCTACCCTACTCCTGCACATCCTTACTCACACCAACTTACCTTGTACCTCCACCCATCCCTCTCTATCTACATTATCACATCCCCATCTCACTAGCCACCCCTCACACTCACCCTCATCCTAGTGCAATCGTACCAACTAACAGCACACAGGGGTAGGAACTTGGGTGTTTTATGCAATGTTCATGTAAAGTTTCTGTTAATGTGGTGTCAAACATTGAAACCTTTATTTTCAACACTTTGCGTTCTTGGACAGATTTGTGTGAATCTTTGTGAGTTGCAGTGAAAGGTGAGACATAACGGTGCCCCCCGTAATGGTGATCAGCGTGAAAGGAATGGCTTGGGCATTGTAGGGATGCTTTATGGTGTTGGTGTAGGGTGGTGCCAACCTGGCGCATCATGTGGCAGCCAGGGTGTACAGCATCAAGTGAAGTAAATCTGGCCATGGTGAGGCCATCCCTGGCCTCCCGGGCAGCCATGTGCTCCAGTGTTGATACCCTGTGTCCTGTGCAGCATCAGTTAATTGCGGATAAAGTTGGTGAAATTGGTGCTGCTGTTGTGCCTGGTGCTGCTGGTGTGCCTGGTGCTGTTGGTGTGCCTGATGATGCTGGTGTTGAGGCACCCATGCTGATGGAATAGATGGCAGGTGAAGTAGAGATGACAGAAGCGATCTATGAATGGTGGTAGAGGTAATGAGGTCAGACTGGATGGAGACTTGTGTAAAGACTTGCAGCATTCTGAATCTGTAGTGGAAATGCAGTTTAGAGAAGCTAGTGGTTAAGGGAACATTTCTCAATCAGCTGGGAGCTTTGACATTTGAAGCTATCAACTAATTCAATGGCCACTGACCTCCCGCCTCAGCTTCACAGACAAGGTCTAGGCAAAGCGGGAATCCGGTGGGCGACCTGTCAAATTCAAAAAGTTGGGGAAGAAACATTGTTAAGTGGCTATAAACAACGCTGCGTGTTGGGTCTGCTCAGTGCTGACAGACCTGACATTTGGTAAAGGCGCGTGGCGGCTGGTTCACAGCGGGGTCCCGACCCACTGGAAAAAACACTTTCCCACCCAACCCGCCACCGATCACGCCCCCTGCAAAATCCAGCCCTTAAAATTCATTTATGCTAATTTTAGCCCAGATTAAAATGTTTAAAATTATTTTTCCAAAAACATAAATTTTTTGTTGTAATTGCTGTATTGAAGGGACTTTTAATTACATTTGAAAATGAGAACATTTATTTTTATTACAGTTGTCTAACTGGCGGGAGTGGGAATCTGGTGGCAGGAGGGAAATAGCAACAGGTTTAAAGTGTAAAAGCTGCTAAAGATATTCAGTATACAAAGGGTTACGCTGTGTGTTATGTTAGCATTTTCAGTTGCAGTCTTGGATCATATGTCTCCTCTGACATCTTTTGCTTCTGGGTCTGTTAGGTAAAGGATGTTTTTAATTATAAATTTATAAGTTATTCCACAAGATAATAGGATAATAGTCCAAAGATGTGCAGGTTAGGTTGATTTGGCTATGTTAAATTGACCCTTAATGTTAGGGGATTAAATACGTGGGGTTACAGGGATAGGGTGGGATATGTGTCGGTGCAGGCTCGATGGGCCGAAATGGCCTCTATCTGCACTGTGGGGATACTGTGTATACTGTGTATACTGTGTGTACTGTGTACTGTGATTCAAAGGCATTTATTGTCTTTCATATGAAGTAAGCATACAATGATAACTATTACTGTATTACCAACAATTACACATATACAATGCTAACCACTACTATTAATAATTACATATATACTTGAGACGCTTACAGTACCAAGTGCTGGAGAATTCACGGCGTCACGGGTTTCTAGCTCGAGGGGATCAGCTGGTCAAGCCTATTCGAATTCTAAAGTATCTGTTCTAACACCCCTCTTAATACTTTTTTTTCTCTCTAGCTACGTGAGAAACTGCATATTTCAAAGTATTACTTCATTCAATTGGCTGGACTCCAATTTTAACTCTTCAAACCTGACTGACATATCCTAATTTTCCAGGTGCCTTTTCAAGAGCTAACAGAGAGAGTTTTGTGGCCTCTCCTTATCAGCTAAAACACTGTCTGATCGGAATTCCTTTTACTAATTGAACATTGCTAACAGAAACTCACTTAAAAGCTAAAGTTAATATAAAGAATTTACCGCTTTCTTACCTGGCAGTGGGTGGAGGGGATTCCCTCACATCGTGGTATAGGGGCAGGCTGGAGATTTTCAACGAAGATTGGGGGAGTACCAGGGATAGGGAGACCCAAAGTCTCTTTAAGGGATTGTGGGGAGATCCTGCTCCTCCTGGCCCACAAGGACTTCAAAGTCAGGCAAAGTTTTAAAACTTAGCTGGGCCTCTTCTGGCCAGTCGGCTCCTCCCGTCATGTTGCTGCTGCTTCCGGGCACTAGACAGCGCGGGACTCCCCTTGCGTGGACCTTAAAATTACAGAGTGCTTTCTCATGTCAAAGCACTTCACATAATGAATTACGATTTTGAAGTTCACTTACTGTTGGCTATTCGGCACCAGCAACATTCCACAGACAGCCATGAGATGAATGGCCAGCGCAGCAGGAGAACTCCCTGCCCTTCTTCAAATAGTGCTGTACAACATGGGCCTGAATGGACAGTCAGGGCCTTGGTTTAATGGGGTAAATTTAAGCACACTGCCCATGATTTTCTATTCAATGAAATCAACAGACAGAAAATCACATGATCTTCTGATACGCATTGACTGCGTGCAAGGCTCTGGCCGTGGTACAGAATCTCACAAAATTTACCCTAATGCTTCATCTGAAGGATGGAATCTCAAACAATGCAGCACTCCCTCAGTGCTACATTGGAGCGTAGTCTTAAATTATGCACTCACATCCTGCTAGGGGACTTAAACTTACAACCTAAAGTTCACAAATTACAGAAGAAGTACACAGATCTAATGTAGTATTTCTCCAATGACCAGGTAGGTAACCAAGCAGAATGATCCAATGTTCAGTTGTGTTGAGTAAGCTGATCTCAGGATGGCAGTTGGAGTGTTGCAATTGGGTTCAGTGCCTTTGATATAGTGAGATGACAATTGACATGGTTCTCAAACATGGAAACTCTTCAAAGACTCCTAAGCCTCTCCCCATGCTTCAGAGTCTGTATGGGTATTAGATGAGGGCGAGATTGGTTGAGCTATGATACCCCATGTTCTAATCACATGCATTATCTAGGCTTAGGTGAACACTGGCTACTTGGTGTATTCAGAGGGCTGGTGATGGAAAAATGCCTCAGCAGAAGTCAGCGTCTTCAGGAGAAAAAGGGGGACAACAGGATAAAGAATGATGAGGAGGCGTAAACACAAGTGTTACTAAAGAAAATGTGGACTATTCTCTTTTGAGAATGAAGCACACATTATGAACAGGGACAAAAGTGGATGAATTTATTTACACAACTTTTGGGAAGGATTTTTTTTTTTAAATTGAGGAATGAAGGTGAAGGGTCAAAGCCAATAGTGCAGGATAAAAAGAAAGGACAAGAGATCAATTAGCAAATAGCAATCAAATGATTCCAACCTTAGGTTTTAGAAGATTGTTGGAGGAATGGAAGACTGAGGGGGAGTAAGGAAATCTACACTGTTGAGAGCAGGAGAAATAATCATTTGATGAGTTGAGAAAGAGATTGTCAGATGATAAGATTTTTGTACTCCAACCAGGAGTGTGGGATATGGGTTAGAACAGCCTTGACAGATAAGGGAGCAGCATTCTAGTCTTGAACTGTTTTCATAACTTTACAAAGTAATGGCATAATTCAATGTAATGGCAAGGTACAGTAGCTGGAAGGGTAAGAAAGATGTTTCTTAGGGATAAAATGAACACGAGCAAGCTTTCAAAGAGAAGGAAAGATGAACCAAGTGTAACAAAGGTTAAAGAGATGGCATGGGATAGGAATTCAGAGACACAGATCTAGAGGATGGTGGCAGGGGTACCATCAGGACTAGAGGTCTTCCTGGAGTGCAAAGAATGGAAGATCCATCATTAAAACTTGATGTCAGTCATTATTGCAGAACAGAGGGGAGCAATGGAGGGAGGCTCTTTATCAAGAATATTGAGACCAGAGTTGGAGGAGGACAGCTTTCTCTTTAGAAGAGCTAGCACGGACCAGATGGAGCAACTGCTGGAGGGGCAGGACATTGGTAGTTTTTGCTTCTTTTCAGTAAGGACAATAGGCAAAATTTTAATGATAGAAGGGAAAAATGAGGTGCGAAGCCTTCCATGCTAGCTGGAATAACATCAACATCACTGGTACAAATAGAATGATTAGAGCAATGAAAGCAATAACTGGACCAGGAAAAAGCAACAACAAATTCTTGAAGATAGTCCCAGTTGTCTTATGCTAAAGTTTGCAAGGCTTTACTCCTAGAGTGAATTCTCACTCAATGGGAGAGTAGATTGGAAAATTGGGAATGTTGCAATAGCAGAGCACTGACCTCTGTACCCAATTGAGCTCATAGTTCGCCCATTGAGCAAAGCTCTGCGCTGGGAGCGGAGCCTTATTGGCCCAGAAATTCCAGAACGGGGCTTGCAGCGCGTGCAAGCCCCGTATTTACACTTACCCCGCGCTACTGACGATCAGCTCCAGGGACGCCTGGACTTGGTGAATGAAAAAGAAGAATCCCGGGCAGCGTATGACATCACGTCGCCCAGGAGTGCAGCCAGCGCGAAACCAGGAGCGTGCAGTGTAAGTGAGACACGCCCCTTGAGGTCTCAGTTTCACTGGACACGCCCCCAATGTTTCTGTCAAGCTGCTAAGCATTTTTACATGCAAAGCAGCAGTTTAAATAGGTTTTTGGAAGTTTTTTGAAGATTTTGGTAACTTTTATAAACTTTTTAAAATGTTTACATTATTTTGAGTAATCTGAAGTAGTTTTAAAGAGAATTAAAGCAATTTAAAGACTTTTAAAAGCCCTAAAAGAATTTTTTTAATTCCATTTATTTATTTAGCAATGTCGTCGTCATACGTGTCTTCACACTGTTCCCTTTGGGGAACTGTATGAAGTGGTGGAAGGATTTATGGCCGTGATTAACGCTCATTCCGTGACCGTAACCATCTTTGAACCAGCCATTAGGGCGGTTAGTCATATGGCGGGAGGGTTTTACGGGCTCCCACAAGCTATACAAGGAGGGGGGGCCACCCACACCCACGGACGCAAATATCCCACTGGATGTCAACCCAGAATTTAGAGCCGGAGCTCCGACTCCACTTGCCGGGACTGTCTGGAGCGGGGTTCGAAACCCTACCCTGATCTGGCCCAGCGGCGGGGATCCTACCGCTATGACAAAGGCCCAATCCGATTAGCAACGTGAAATGGCAGCATAGGGCTCCAGTCACGGGGAGGGAAAAGGCGCAGGAAACGTATGGGTGTCACCTTTTGTGCGGAGTGGGCCTTTTGCGTAGCAGTAAGCATCCCCGCCGCTGGGCCAGAAGGAGTAGGGTTTTGAACCCCACTCCAGACAGTCCCGGCAAGTGGAGTCGGAGTTCCAACTTTAAATTCTGGGTGGACATCCAGCGGGATACTTGCGTCCGTGGGTGTTGGTGGCCCCCCCCCCCTCAGATGGGTTGTGGGAGCCCGTAAAACCCTCCCGCCATAGGACTAACCACCCTAATGGCTGGCTCAAAGATGGTTACGGTCACGGAATGAGCGTTAATCACGGCCATAAACCTTTCCACCACTTCATACAGTTCCCCAAAGGGAACAGTGTGAGGATATGTACGATGATGACCTCTTGCGCAATGCACCTCCTTGGACCCTCAGTCGCAGATGCGAGGGGGCAAGTCGTGCAATTGTTAAATTTTTCATTTTATTGACATGTAAAATGTTAGCCCAGTAATTCCCTTCCAACTGCGCGAGTACGGTCGGGGTACTTACGCATCTGGCCGGATGAAATGCTGGTTTTCAGCATGCACAGTGCTTTTGGGGAAAACCGGCATTTCCTGTCCTCTGAACGAAGAGGTTCAGAGGCAGAACGCGTGCGACTGCACAGGCAGCGCGTGCGCAGTATAATTCGGCGCTTTCATTACTGCTTTCAGTGAGGTCAAGTCCTTACAACTTACACATGAAAAAAGCATGGGTACAGTTGCTGCAGAGGCTGCGGAGGAAGATATTTCTTATCGTGGAGCTTCTGAAAGTATGTATGTCTGTATATATTCCTTTCCGTGTTATGTATATATTCCTTTACTTATGTGTATGAATGTATTATTTAATTATGACTTTCAGAGAAAGTAACTTATTTGAAAATCATAATTAAAAACATACATTCATACACATTAGTAAAGGAATATAAAACATACATACATATACGTAAAGGAATATATGTGGACATACATACATAACACATTCTCACATTCCATTCACACAGCCACAATTGCTCCTTTTACCTACCGTTCTGAAAACACTTTATAAAAAAAAAAAAAAAAAATTTTAACTTTAAAACTTACTTAAAATTTCTTAAAATAACTTCCCTCCCTTTCCCAAACAAAAATATTGCATTTCAGAAGCTCCACGATAAAATGTTTCTTCCTCCGCAGCCAATGAACCACTTTACACTTGCTTTTTTCAAGTGTAACTTCTGAGGACTTACCCTCACGGATTTCATGAATGAAATCTACGAAGTTCACTGCGCAAGCGCTGCCTGTGCAGTCGCACGCGCTCGAGGTCTGGAAATGCCGGCGTTCCCCGCATGCGCTGTTCATGCTGAACGCCGGCATTTTCAATGGCCAGATGCGTGAGTACCCCGAGCGCACTCACGCCTTTGGCCGCGAATTTCTGGCCCATTGAGTTTACCGTGCAGTGCCAAACAATTTGGGACTGGTTTAAAAGACTCTAATTTATTGTACGGTATTCCACAAGAGGTATAGATGTAAGACAGTGATCATTAGAGCCCAGCTGTGAGGAAATAGACACAAGGAGGGGAATTTTAACAGGCAAGAACGGTTGGGTTGAGGTTGGGTACGTAGTTAAATTCAGAGAAAAATGAAGCACAACCACAACTTGGCTCCAATGCACCGACTTCCAGATTTAACCGAGGCACGTTTGGCTGTTTGCAAGTAACCTGACCGCTGGAGTCGGCGCGATAATTACTGCAGGCAAGTGGACAATTAAGACAACTCCCGACTCCCCATAAATATCAGGACCATTGCCAGAGTTAAAATCGGAATTGAGGATAACGTTTAGGAGATTCACTGCATTGTGGGCTAATCAGGGATAGGTGTAGGACAGTCAACATAGAGCTTTGGCCAGACCCCATCTGGAGCGCTGTGTTCAGTTCTGGGCACTGCATCACAGGTAGAATATATTGGGCCAGAAATTGGTGAACGGGGCTTGCCGCGCGTGCAAGCCCCGTATATGCACTTACCCCGCGCTACTGCCGATCAGCTCCAGGGACGCCTGGACTTGGTGTTTGAAAAAGAAGAATCCCGGGCAGCGTATGGCGTCACGCCGCCCAGGAGTGCAGCCAGCGCGAAGCCAGGAGCGTGCAGTGCAAGTGAGACACGCCCCTTGAGGTCTCAGTTTCACTGGACACGCCCCCAATGTTTCTGTCAAGCTGCTAAGCATTTTTACATGCAAAGCAGCAGTTTAAATAGGTTTTTGGAAGTTTTTTGAAGATTTTGGTAACTTTTATAAACCTTTTAAAATGTTTACATTATTTTGAGTAATCTGAAGTAGTTTTAAAGAGAATTAAAGCAATTTGAAGACTTTTAAAAGCCCTAAAAGAATTTTTTAAATTCCATTTATTTATTTAGCAATGTCGTCGTCATACGTGTCTTCACACTGTTCCCTTTGGGGTACTGTATGAAGTGGTGGAAGGATTTATGGCCATGAATAACGCTCATTCCGTGACCGTAACCATCTTTGAACCAGCCATTAGGGCGGTTAGTCCCATGGCGGGAGGGTTTTACGGGCTCCCACAAGCTATACAAGGAGGGGGGGCCACCCACACCCACGGACGCAAATGTCCCACTGGATGTCAACCCAGAATTTAGAGCCGGAGCTCCGACTCCACTTGCCGGGACTGTCTGGAGCGGGGTTCGAAACCCTACCCTGATCTGGCCCAGCGGCGGGGATCCTACCGCTATGACAAAGGCCCAATCCGATTAGCAACGTGAAATGGCAGCATAGGGCTCCAGTCACGGGGAGGGAAAAGGCGCAGGAAACGTATGGGTGTCACCTTTTGTGCGGAGTGGGCCTTTTGCGTAGCAGTAAGCATCCCCGCCGCTGGGCCAGAAGGAGTAGGGTTTTGAACCCCACTCCAGACAGTCCCGGCAAGTGGAGTCGGAGCTCCAACTTTAAATTCTGGGTGGACATCCAGCGGGATACTTGCGTCCGTGGGTGTTGGTGGCCCCCCCACCCTCAGATGGGTTCTGGGAGCCCGTAAAACCCTCCCGCCATAGGACTAACCGCCCTAATGGCTGGTTCAAAGATGGTTACGGTCACGGAATGAGCATTAATCACGGCCATAAATCCTTCCACCACTTCATACAGTTCCCCAAAGGGAACAGTGTGAGGATACGTACGATGATGACCTCTTGCGCAATGCACCTCCTTGGACCCTCAGTCGCAGATGCGAGGGGGCAAGTCGTGCAATTGTTACATTTTTCATTTTATTGACATGTAAAATGTTGGCCCAGTAATTCCCTTCCAAATGCGCGAGTACGGTCGGGGTACTTACGCATCTGGCCGGATGAAATGCCGGTTTTCAGCATGCACAGTGCATGTGGAGAAAACCGGCATTTCCTGTCCTCTGAACGAAGGGGTTCAGAGGCAGAACGCGTGCGACTGCACAGGCAGAGCGTGCGCAGTATAATTCGCCGCTTTCATTAATGCTTTCAGTGAGGTCAAGTCATTACAACTTACACATGAAAAAAGCATGGGTACAGTTGCTCCAGACGCTGCGGAGGAAGATATTTCTTATCGTGGAGCTTCTGAAAGTATGTATGTCTGTATATATTCCTTTGCGTGTTATGTATATATTCCTTTACTTATGTGTATGAATGTATTATTTAATTATGACTTTCAGAGAAAGTAACTTATTGGAAAATCATAATTAAAAACATACATTCATACACATTAGTAAAGGAATATAAAACATACATACATATACGTAAAGGAATATATGTGGACATACATACATAACTCATTCTCACATTCCATTCACACAGCCACAATTGCTCCTTCTACCTACCGTTCTGAAAACCCTTTTTAAAAAAAAACTTACTTAAAATTTCTTAAAATAACTTCCCTCCCTTTCCCAAACAAAAATATTGCATTTCAGAAGCTCCACGATAAAATATATCTTCCTCCGCAGCCAATGAACAACTTTACACTTGCTTTTTTCAAGTGTAACTTCTAAGGACTTACCCTCACTGAATCCATCATTGAAATCCACAAAGTTCACTGCGCAAGCGCTGCCTGTGCAGTCGCACGCGCTGTGAATAGACCTCGGGTCTGGAAATGCCGGCGTTCCCCGCATGCGCTGTTCCTGCTGAACGCCGGCATTTCCAACGGCCAGATGCGTGAGTACCCCGACCGTACTCACGCTTCTGGCCGCGAATTTCTGGCCCATTAGCCTTGAAGGGGGTGCTACACAGATTCACCAGAATGATACCAGGGCTAAAAGCGTTAAATTATGAGAAGTTGCAATACCTTGAGTATAGATGTGGTTAAAATGATAAAAGGATTCAGTAGGGTAGATAAAGAGAAACTATTTCCTCTGATGAGGGAATCCAGAACTAGGGGGCATAATCTTAAAATTAGAGCCAGGAGTGAAATCAGGAATGACTTCCCCACACAATGGGTAGTAGAAGTCTGTAACTCTCTCCCCCATAACGCTGTGGATGCTGCGTCATTTGGAACTTTCAAAACTGAGATCAGTAGATTTTTGTAAAGTAAGCATATCAAAGGATAAGGAACAAGGGCGAATAAATGTGGTTGAGGTACAGATCGGCCATGATCTAATTGAATGGTGGATCAGGCTTGAGGGGCTGAATGGCCTACGCCTGTTCCTATGACTGCATCAATTCCAGGCTTTAAACAAACAGTTTTAAGTTTTTTTTTCATGACTTGCAATTAGACTGCACCTGATATTTGGTCCACTCTTTGAGTGTAACGCCAATGAGCTTAGGCTTTAAGACTTGAATTAAGACTCCAATCATTTCTTTGAGCAGTGAGCACGAATTTTGTGTGCAGTCTAAAGCATTAGCGCCTGGTGCTAATTCTCCAACTTTTCTAATTTTACTGCCCAATCCTGGGCTATAATGAATTTCTAGCCCTCAGAATCTCATATATCTATAGCACTCTAACGCTGTCATCATCTCTTTCCACCACCTGTTTCTGAAATGAGTCTGCTATCCTGAACTCAACCATACCCACTTTCTGACGAACCCCATTCCAGCTGTTGACCCCGTGTAAGAAAATAATTCCCAACATCTGTCCTAAATTTGGTCTTTGCAACCCTGAACCTGTGCCCTCTTCCTGCTCCCCTAGCTTATCTAGAACTATTGGGGTTGAAATTAGGTGCCTTTGTGCCTCCTGTTATTGTCCCCAGGGGCACTAACAGGGCGCAAATAGATTTGCGACCGGGCACGGTGCTGACATATTCAGTGGGAGTTTTGCGGTGGTGCTACAGCGTTGCGCCCCGATCTCCTTCGCCTGGAATCATGACATGATCTCCATGCGCATCGCCCCGGTAGTGCTCCGGACCCAAAATTGATTTCCGCCCCCTGCAGCAGCGCCGGTCAAAAACACCGTCAGCTGCAGGAGGTGTGCACCCAGCAGCCGACCGCTTTGGGAGCGATGATTAAAGGCGAGGTGGCCAAGGTAAGTGGAAAAAAAAAGCCTTACCTTTCCTGTTCTAGTTTTTTTTGTGGGTTTCTACGCGATCGATCAGCCCGGCGCTCTGCTTGAATGCTGAGCTGATCACGTGGGATCGCGGCTGCCTTGGTGGTCCAGGTAGCTACTTTTTAAATTGCAGAGCCTGCAGTGATGGCCCTTCCCTTTAAGGGAGGGAAGGAGCCTTTGAACACGGCAGTGCTGCACGGCCCAGTGTGCAGCACTGCTGAGGTTTCTGCCCCCCTCTCCGACGTTAGCACCCTAAGAAGGAAGTGGACGCTTGATTTAGCACTCCACCTCCCTCTTGGGCTGCTAAAACTCAATTTCGCTGTCACCGGCACTAATTACCGCCGGGTGCTAAAGTTAGCACCCAGGTGATTGTAGCGCCCCAAAATGGTCGATACCGAATTTTTTCCCATTGTTTCTGTATTACTTTCTCTATCCCATTCCAAATCTCTTATTACTGGTCAACTAATGTAATGTGTTTTTTGTGTGGTTAAAAGAGGAGGAAATGTATTTTTGCCTGACGGTGATGTCTGCTCTTCAGAGTGTCATTTCCTCTGGAGCTGCTCCAATGACAGCAATAACAGGTGATAGAGGACACGTTTTACATTCCCACATGTTTTTATTTTATAAACTCTTCTCGTGCATGATTCTGTCGTGAATTTAAAGATAATTACTCATTTCATCCATTCAGTCCATATATATAAAACTTTTATTAATGGTTAAAATTATCCAGAGCAGTTCTTAAACTCTTCCAGTTAAGTGATGTCGTTAGTATTAATATTCTCAGTGTACTGAAACTGAAAAAAATATTGTAGGTAAGAATAGATTCATTCACACATACTGCAATAAGTTTTCATGTTAGTCACTCAATAACAAGGAATGTAAAGTTTACTCTACAGTTCTGGTGTTATTTCATGTATTGATGAGCATTTTCCTTCCAGGTCAACTGTGTGCTGGAATCTTTCAGCCATGCAAAAACCACACTGAATGAATCTTCCAGTCGGTATATAAAGTACCTAGGATTGCAGTTCAGTGAAAACAAAAGGACTTTAACTGGAGGTAAGGATTTTTGTGAAACCACTTGCATTTAGGGATTTTACAAAATTGCACTCTTGGAGCAGAGATTTCCCTGTCAGGAGTGCAGATCAGAAATTTGAGGGCTTGTTCCTCACCATTTTCTGACCATTCATAACTTCTGGGTTTAGATGGTTCCTAAGTACCTTGTTCAAATTAGCAGTAACTAGCAGCGACCATTCAAAATTTGTTTGGCATTGCGATTTGAATTCAGCCTCAGAGATGTGGGACCCAATACAGAGTACTGATTCCCAATGCTATATCGGCACAAGAAGCTTTGCTGGAGAATGAGACTGTAAGTGATTTTATAAAACACTTTCGGACCAGATTTTGGTTTTGTTGGTGCAGCTCTGTTCCTGAAAGCCTATGTAATAGGGAATAAAACTCAAACTATCATCAAGCCAAATTTAAAGTCCTGATCCCATTTCAAATAAGCATCAAACAAGTTTTCTTTTAACTGCCAGGTAACCAAAATGGAATGCAAGGACCATGGACAGAACTAACTCTACAACTGTCTCTCTCTTTCCTCTCCTCTCCCTATTCACTTTCTCTTCTCTCTCTCTCTTCTCCCTCTTCTCTTCTCTCTCTTCTCCCTCGTCTCTCTCTTATCTTCTCTCTCCTCTTTTCGCCGTGCCCCTAATATCACTGGAGCACTGGGCACAAATTCACTTCAAGGCCACAAGACATTCATTGCTCCTTCATTAGACCATCGGTGAAAACAGATGGGCTGCCGGGGGGTTGATTTTATTCTGCTCCCCCTTTCCCAGCCACCTTTATTGACCATAATCGGCCGGAATTTCTGGTCAACAGTGAACGAACGGCACCAGCTGTTTGTTACATTTGTGCTTTCCCATAGACATTTTGGCCGGAATTTTCTGGGGTCCGTGCGGGTGCGATTGGAGGCGGGTCGGGTGGGAAATTTGAAATAAGTTGGAACTGATCGGGAACCCACCGTCATTCCCACCCCCACGCGCCTTTCCCTCGGGCGTATTTGCCGGTGCGGCAGTGACCCGAATGGCAGAGGCGGGTGACCTAATTTAAATGATTATCAGCTTGTTGTCAGACCCTTAAGCGCCTTTTTCAGCCTACCTTTCAAATTTTCCTGCATGACCGCTGGATTCACACAGCTCGGGAACCACGTCTGTCAACCTGAGGCAGGAGTTGAGTGGCCATTGATCCAGCTGATTAGTTGACAACATGAAATGTACTATAAAAGCTCCCACCTCACAGCTAATCACTTTCCTCAGGCAGAAATTGTTGCTGACTATATTCCCAACAGATTTAGCAAATGTTTTCAGCAAAGTCGCTATCCAGTCTCACCTCATTGGCAGAACCTATCACACCATTGACAGATTGCTTCTTTCATGTCTACTTGACCTGCCATCTATTACATCAGCATGGGTGCTGTTTGTACTGCCTCACCTTGGTCCTCAGAATCAAACCACGATGAGCCCCAACACCAGCAGCACCAGCACCACCATCGTTCTCCTCAACCACCTGATGCTGCACAGGACAGAGGGAATCAGCACAGGGCCCAACACAGGTTTTACAGGCAGAGGATGAGCTTCATGACTGAGCAGCAGTGCCAAAGGAGGCTCAGGCTATCGTGCCAGGTCATCGCAAACATTTGCACATTGCTGGAGCAAGACCTGCAGCCCAGAGGAGCGGGTGGATACACCTTACCAGTGGCTGTCAAAGTCACCAGAACCCTCAACTTCTTCACCTCAGGCTCCTTCAAAGGATCTGCAGCAGACATTTGCAGCATCTCGCAGTCAGCCGCCCACAGATGCATCACACAGATCACCGATGCCCTGTTTGACAAGTCAGCCAATTATATCAACTTTCCAACTGATGAAGCCAGTGTTACTGAGCGGGCATTCTTCTTTGCCACTCTGGCTGGCTTCCCACGGGTGCAGGGTGTCATCGACTGCACACATGTGGCCATCAGGGCACCCCATCATAACCCAGGAGTCTTTGTCAACTGCAGGGGCTTCCACTGCCTCAACATGCAGCTGGTCTGCAACCATTGGAAGATCATCATGCATGTGTGTGCCAAATTTCCCAGCAGCTACCATGACTCTTTCATTCCTCATCAGTACACCCTCCCTCAGCTCTTTGCTCCTCCAAACAGACTCACCGGCTGGCTGCTTGGAGACAAGGGCTATCCACTGAAGACATGGTTCATGACACCATTGAGGAGGCCAAGTACTGAAGCCGAGGAGAGAAATAACAAAAGCCACATTTCCAGCAGATGTATCATAGAGCAGACAATCGGCATGCTGAAAATGCGCTTCAGATGCCTTGACAGATCTGGAGGAGCCCTTCAGTATGCACCAGCCAAGGTCTCCAGAATCGTTGTGGTCTGCTGCGCCCTGCGCAAAAAAGCACAGCAGCGCGGATTAGCGCTGCATGAGGAGCAAGGCACTGAGCGCACAGCCTCTTCAGAGGAGGAGGAACAGGAGGAGCATCAGCTGGAGGATGAGGAGGAGCAGGAGCTGGAGGAACCTGCGGGCCAGATCCCATCAGCACCCGATCACATTGCTGCCCAAGAGGCCAGGGATGGCCTCATCGTGGCCAGATTTACTTAACTTTACGCAGCACACTCATATGGCTGCCACATGCTGCACCAGGTTGGCACCACACCACAGCAACACCATGAAGGATCCCTACAATGACCAAACCATTCCTTTCACACTGACCACCATTGCTGGAGGTACCGTTCTGTCTCACCATTCACTACAACTCACTAAGCCACTTTCAAAGCTGCACACCAATTTGTCCAAGACTGGAAAGTGGTGAAAATAAAGAATTTTATGGTTGAGATCACATTAACGTAAACTTGACATTAACATTGAATAAAACATCCAAGTGGCTACCCTTGTGAATCTACTTGTGTGCCATCTTTCTCTTACGCGTGCTTCTACGAGGTGCTACCCCTGTGGCTTCAGCAGAGGTAGAGGCAGCCTGGTCATTCTCTGATGCGACTACGTAGACACTCTTGGCGGACGTCCTCTGGGATTTGGAGCCTCTGATGGCCCTGCCAAAGTCTGCTCCTCCTGCGACTGTGCAGGGGCAGACACGGCTAACGCTGTCTGAGGAGGCATCTGGGGCTCTGACTGAGGGGATGGCAACAGGTGAGAAGCGTAAGTGCTTTGAGAGGAGCCCCCACTTCCATCTCCCCTCTCACCTTCATCCCTCTCATGGTCCTCACGCACTTCCCTGCTAGCAAGGAGCTGGAGAGCACCTTGTTGCACATCATTGGGGCCATGAGATCCTACGTCTACGCTGACATCCCTCCTAGAGAGGATGTTTATGAGCCTCTGCCATCTATTCTCCATGTGCTTGTGTGAATGGTGCTTTAGCTGCTCCATGCAGTTGGCCATCCTATCCATGGAAGAGCCTATTGTCGCCATCACCTGTGACACGGTGGTGCTCATGTTGGAGATGGACTTCTCTGTTCTCTGAACATTTGCAGACATCGCGGTCGTAAAACCTGTCAGAGCCCCCTGCACTACTTCATGCACCTCCAGGATCGCCCTCTTTCTGGATGGCCCCCGAGGCTCAGCGTCCAGCGAGGAGTCTCCACTGCTGTCCCTGTCACCAGCATCTGCTCTTGCTCACTTGTGAGTTATGACACACCAGGTGACAGCATTACTCTATCGCGCGTGGGACCCACTGAGGTGTGTGTCTCTGCTTTGATGCTGGGTGCGCTTATGTCTGGTGACGGTGCACTCTCAGAGGCTGGAGGCTCCTCTGAGGAGTCGTCTTGCTCTTCCTCCTGGACAGCGGGGGGGCTCTTGATGGACCTGTGGGAGAGTAAAGAGATGAGTTAGATATGTCATATGAAGAATGGGTACAGATACCATTATGCACATGATGACCATTCAGTGGCTGCTGACATCAGTCCCCATATGAGTGACTGATCTATGCCATGTAGCTGTATGATAAGTAATTCTGTCACCAGGTTGCTGAGATGTCCCCCTCTCTCCGTCTCCCACCTCCAGCTGCTCGGCCACTCCCGATCCTTCTAATGTAGCCTCCTCTACTGTTGTGAAGGTGAAAAAAGATGGAGGGCCACCTCCAGTTCTCTTCCTCTCCTTCTTACTGTGCGCTCTCTTTTCTGCAAGGAGAGAAAGAAGCGAAGGTTGAATGCGAGTGATGGAATGGATGGGTTACATCTGTAGAGGGAGACTATGATGGAGTGGGGTGGCAATGTCAAAGGGCCTCCTTGTGTGTTCGTTGCTATGATTGCATTAGGATGAGGGCGAGTGTGAGGGGTGGCTATTAAGATGGGGATGTGATAACGTAGATAGAGAGAGAGGGATGGGTGGATGTGCAAGTTATGTTGGTGTGAGTAAGGATGTGCAGGTTGGGAAGACAGAGTGATGGGGATGTGATGACAGGCACATCAGGATGAAGTTGAGTGTGGCTTTCTACTCACCATTCCTGATCTAATGAGATAATTGAAACATTTCCGGCACTGCACCCAGGTCCTCCTGATCACATCCTGCTGTTCACCTCCTCTGCAATTTGGAGCCAGGCTCTTTTTGTCTCCTGGAGAGGTCTCTTCCACCCATTCGAAGGGAAGATGACCTGCCTGCGTGCTCTGACTCCCTACACAAGCATATCAAGGGACTCATCGGAGAACCTGGGTGCAGCCTCTGCATCTGTGCAGTCATGTCTCCAAGTGTTTGGAGCAATCAAAACCTCCAGTGCAGTGACTGCACACTCCTAGAGGAACCTTCAAATGCAACGTGGCCATGGTTCTTTTAAATATCCCAGCTGAAAATGGGTCATTGATTCCGTCATCAGACTCGCACCATTTAATAGGGCTGGGTAACAAGCAGGGCGGGCTTAATAGGCCCCATTAGCGCAAAGTCGATTTCTGAAGCGGGATGGAAGCAAAAACGGGGTCGCGACCCGTCATAGCAACCACCCGCACCGGTCCCGCCCAGGTTAACAAAATTCCGGCCTTTATGTGGTTTTGCACTTGAAGTTCCTGTCAAGCAACTATTGAAAAAGTGCAGCACCCTCTACAGATCATCTGGGATCTATGTGAACAGGGCTAGAAACCTTAAGCTATCAGATTGAAGAATCGTTAATTAAAAGCGCAGAGCCTTACCACCATCTACAAGGCACAAGTAAGGAGTGTGATGGAATACTCTTCACTTGCCTGGATGAGTGCAGCTCCAACAACACTCAAGAAGCTCGACACCATTCAGGATAAAGCAGCCCGCTTGATTGGCACCCCATCCACCACCTTAAACATTCACTCCCTCCACCACGGGCACACTGTGGCTGCAGTGTATACCATCTACAAGATGCACTGCAACAATTCGCCAAGTCTTCTTCGACAGCACCTCCCAAACCCACAACCTCTTCCACCTAGAAGGACAAGGGCAGCAGGTGCATGGGAACACCATCACCTCCTAGTTTCCCTCCTAGTCACACACCATCCTGACTTGGAAATATGTTGCCGTTCCTTCATCGTCGCTGGGCCA
This sequence comes from Somniosus microcephalus, assembly GCF_052327205.1. NCBI lineage: Eukaryota > Metazoa > Chordata > Chondrichthyes > Squaliformes > Somniosidae > Somniosus > Somniosus microcephalus. The sequence goes on along the minus strand of NC_140996.1, from coordinate 79,606,515 downwards.
AAATCCTGGAACTCTTTCCCTAACAGCACTATGGGAGTGCCTTCACCAAATGGACTGCAGTGGTTCAAGAAGGCGACTCATCACCACTACCTCAGCTCATCTGTTGCTGAAACCCTCACCCATGCCTTTGTTACCTCTAAACTTGACTATTCCAAAGCACTCCTGGCTGGCCTCCCACGTTCTACCCTCTGTAAACTTGAGGTCACCCAAAATTCTGCTGCCCATGTTCTAAATCGCACCAAGTCCCCTTCACCCATCACCCATGTGCTCGCTGACCTACATTGGCTCCTGGTTAAGCAATGCCTCGATTTTAAAATTCTCATCCTTATTTTAAAATTCCTCCATGGCCTCGCCCCCTCCTTATCTCTGTAAACTCCTTTAGCCCCACAACCCTCCGAGATACCTGCGCTCCTCTAATTCTGACCTCTTGAGCATCCCTATTTTTAATCGCTCCACCATTGGTGGCTGTGCCTTCAGTTGCCAAGGCCCTAAGCTCTGGAATTCCCTGCCTAAACCTCTCTGCTTCTCTACCTGTCTTTCCTCCTTTAAGATGCTCCTTAAAACCTACCTCTTTATTTGCCCAAATAATATCTCCCTATGTGGCTCGGTGTCAAAGTTTGTTTTATAACGCTCCTCTGAAGCGCCTTGGGACGTTTTACTACGTTAAAGGTGCTATATAAATGCAAGTTGTTGTTGAGTCATCAGGGAAGCTTAATTTTTTTTTTAAACGAGCACACATCTCTGTCACTCTTGACTCCAGTTGGAAACATAAGCTGCTCATCCAGTCCCAGAATGGCCTTGGAGGAATGCGCAGTGGAAGCAGCTCACTAATTATGCCAGTTTCTATAATGTTATATCTGCTCCGATTATACCGCAGGGAATTCAGCCCACCTGCGGCAGACCAAGAAATGTTAGACCCCACCCACGTGCTGCCAGCGGGCACTGCTCAGCTTTGCATTGGCTACTTTTTGTTTCAGAATAAACAAGTGAAAACAGCCTTCTGGCTTTTGGCGACAAACCTGTAGAATAAAGGAAGCTTATAGACGATAATGCACCATAATCTTGAGATAAAAGACAATGGAAAATATACTAAATTTAACGGCCAAGTAAAAGCATCATTATATTCAAAACAGCACCGTGTGAAAGAAGGCCAGTTTTCTGCACTTTACATACTGAATGATATTAGAAAAGAAATAGCTTGGATTTCTACAGCACCTCTCGTGTTTTCAGGATGTGTCAAAGCAATTGACATCCAATTCTGTTGTAATGTAGGAAAGTCCATCAGACAGTTTGCATCCCACAAGCTTCCACAGACAGTATTGAGATAAATGACCAGAAAATCTGTTTTTGATGCCGTTGGTTGAGGGATAACTGTTGGTCAGAGCAGCAGGAGAACTCCCCTGCTGTCCCTCGAATCATGTCACGGGCTTCACTTTAATGTCTCATCCAAAAGGCAGCACCTCTGACAATGCAGCACGCTCTCCATAATGCACTGAAGTATCAGCCTATATTATATGCTCAAGTCCTGAAATGGGGTTTGAATTCTTGACCTGCAGTTCAGAGACAAGAGTGCTATCAACTTAGCCAAGTTGGTATTTGAGTTAAACACTATGGCCTAGAAATTGGGTTGGGGCGCCAAAGTGGCGCAAAAGTCGCCTGAGCGCAGGATTTAGCGCAGCGTTCGAGGCTTCAGCGATCGTCAGATATTCAGTTTCATTGCCCCTCGAGGGACATGGGGCGAGGCTCGAGGCGCTCCGCGTCCCTCTTAGGGCGCTGAAACTGAATATCGCAGCGCAACGTGCCGCAGCGCCACACGCTGCGGCACGGCACGCTGTGGTGTGGTACTGCAGGCCTTCCTCCCACTGTTAAGGGGGAGGTGCCTGCAACAGCACGATCCCCGCTCGCGAGTGCCGGCAAACGAGCCCGGCACCAAGGAGAAGTGCCGGGCTCTCGGGAAACAGCTGGTAATGCCGCGGGTGGGGGGGCGGTTAGGAGGCCGGGGACGGAGGTGCTGGCAGGCGGCCACCTTTTTCGGCGGCCGCCCCACACCTCCACCTTAACTTGCGCCGCTGCTGGCACAGTAAGGCCCCGTGAACTGGGCGCGGGTAGCGAACGGCGCAACTGCGGCGTTCGCTACCAAATATCGCGAACGGGGCGCGAATGGGGCGCTGCGCACACCGATGACGTCATCGGTGACGGTGCAACGCAAAAGGCTAATGCCACCATTATCGCCCCAACTCAATATCGCAGGAGGCGCAGCCAGTGGCGCTACAGCCACTGCCTGCCTCTTTAGGTGCTAACAAGTGGCGCTACTCACCCAATTTCTCCCCCTATGAAATTTATTTTGTTTGGTTAATAATGTGAGGGAGACTAAACTATTTCTCTTTATATGTTTCATACATCTCAGTGATTCCTTGCCCTTGATATGAAAGTGTTGCTTCCAAGATTCACTATGCCATGAAATAGGATTGTGCCTCATATTATCTTGGTTGTGTTCAAAGGAAGTTTGGGCTATGCAGCTTTGCCAGATTTCAGTGTGAACTCAGAAAGTGAATCACATTCGAGTTGATTCCATGCTCCCAGCGGGGAGCAGTGCTCACAGGGGTTCCATCATGGGAAATCGTGAATGCGCAACCAGTAATTTTCCATCCATTAAAACTAATGGGTTGAAGGGCCATGATCCTCTTTGAGTACCATTGGAAAAATCATAGTGGATAATTTTGTATAAAATGCAATAAAACAAAAAAATCATGTAAGTTAAAGAAGGAATACATAGTTATAGCTTAACAAGCTTGTATACTTATTGCAAGCTTTCACCAATGATATGAATAAATAGTTAATAAAACCTTGTTGAAAGATGTGACACAGGGTTCAGATAAATTAATGAATGATTCTTCTTCCAGCCAGAGTTTATACCTACTGTTTAGAGAAGTCTCGTCTTGTCTCTCGACCACCTAACCAGTGCAATTTTAATATTTTCTACCTGATGATTGATGGCCTGTCAACTGAGGAGAAGTGTGCTTTGTACCTCAGCAATCTTTCTGCACACAGGTATGTGCTATAGTGTATTCTCTCTGAATAGACGGAGATTACAGAGTAATTTTCACGTGTGTGTATGTGTATATATCATATATACTAGTAGACCTCCCATAGTGTTGCTCATGGTGAGCCAGAGGATGCACTGTTTATTACAATAAGTGTGTTATCTGGTGGTGGGAAGTGTGACAGGAATAAGGGAATTGTATATATACTTGAAAAGGAATAAAATGCAGGACTATAGGCATAGAGGCAGGGGAGTGGGCTGAATTGGATAGTTCTCTTTAACACTGCCCCAAGATTGGCGGAGCGTTCCTGCGGAGGCAGAGCCTGGCCGGCAATCCCTACAGGCGCAGGCCACAATGAGCAAGGTAAATTAGGCAAGCCTCTTGCCGTTGTTTCCATTCACAATGCTCGCTGGTCACCCCGAGTGCGGGAGCAGTGGTCTGCCCCAAGCCCCCAGTGTTGGAAGGTCCTCAGGGGTTCCATCAGCAGGCTGAAGATATCGAGGGAAGCCTCACTTCCGATTCACCCCACTCCAGAAGTTTGCACTTCAGTTGCGAGCTCTGGCTGCTGATCACCGAGACCAGAGATTCAGATTAAACTTGAAGCAGCAGAGCTTCTGTATAATAAAATAATTGCACTGTTAATGTGCACAGTGTACCTCTCTCTCTGCTACATCCCTCACAGAGACTGGGATCAGTACTACAGACTTGACAAGTTCAATTCAGCTTAGAAGCATGGAACCCAGAAAATGTATCAAATGCAGGGCAGCAAAGTCCTTTGTGATGTTTCTGCTTCTGAAATTAATTTGAACTGACCACTTGGGGGAGTAGTTCGCCATCAAGAATATTACTTGTACTACGCGTATTGTGTTAAAGTGAGCACAAGATAGTCAGCAGCAGCAAAGCATCAGTTGTCGGTGCGTGTTTAAGCGATGTGGTCTACTGTCCTATTCGGCACAGGTATATGAACCAGAATGCACAGGAGGAGGTGGCAGCAGCCGAAGCAGCTCGAAACAGAGACAAGTTTCTTGCTCTAAAGCAAGCCTTAAGAACCCTGGGTTTCAACAGTCTGGTAAGATGCAACATCAAGTTCTGAACTGTCAAGGTGAAAACACAATTCATTTATAATTTCAGGGTCATTCTTGCATTAATGCAGGAGATTTGCAAATTATTTCACTGTTTTTAATCCAACCGCCTTCCTTTGTCAACTGCAGCTGGTATGGGCAGATCCAGTCAGCAGTGATGCTACTTTTGTAGTCTTACCATTTTTGATTGTAATTCAAACCTTACTTTTCTGCTTGTTATAAAGTATGGGTACGACGTTCTGCAGCTCATGGGACCATAATTGGAGCAGAATCCAGGAAGCAGGAGCCGCAATTTACCTTTTTGAGCCTCTTCTGGCTTCGGCTTCTCCTCCTCCTGTTAGGTTGACTTGGCGGGAAAGCCCGTGGTTAAAATAACAGTCGGACACAGATGACATCAATGGAACTGGGTCTACATGTTTACAAAAGGACCCCACCTGTTTCTGGCGGGTGTTCTTCTCACCTGCTCAGAAAAAAAGGTTAAAATTGTAGCTCATAGCGGGTGAATCCTATAGCTGATTTTAACTGCCCGTCTGTCTCGCTTACCGCTGGATGGGCAGGGTTAACATTGCCCCTATTGATTTTTGCTGTAAGTCTTCTGCATTATACATTTAAAAAAACAACAAGCCTGCCCTTTAAGCTGCTGCAGGACTTTAAATATTTCAGTAGCAAACGATTTCTGCTCCTTAATAACACCCAAAAACCTCAAGGCCTAATGCAGAGGAAAAATTAATGTTAATCCTTTGCTCCCATTCTGCTCCTGACAGTCCTGAAGATGAACTTCCTCTATGGTGTATGTGGTAACTGTACCTGGCTGTACTTGAAGAGGGCACATCAATATAAATTAACTGCGAATGAATGTCCATTGGCTCTGCTAACAGATTTCCTCTAATAGCACCAGGTGCATTTCAGGGGCAGACTGTCCCCATAAAAACCTAGAGCTACAGTTTTCAGAGGCGCTGTTTGTGTTTTAAGGAACTGGCTGGTCTTGTCAAGATAGATCTTTATTTTTGACTTATTTAATAAAAATTGCTTTTGCCTCTTCAATGCTGTAAAGTCTGTGGGTTGTATAGCGAAGTAATACACAGACTACAAGAGTAACTTAAACAGGACTTTACTATTCGAAGGTCAGGGCGAATCTGCCCAATAAATTCTGCCACAGCACTTATATACCGGTGTGGTCACCGTCGGTATTACAGTATACAGCAGCCAGGATAAAGTAGTGCCACACCTAAAATAGTTCTCTTAAAGGTGGACGGTTACATACAATAGTTCTCTTAAAGGTAGAACAGTTACATACACTACAAATGCTTGTTGCTGAATACTGTCATTCTTTTTAAATTGGTGCTGCAGATCATGTTCAGTACCTTGCCACCCCCTCCCCACCTTTTGCAATATGACATATTTGGAGGCAGGCTCAATTACAGGGGAATGGCACCATTAAATAAAGATAAAGACCACCAAGGCAAATTTACAACTTCTGCCAGACGTAAATGAATTAAAAAATTTAGCATTGTTTCCCAGAAAGTTTCAAGATAAAAATTATGCCCCGATAAACTATTATTTTAAAGTTTTCTCCTGGGACTTCCATTGCCCCCAGCACATTTAAGGTTGCTGCTGTTTTTGAGGTCCAGGCAGTGACTGGACTTCCTCTGGGTTTGCTGTGTCCAAGTATAGACCCAATGGGGGAGAAATTCAGCACCTTAGCACCTCCAGTTAGCGCCTGGCGGGGGCGCTAACGGGGCACTGAGGCAGTAGCGCCATGGTGAGGTGAATCCAGCGCCGCACGCCAAATTCGCCCCCCCCCCCCCCCATAGCGCCGCCGCTATGAGTTAACGGCAGGGACTTCAATGCCAGGCAAATTATGACGTCAGTGAGAATGCAATGCTCACTGGGCGCCCGATCTGCCAAATTGAGTATTGCCCCCTGCCTTAGCGCCTCGCCCTGACAGCAACAAGGACATGAGGCATGAAGCTCCAGGGGTGCTACTTAAAGGGATCATGAAAAATGAGTCACAGCTCTCAGGTTAGTGCTGTTTCACTGCTTCCTTGTCAGTTTGACATTGTGCAACAGTTTAATTCAGTCATTTAAAGATTGTTTAGTCTCTGGAGTGTTGTGGCTACTAAAAATTAGTTACATTTATTCTCACAACATATCAAAGTGCTACACTTTGTTACATTAATGGGGGCTGTACTGGCAGTCGACCTCGCCCTCCAGGATCTATGGGGCGGAGGGAACACAGGCAGCGAAAAAGATTGGAACATGTGAGGGAGGAGAAGGGCCATCAGGGCTCTCAACAGGAGGCCTTACCCTCCAAGGGTCTTTCGACAGCAATTCTCCTACCTCCAATTAAGCCAGGAGCAGTGTCTTAGAAGGCTCCGCTTCAAAAAGGAGGTGGTCACAGAACTCTGCCAGCTCCTGCAACCAGACCTCGAGCCTCAGATCAGGACAAGGGCGGTTCTCATACTGGCAGTCAAGGTCACCGTCATCCTCAATTTCTTCGCCAGCGGAACCTTCTAGTCTGCAACAGGAGATTTCGTTGTACTGCACTTGTGCACTAACAATGACAATGAAGTTGGTTATTATTATTATATTATTATTATATAGGTAACAGCTCGCAATTCATTGTCCATCATTGCATCTGGGAGCTCACTGAGACTCTCTACAGTAGGAGAAGGGACTACATTTCCTTCCCCATCACCAGAGAGAAGCAGGACGAGCATGCATGTGACTTTGCCAGGATAGCGGGATTCCCCATGGTGCAGTACGTCATTGACTGCACTCATGTGGCTTTGCGGGCACCGCATAGCAATCCTGAGATCTTCCATAACCGCAAAGTCTACCACTCACTTAATGTGCAGTTGGTGTGCGACCACAGACAGCGAATCCTCAATGTGAATGCCTGCTATCCTGGCAGCAGCCACAATGCCTTCATCCTGCGCCAGACGTTCCAGCACTCTTCCAGCCAGTACATCAAGCTCGCGGCTGGCTGGTCGGTGACAAAGGGTATCCGCTCTCCACCTGGCTCATGACTCCCCTCTGCAACCCCAACACTCCTGCACAGCACTCATATAATGAGAGCCATGCCGCCACCAGGAACATCATTGAGCAGAACATCAGAGTGCTCAAGCAATGGTTCCGTTGCTTTGACTGCTCGGGAGGAGCCCTCCAGTACTTGCCAGAGCGGGTGTCCCATTTCGTCGTGGTCTGCTGCATGCTCCACAATCTGGCCATCACGAGGGCCCAGCCCTTGCCGGCAGGAATTGTGGGACCACCTCAGGAGGAGGAAGAGGGAGAAGAGGAGGAGGAAGCTGAAGACGATGAGGAGGAGGAACAGGAGCGAGGGAGGAGGCAGCCACTTGATCGGCCTTCTGGAAGGGCGATCCGTGACTGCCTCATCAGATTGCAGTTCCAATAAATTCAACCCCATATCCCCATTGCTCACCACATCCCCATCATTCCATCCCTGTCGCAGGCCATATCACAGCGCACAGCTGAAACGAGAGACTCGTCCACGCTCCTTATCATTGCTGAGAGCCTCTTGCGCATCCTTGCCATTGCACCTATGATCTCCTTGTGCATGCCCATCACCCTTCTTCTGAAGGCCTCCCCATCGAGGTCCTCATCTGAGTCTAGTGCAGCAGAACTCGTGCGCAAACTCAACCTCTGGGGAGCTAGCCCCCTAGCTACCCTTTACCCCTGGCCTTGCTGCAGCCCACTCGTCCCCGGTGCTTCAACCTGTGCAGATCCCACTACAATACTAGCCTCTAAAGAACACGTGCCTGCTGGTGAAACATGCAGTGACACAGTGTGTCCTTCCTCCTCCTCTTCTCCTGCATCACTCTGAACTGCCCTCAGGGACAGGCTGCTCTGGTGCTTCCTCATTATCTGTAAGCATAAAGGCACAAGAGATGGGTTAAGGTGAGGGGAGGGGGGCAGGAAGGGAGAAATGCATGCATACAGCATGATTAGCTGGAAAGTGCGAAAGGCTTGTGGGGTGAGTGGGAAGTGGGATGTGAGAAGGAGGAGTAGGGATGAACATACCGTTGCTGTCCCCAAGGGGGTCAACGTCACCGGTGGCCACGGCGCCCACCACCTGGCACCCAATAATCTGCAACACTCGATTCTCCAGCGCAGACAGTGGTTGGGTGTCAGGTTGTCTCCCACCTGTGCGCTCCTGCTCCCTCCTGTTGTGAGCCATCTTGGCCTGCAAGAGAAAGTAAAGTGTGTCTGCACTATTTCCAACGACTAATTTTAACTCCTCCTGCCTGATGGAAACCAGGCAGGGGACAGTTAAAATGAGGCCAGTCACTTACTCCCTCGATCTCGCCGTATCCCGATCTTATCCTGCTCTTTTGAGCAGGCGAACGTGACATCCACAGAAAGGAAGCAGAGTCCTTCTTTAAATATGCAGATCGGGTCCGATGATGTCCTCTGGAACCATCCTGCAATTTAGTTGAAGGTCCGAATGGGGGAGCAGTGACAGCTTCTCCATCAGGCCAGACCTGTTGGTGGCCGGATTGTGGGCCAAAAGAGGCCCAGCAAGTAAGTTTTAAAATTTTATCGTGGGTTTCCTTGTAGGCCAGGAGGAGCAGAAATGCTCCACCAGGCCTCACAAGGAAGCCTTGGGTCTCTCTTGCCTTGGGCTCCCCCTCCCCTCGATCGTGGACAGAGCCCTTCCTCTTCCCAGAAGTGGCTAGAATCCCCCACTGGATCACGGCTAGGACCCACCCTACCCCCGATAATGACCAGACCAACCCAACTGACTGTAGGGGACCATTCCCACAAGTCACCAGCTGCAGCATCCTGCGACCCAATTTCCGCTCCCATCCACCAGTCAGGTAGTGGATCTGGCCTGGTTCAGGCCAGACTCTGGGAACATTCATGGAAATGAGGTCTAGCCATTAAGATTGGCTGGGCCTCTTTGTCCCCAGAATCCCTGTGCACACTGTACCTACCACCCTTTAAGATTGGGGCCTTAGACTTTCTTTCTTGTGGCTCAGTGACCAGAACTGAGCTGTATTAAAAGTGTGACCAGAGTACGATATTGCTTCAGCATAAAGATTTCAGATTTATAAGCCAGAGATTGATCTATTTAGGCCCATGTTTCAAAGTGTAATTTCAATTAGTGGATAGCATTTTTGCCTCAGATTCAGCAGTTGTGAATTCAATCCCCAATCCATAACGAGCATATAATCTTAACTGACAGTTCATTGTTGGAGGTGCCATCTAATAGCTGAGACATTAAACCAAGGTTCTGTTTATCTGTTGAGGTGGATGTAAAAGATCCGATGGAACTATTCAAAAAAGGGCAAGAAGTTCTCTCTGTGTCTTGGCCTGAATTCCTACTTCAACCAACACTACCAAAAACAGATTAACGGGTATTCATCTCATTTAGTGTTTGTGGAACCTTTCTGTGTACAGATTGGCTATTACGTTTGCCTGCATAACAGCAGGAAGTTGGATGTGAAGCATTTTGGAATGTCCCCAGGATATAATAAGGCTCAGTATAAAAGCAGGTTCTTTCAGTTTAGTCATTGGTAGGTGCTTATTCTGCACGCTCATTTTATTCAGAGGGACCTGGGTGTCCTTGTACATGAATCACAGAAAGTTAACATGCAGGTACAGCAAACATTTAGGAAAGCAAATGGTATGTTAGCCTTTATTACAAAGGGATTGGAGCATAAGAGTAAAAGGGGGGAAAAATTCAGTTGTTTGCGCCTCCCGTTAGTGCCTTAAGAGGGCGCAAATGGGGCGCAAAGCAACTAACGCCCGGGCGCAGCGATGTTTGCGTTGTTCGTGAAATTAACTGGACATTTTGCGGCAGCACTAAACACTCTCCTACGCCGGCAGATTGTGACGTCAGTCGAGTACGCAACGCTCTTAGCGCCCCGGACCGGATATTGAGTGACACCCCCTGCCTTACCACCCGCCGCTAGCAATGACAGGTTGAGGAGAGCGTTATGCTGTCAGAAAGGAACTAGGGGAGCGCAATTTAAAGGCGACCGCTTCCTGCCTTTTTTTGTCGGTGACATTTTTGCACCACGCATTCTGAGAGAGAGAGACTTCTGGAGAGATTCGACGCTGTGTGAAGGAGTTTTGAGTACTGAGCAGCACTTTGCAGGTTTATTTTGATTTGCCCTTCCTTGCTTTGCCAGCGCTCTGAGGTAGCGCCTCGCTCCTCGGCCTTTGCTCCTTAAGACAGGTGTGAAGCGCCTGATTTAGCGCGCCAATCACCTCCAGAGGCGATAAAAGCCAAGTTTGCTGTCGGAGGCGGTAATTAGCGCCAGGCGCTAAACTTTGCGCACGGCTGATAATGGCGCCCCAAACGGGGCGATACTGAATTTTTTCCCCAAGGAGTCTTATTACAATTATATAGGGCCTTGGTGAGACCACACCTGGAGTACTGTGAACAGTTTTGTTCTCCTTACCTAAGGAACAATTTTTTTTTATTCGTTTAAGGGATGTGGACGTCGCTGGCAAGGCCAGCATTTATTGCCCATCCCTAATTGCCCTTGAGAAGGTGGTGGTGAGCTGCCTTCTTGAACCGCTGCAGTTCGTATGGTGAAGGTACACAGTGCTGTTAGGTAGGGAGTTGCAGGATTCTGACCCAGCGACGATGAAGGAGCGGCGATATACTTCTAAATCAAGGTGGTGTGTGACTTGCAGGGGAACTTGGAGGTGGTGGTGTTCCCATGCGCCTGCTACCCTTGTCCTTCTAGGTGGAGGAGGTCGCGGGTTTGGGAGGTGCTACCGAAGAAACCTTGGCGAGTTGCTGCAGTACATCTTGTAGATGGTACACACTGCAGCCACAGTACACAGGTGGTGGAGGGAGTGAATGTTTAAGGTGGTGGATGGGGTGCCAATCAAGCGGGCTGCTTTGTCCTGGATGGTGTCGAGCTTCTTGAGTGTTGTTGGAGCTGCACTTATCCAGGCAAGTGGAGAGTATTCCATCACACTCCTTACTTGTGCCTTGTAGATGGTGGAAAGGCTTTGGGGAGTCAGGAGGTGAGACACTCGCTGCAGAATACCTAGTCTCTGACCTGCTCTTGTTACCACAGTATTTATGTGCCTGGTCCAGTTAATTTTCTGGTCAATGGTGATCCCCAGGATGTTGATGGTGGGGTATTCGGCGATGGTAATGCTGTTGAATGTCAAGGGGTGGTGGTTAGACTCTCGCTTGTTGGAGATAGTCAATGCCTGGCACTTGTGTGGTGCGAATGTTACCTGCCACTTATCAGCCCAAGCCTCAACGTCGTCCAGGCCTTGTTGCATGCGGGCATGGACTGCTTCATTATCTGAGGAATTGTGAATGGCACTGAACACTGTGCAGTCATCAGCGATCATCCCCATTTCTGACCTTATGACCTTATGTTGGAGAGAAGGTCATTGATGAAGCAGCTGCAGATGTTTGGGCCTAGGACACTGCCCTGAGGAACTCCTGCAGTGATGTCCTGGGGCTGTGATGATTGACCTTCAACCACCACTACCATCTTCATGGATAAATGCGAGGTTATCCACTTTGGTGTCAAAAACAAGAAGGCAGATTATTATCTGAATGGCATTAGATTGGGAGAAGGGGAAGTGCAACGAGACCTGGGCATCCTTGTGCACCAGTCGCTGAAGGTAAGCATGCAGGTGCAGCAGGCAGTTAAGAAGGCAAATGGTATGTTGGCCTTCGTAGTGAGAGGGTTTGAGTACAGGAACAAGGATGTCTTGCTGCAGTTGTGCAGGGCCTTGGTGAGACCACACCTTGAGTATTGTGTGCAGTTTTGGTCGCCTTATCTGAGGAAGGATGTTCTTGCCATGGAAGGAGTGCAGCGAAGATTCACCAGGCTGATACCTGGGATGGCAGGACTGACGTATGAGGAGAGATTGGGTCAATTGGGCTTGTACTCGCTGGAGTTTAGAAGAATGAGAGGGGATCTTATTGAAACTTATAAAATTCTAACAGGACTAGACAGTCTAGATGCAGGAAGGATGTTCCCGATAGTCAGGGAGTCCAGAACCAGGGGTCACAATCTAAGGATAAGGGGTAAGCCATTTAGGACAGAGATGAGGAGGAATTTCTTCACCCAGAGAGTGGTGAACCTGTGGAATTCTCTGCCACAGAAGACAGTAGAGGCCAATTCATTAAATATATTCAAGAAGGAGTTGGATATATTTCTTAAGGCTAAAGGGATCAAGGGATATGGGGAGAAAGCAGGGACAGGATACTGAATTTGGATGATCAGCCATGATCGCATTGAATGGCGGAGCAGGCTCGAGGGGCCGAATGGCCTACTCCTGCTCCTATCTTCTATGTTTCTATGTTTCCTTTGTGCTAGGTATGGCTCCAGCCAGTGGAGAGGTTCCCCCCCGATTCCCATTGACTTCAGTTTTACTAGGGCTCCTTGATGCCACACTCCGTCAAATGCTGCCTTGATGTCAAGGGCAGTCACTCTCACCTCATCTGTGGAATTCAGCTCCTTTGTCCATGTTTGGACCAAGGCTGCAATGAGGTCGGGAGCTGAGTGGTCCTGGCAGAACCCAAACTGGGCATCAGTGAGCAGATTATTGGTGAGTAAGTGGCGCTTGATAGCATTGTGGATGACACCTTCTACCTCTTTGTTGATGATTGAGAGTAGACTGATGGGGCGGTAATTGGCCAGGTTGGATTTGTCCTGCTTATTATGGACAGGACATACCTGGGCAGTTTTCCACATTGTCGGATAGATGCCAGTGTTGTAACTGTACTGGAACAGCTTGGCTAGATGCGTGGCTAGTTCTGGAGCACAAGTCTTCAGCACGATAGTCGGGATGTTGTCAAGGCCCATAGCCTTTGCTGTATCCAGTGCGCTCAGCCATTTTTTGATATCACGTGGAGTGAATCGAATTGGCTGAAGACTGGCGTCTGTGATGGTGGGGACCTCAGGAGTAGGCCGATATGGATCATCCACTCGGCACTTCTGGCTGAAGATAGTTGCAAACGCTTCAGCCTTGTCTTTTGCACTCACGTGCTGGGCTCCACTATCATTGTGGATGGGGATATTCATGGAGCCTCCTCCTCCCGTTAGTTGTTTAATGGTCCACCACCATTCACGACTGGATGTGGCAAGACTGCAGAGCTTTGATCTGATCTGTTGATTGTGGGATCGCTTAGCCCTGTCTATAGCATGCTGCTTCTGCTTTTTAGCATGCATGTAGTCCTGTGTTGCAGCTTCCCCAGGTTGGGACCTCATTTTTAAGTACGCCTGGTGCTGCTCCTGGCATGCTCTTCTACACTCCTTATTGAACTAGGGTTGGTCCCCTAGCCTGTTGGTAATGGTAGAGTGAGGGATATGCCAGGCCATGAGGTTACAGATTGTGGTGGAGTACAGTTTTGCTGCTGCTGATGGCCCACAGTGCCTCATGGTTGCCTAGTTTTGAGTTGTTCTGAATCTATCCCATTTAGCACAGTGGTAGTGCCACACAACACGATGGAGGGTGTCCTCAGTGTAAAGACGGGACTTAGTCTCCACAATGTGCGGTGGTCACTGCTACCAATACTGTCATGGAGAGATGCATCTGCGACAGGTAAATTGGTGAGGATGAGGTCAAGTAGGTTTTTCCCTCCTGTTGTTTCTCTCACTACCTGTCGCAGGCCCAGACTGGCAGCTATGTCTTTCAGGACTCGGACATACTTGCCTTAGAGAGAGTGCAACGAAGGCTCACTAGACTGATTCCTGGGATGAGGGGATTGACCTATGAGGAGAGAGTGAGTAGACTAGGCCTGTATTCCCTAGAGTTTAGAAGAATGAGAGGTGATCTAATTAAAACAATTCTTACAGGGCTTGACAGGGTAGATGCTGGGAGGATGTTTCCCCTGGCTGGGAAGTTTAGAACCAGAGGTCGCAGTCTCAGAATAAGGGGTTTAGGACTGAGATGAGGAGAAATTTCTTCACTCAAAGGGTTGTGAATCTTTGGAATTCTCTACCCCAGAGAGCTGTGGATGCTCAGTCATTGAGTATATTCAAGACAGAGATTGATAGATTTTTGGATACTACAGGAATCAAGGGATATGGGGATAATGCAGGACAGTGGAACTGAGGTAGAAGATCAGCCATGATCTTGTTGAATGGTGGAGCAGGCTCGAAGGGCCGAGTGGCCTACTCCTGCTCCTATTTCTTATATTCTTATGTCCTTCAAAGAATTTGTGTGAAGGATAAATATCAAAACAAACTGGTTGTGCCAAATGGCCTGTTTCTGTGTTATAATTTCTATGTAATTCTGTGTAATTTGTTAGCAGCTGAGATTTTCTTGATTACTATCATCAACTGATTTGTTTAAGCTCTTTACTTGTTGACTTAACTCTTAGCTGCCTTGGCCCAACTCTCTGGAACTCCTTCTCTAAACCACTTTACCTTCCTCCCCATATTTCAAAACCTTCTGAAAACCCATATCTTTGACAGCCTTTGGTCATCTCTCATAATCCTCTCAAAGGCACAGTGTCTGCTCCATCCCCCCTGCCTCCTCGCTCCCCATCCCAGCCCCGCAGTGAATCGTAGAATCATGGAAGCACTTTGTTTCTACATTAAAGGTGATGTATAAATGCAAGAAGAAGAAGTTGTTGTTGTTCCTCTTCTTCCCCTTCCTTCTCTTCCTCCTCCTTTGAGGTTATATACCCGAGCATTAGTAGTTCTGTGCGATTGCTTTATCCCACACATGTCAAATTGAATCATATTATGGTTGCTGTTACCCAGGGGTGCTACTACCTCCATTCCTAGTATGCCATCTGGGTCATTTACTGGGTCAAATCGAGATGCCAGTTATCTCAGATGGCTCTCTACACCTGGAGAAACAACTACATCTCCTTCCCTATTGACAGAGCGAAAGAGACGTGAGAACACAAGGTTTCACCCGCTTGGCAGGAATCCCCATGGTGCAAGGTGCCATTGAGTGAACATATAGAATCATGTGGGAAGTCACACAACACCAGGTTATAGTCCAACAGCTTTATTTGAAATCACAAGCTTTCGGAGCGCTGCTCCTTCGTCAGGTGAAGTGAAGAGATGCATAAATGCACAGCATATATAGTCAGAGAACACTGCCAGATGATTACAGGTAATCTTTCTAACTGCCCTTTATCACACCTCGGCAGAGAGATAATCACAGCAATCAAAGGTGTGAATGGTGTCCATACAGGTCAGTCAGGAAAACATTACATCAAAGAACAATGAGGTGGGGTCACCAGGGGTCAAATGTTGCAGATGCTGGGGTCTGTATGAAAAACAGAAAAAAACCAAAAAACTTTGCTGGAAATCACAACAGGTCCGGCTGCATCTATGCAGAGAAAACAAGCCAACGACGACTCGAGTCTGGATGACTCTACGTCAGGTGGGGTTACATGTAGCGTGACATGAACCCAAGATCCCGGTTGAGGCCATCCTCATGAGTGCGGAACTTGGCTATCAGTTTCTGCTCGACGGTTTTGCGTTGTCGTGTGTCTTGAAGGCCGCCTTGGAGAATGCTTACCCGAAGATCGGAGGCTGAATGTCCTTGACTGCTGAAGTGTTCCCCGACTGGGAGGGAACACACCTGCCTGGCGATTGTTGTGCGGTGTCCGTTCATCCGTTGTCGCAGTGTCTGCATGGTCTCGCCGATGTACCATGCTCCGGGGCATCCTTTCCTGCAACGTATGAGGTAGACAACATTGGCCGAGTCACATGAGTATGTACCATGTACCTGGTGGGTGGTGTCCTCACGTATGATGATGGTATTTGTGTTGATGATCTGGCATGTCTTGCAGAGGTTGCCGTGGCAGGGTTGTGTGGTGGCGTGGTCACTGTTCTCCTGAAAGCTGGGTAATTTGCTGCGAACGATGGTCTGTTTGAGGTTAGGCGGCTTTTTGAAGGTGAGTAGTGGAGGCGTGGGGATGGCCTTAGCGAGGTGTTCGTCGTCGTCGATGACATGTTGAAGGCTGCGGAGAACATGGCGTAGTTTCTCTGCTCCGGGGAAGTACTGGACGATGAAGGGTACTCTGTTGGTTGTGTCCCGTGTTTGTCTTCTGAGGAGGACTATGCGATTTTTTGCTGTGGCCCGTCGGAACTGTCGATCGACGAGTCGAGCATCATATCCCATTCTTACGAGGGCGTCTTTCAGCATCTGTAGGTGTCCATCGTGTTCCTCCTCGTCTGAGCAGATCCTGTGTATTCGCAGGGCTTGTCCATAGGGGATGGCTTCTTTAACGTGGTTAGGGTGGAAGCTGGAGATGTGAAGCATCATGAGGTTGTCCGTGGGCTTGCGGTAGAGTGAAGTGCTGAGGTGTCCGTCTTTGATGGAGATTCGTGTGTCCAAGAATGAAACCGATTCTGAGTAGTCCATGGTGAGTTTGATGGTGGGATGGAACTTGTTGATGTCATCGTGTGGCTGTTAATTTTGTCCCAGAGTATTGTTTCTAAAAACTTCTCCACCACTGACATTAAACTGACTGGCCTGCAATTTCCAGGTTTATCCTTCTCCCCTTTTTTGAACAAGGGTGTACCATTTGGAATCCTCCAGTCCGTTGGCACCACCCCTGCAGCTAAGGAGGATTGGAAATTGTGGCTAGCACCTTCGCAATTTCTACCCTTATATTCCTCAGCAACCTAGGATGCATCCCATCTAGACTGGCCGACTTACTCACTTTAATTACCGTCAGTCTGTTGAGGACATCCTCTTTATCTATTTTTATCTCATCCATACCCCATCCTCGTTTACCATAGCTTTGGCAAAGTCCTCTTCCTTGGAAAACACTGATGCAAAGTGCTCATTTAGTACCTCAGCCATGCTTTCCGCCTCGACCAATAGTTCTCCATTTTGGTCCCTAATCGGCCCCACCGCTCCTCTGACAACCCTTTTACTGTTAATACGCCTATAGATGACCTTTGGATTCCCCATTATGTTATCCGCCAATCTATTCTAGTACTGTCTCTTTGTCCCTCTTAGTTCCTTTTTCACTTCTCTACTTTTTATATTCAGCCTGATTCTCCCTTGTATTATGAAGCTGACATCTGTCATACGCCCCCTTTTTCTTCTTCATCCTACTCTCCAATTCCTTCATCATCCAGGGAGCGCTGGCTATGGTTGCCCTCACTTTCCCCCTTGTAGGAATGTACCTAGACTTACCCAGACCATCTGCTCTTTAAAGACCGTCCATTGTTCCGTGTCATTTTTGCCTGCCAGTCTTTAACTCCAATTTACATAGGATTACATAGGATATACGGTACAGAAACAGGCTATTCGGCTCAACCAGTCCACTTTATTCATCCATGGTGTCTCATTAGTGTTTAGCTTGTTCTTGTTTTTTAGTGGAATGTATTTTTCCTGGACACTGCTTAACACCGTTTTAAATGTTCCCCATTGCTGTTCTACATCATTGTTTGCCAATATTGTTGTCCATTTTATTTTCCCAAGTTCTATTCTCAGCCCCTCAAAATTGGCTTTTCTCCAGTCTATTACCTTGGACTTCGTCATGCTTCTCAATTATTATCTTAAAGCGTATTATATTATGGTCACTATTGCCTAGACATTCCCCTACTTTTACTGCTGTTATTTGCTCTGGTTTATTCTCCATTACTCGATCTAATAGTGAATCCTCCCTCGTTGGGTTTCTTACATATTGGGTTAGAAAGGAATTGTGTACGCATTGTAGGAACTCCATTCCCTTATCCCCTTTACCTACCTCTTCTGGCCAATTAATTTCAGGTTAGTTGAAATCCCCCATGATTATTATTCTATGTTTTTTACTCAGTTCCCTAATTTAATTGCATATTTCTTCCTCCATCTCCCTTGCACTATTAGGTAGCCTGTAGACTACCCCAACTAGGGTGATTGATACTTTATTATCTTTATCTCTATCCACATGGATTCTATTTCTGTCTTACTGATATCTGTGTCACTTTTACTACTGCCATTATGCTATCTCTAATACGTACAGCTACTCCACCTCCCCTTTTTCCCTCTCTATCTTTTCTAAATATGTTATACCCTGCAATGTTTAATTCCCAGTCCTGATTTTTCTGTAGCCATGTCTCAGTAATCCCTACTATGCCTGGTTCCTCACAATGTATTATTGTCTCCAGTTCCCCTATTTTATTACGGACACTGTGCGCATTCCTTAGTTCTGTGGGGTATCCTTCATTAGAAGGTATATAAAATTGGCTTTCATTATGGAGCTCTTCCTTCTCACACTCAGACTGAGATAGAAAACTGCTGAACTCCAGGTGCAACCCAACTTTAAAGATACTTTCCCCTTTGAGGATATGATTGTCTGCCAAGCCTGATGAAATTAAGTATCACAATAATAATACTTATTTTGCCCAGAACAGCAGAAATTATTTCTTGAAGATTGCAGTGCAAAATTACAGGGACAAATTGCTGCAGACTGTTGAAGTAACCGCATGTAAAACACAATAACATTACCTATAGTCGAGGAGTCACTGTGTTTGCTCATACCATACAAACTTTATTTGCATTTTAAGCACACTGAGGATAATTCTGCTCACTCCCATGCTCCCAACAGGCAGCCATGTTTCCAGGGAGTGCAAGATGGAGAAATGTGTTGTAAACCTATTTCCAGCTCACAATCCCGTCTTCCCAACAAATCACCCCTCCAGTCCAAAGTCAGCCTTGGATCAGAGAGAGCCTTTATTTTAACTCATTCTTAATCTAGCCAATCTGGCTAGTCTCACAAATGGACCATCTCTAGCCACCATTTTAAACTGGTAAAAGGGCCTAGAAATTCAGTATAGCCACTTTTGGGGCGGTAAAGTCGGGCGGCCGCTAAAGTTTGCGCCCGGCGCAAAGTCGAGCCCCCTTCGCCGATATTCAGTTGCATCGCCCTAAGAGGTTGCTGCTGCGCTAAAACAGGCGATGCACAACTATCATTAGGCGCTAAGCCGGCAGCCCGGGGCGCTAACACCGGAAGTTGGGCGCAGGGCAGGTGCGGCGAGCTGCTGATTGCCGGCAGACACTCTGGCTCCGGTGAGCTCTTAAAGGGGGAGGGTGGATTTGTTTTTTTGAAAGGCCGAGACTAGTGTATTTGTGTTTTTGGGGAGGGCTCCTCCTCCTCCTCCTCCTCCTCCTCCGTGTTGCAAAACGGCTGCCTTTTCTACTGCAGGAGTGCCCTTTAATTTGCGCTCCCCGCGGCCCGCATCGGCTGAGCACCGTTCGACTCAACAGTCGCTAGGGCCGCCAGGCGCACAATGGGGCGGCGCGAGTGAAGTTCCGGTTCCGGGCGCACAAAGGGCGTTGCACGACGAAATGACGTCATGATTTGCGCGCGCAGATGAGCGAGCGCAATGACTTTGCGCCGGCGCTAAATGTCTACTGAAGTTGGGGCGAGGCGCAGATTGCGCTGCGCCCGGGCGCTAAGCGCCTAGCGCTCGAGATCTACTCCTCCTAAGGCGCTAACGGCTGGCGCAGCCAACTGAATTTCTAGGCCAAGGTCTCTATGTTTAATTTGATACATCATAGTTTTGCAAAACACATATTTAGATAAAATTGCTAAAAATTGGGGGGTTAGCGCCACCCATTACCGCCAGATTCGGGAAAGAAATGGTGGCCGCTGCACTTCCGCCCGCTGCGAGGGGGGTCCCACAGCGGCCGCCATTTTCTGCTGGGCGGCAGCGCTACCCATCTCAGCGCTCGTGAAAATTATGTAAATTATGCAGATAGTGACGTCAGTGAGTGTGCAACACTGATTTGACGCACGATCTGCCATTTTTAACTTTGTCGCTCCACTTACTGGCATGCCTTAAGTGCGACCAGCTGAGCAAGCGTTTATAAGCAGGAAGGAGGCTTCAACAGCAGTATTTAAAGGGATCATCAGCAACTACTTGCACGTGACATATTTCTGCAGTTTGGCTGGCTCTGTGGAACTTTCTGCAACTCCAGCAGCTTTACAAACTTCTGTCAAGGTTTTAACGTATCAGAGAGTTTTGTTGTAAGTGGAGAACGCCTTCATTCTTATTTACAGGCTTCTGTTCACAACACTTACTCACAATCTCGGGGCTTTACTGGCAGCCCCCCCCCCCCCACGCTCTAATATCTTAGCGAGATGGCGCAAGGCAGTGTGGTAAACCACTGTTGTTCACTCCACTGTTGTTCACTGTTGTTCACTTCACTGTTGTTCACTCTTGCCCATTGTTGTACCTGTCTGTGCATGCCTCAGCTGGCTCCGCCCCTGGCTCCACCCATATGCCCTGGTATAAAGGCGGCTGCTCTGCAGTTCCCCAGGCATTCAGGACCGGTCGATTACTAGAGGCATGCCTTCATTCTTTAGCTAATAAAAGCCTGTTTGTTACTCTCTTAACTTCCAGTCTTTCTCAGTAATTGATAGCGCATCAATTTTATTAGCTAAACTTTATTTTCGATGGAGCAAATCCTCAAACCAGCACGCCTGGAACTAGACCCTCAAGAGGCGGATTCATCTACCAAGTTCGCACACTGGCTGCGATGCTTCGAATTTTACATAGAAGCCTCCGTCGAAACTGTTCAAAACGATGGCGACAAACTAAAAATTCTGACCTCCAAGGTGAACCACCAAGCTTATTCGCTCATCCAAGATGCGACTACCTACAAGGGTGCTCTCGACCTCCTTAAAGAACAGTACGCACGCCCGGTAAATGAGGTTTACGCCAGACACCTCCTGGGGTCCCGCAAACAGCAACCCGGGGAATCGATGGAGGTATACCTACGGGCGCTGAAGGTGCTCGGCCGGGCCTGCAAATGTAAAGAGGTGTCGGCCGCGGTGTACACGGAGGAACTTGTCCGGGACGCCTTCGTCGCGGGCCTCAGGTCCAACTACACCCGGCAGAGACTGTTGGAGCAGGGCGAACTCGACCTGAAGAAGGCCACGGCCCTCGCACTCTCGCTAGACGTGGCCCACCGGAATATGGACGCCTACTCCCCTGACCGCGCGGCCGCATCGTGGATGGCGCGGGCGCCGCCATCCTGGGACACGGTAGGACCGCCACCCTGCGCCGCGCCACCCCCGAACGGCCCAACCTCTGCAGCGATGTCCCGGGGCCTGAAGTGTTACTTCTGTGGCCAAGCCAAACACCCCAGAGCGCGCTGCCTGGCGAAAAATGCTACTTGCTCTGGTTGTGGGAAGAAAGGGCACTACGCCAGCGTCTGCAAGGCTAAACCTACCCCAAACTCCAGCAGTGCCGCGTGTGGGCCGAGCGGGCCGCCATTTTGGACGACGCCATCTTGGATGCCTTCGACCATGGGTGATCCGTTCCGGCCGCCATTTTTGCAACGGGCCCCCGACTCACCCACCGCCTCACCTGATGACTGCAGCGACACGCCTGACCCTACGCTGGCCTCCGTTACACTGGACCAATCTAGACCTCACCAACTAGCCAGGTCCATGATGGACATTAAGGTAAACGGCTGCGCCACGACCTGCCTCTTCGACTGCGGGAGCACGGAGAGCTTTATCCACCCCGACACGGTGCGGCGTTACTCTCTCCCAGTCCTGCCAGCGTGCCACCGGGTCTCTATGGCCTCCAAGTCCCATTCAGCGGACGTCGGCGGCTACTGCGTGGTGACCCTTTCGGTGAGGGGCACAGAGTACAGAAACTTTAAACTGCTTGTCCTGCCCCATCTCTGCGCTGCCGTTCTACTGGGGTTGGATTTTCAGTGCCACCTTAAGAGTGTCACGAAGGCGTATGGTGGACCCCTTCCCCCACTCACAGTCTGCAACCAGCAGTTTTCAAATTGCCCGCCGCGCACCTTTTGCAGCCTCTCCACGCTTAAAGCCACCCCCCCCCCCGTTGTTCGCTAACCTCGCCCACGACTGTAAGCCCATCGCCACCAAAAGCAGGCGATACAGCGCTGGTGACAGAGTTTTTATTAAATCTGAGGTGGAGCGGCTCCTGAAGGAGGGGATTATTGAAGCTAGCACCAGCCCCTGGCGAGCCCAGGTTGTGGTCGTCAAGACCGGCGAGAAGCAGCGCCTGGTCATTGACTACAGCCAAACAACTAATCGATATACCCAACTGGACGCATACCCCCTCCCCCGCATATCTGATATGGTCAATCAGATCGCACAATACCGCATATTCTCCACCATTGACCTTAAGTCAGCATATCACCAACTCCCTATCCGCTATGAGGACCGCCAGTATACTGCCTTCGAGGCAAACGGCCGCCTCTACCACTTCCTTCGGGTTCCCTTCGGCGTCACCAACGGGGTCTCCGTTTTCCAAAGGGAGATGGACCGGATGGTCGACCAGAATGCGTTGCAGGCCACTTTTCCCTACCTGGACAATGTGACCATCTGCGGCCATGACCTGCAGGACTATGACACCAACTTCGACAATTTCCTCCGCACTGCCCAACTCCTAAACCTTACGTATAACAAGGAGAAGTGCATATTCCGCACAACCCGCCTCGCTATCCTTGGCTGTGTTGTGGAACACGGAGTCATCGGCCCCGACCCCGACCGGATGCGTCCCCTTATGGACCTTCCCCTGCCCCACTGCCTCAAGGCCCTGAAGAGATGCCTGGGGTTTTTCTCCTACTATGCCCAGTGGGTCCCTAATTATGCGGACAAAGCCCGTCCACTTATCAAGTCCACCTCTTTTCCCCTGGCGGCAGAGGCCGGCTTAGCCTTCCACCGTATCAAAGAGGACATTGCTAAAGCCACCATGCACGCGGTGGACGAGTCCATCCCCTTCCAGGTGGAGAGCGATGCGTCCGACTTTGCCCTGGCCGCTACCCTTAACCAGGCGGGAAGGCCCGTGGCCTTCTTTTCACAAACCCTCCAAGGCTCCGAAATCAGACACTCCTCTGTCGAAAAGGAGGCCCAGGCCATTGTGGAAGCTGTGCGACATTGGAGGCATTACCTGGCCGGAAAACGATTCACCCTACTCACTGACCAGCGTTCAGTTGCTTTTATGTTTAATAACAAGCAGAGGGGCAAAATCAAAAACGACAAGATTTTGAGGTGGAGAATTGAACTTTCCACCTACAATTACGATATCTTGTACCGGCCCGGGAAACTCAATGAGCCCCCGGATGCTCTATCGCGAGGTACATGTGCCAGCGCACAGGTTGATAGACTGCGGGCCCTCCACAATGACCTCTGCCACCCGGGGGTCACCAGGTTCTTCCATTTCATCAAGGCCCGCAACCTGCCTTACTCCATCGAGGAGGTCAGGACCATGACCAGGAACTGCCAAGTCTGTGCCGAGTGCAAACCGCACTTTTATAGGCCAGACAGAGCACACCTGATAAAAGCCACTCGCCCCTTTGAGCGCCTGAGCGTCGATTTTAAAGGGCCCCTCCCCTCCTCTGACTGCAACGCGTACTTCCTCACTATCATCGACGAGTACTCCCGTTTTCCGTTTGCCATCCCCTGCCAAGACATGACCAGTGCTACGGTCATTAAATGCCTGAACGACCTCTTCGCCTTGTTCGGTTTCCCCAGCTATATCCATAGCGACCGGGGCTCATCGTTTATGAGCGACGAACTCCGCCAGTACCTGCTTGTGAGAGGTATTGCCACGAGCAGGACCACCAGCTACAACCCCGGGGGAACGGACAGGTAGAAAGAGAGAACGCGACAGTTTGGAAGGCCGCCCTGCTAGCCTTAAAATCTAAGGGCCTTCCAACCTCCCGCTGGCAGGATGTCCTCCCCGATGCGCTCCACTCCATTCGGTCACTGCTCTGTACTGCCACTAACGCCACCCCTCACGAAAAAATGTTCGTCTTCCCTAGGAAGTCCACATCGGGGACCTCGCTACCACCATGGCTGATGTCTCCAGGGCCCGTCCTACTTCGGAAGCACGTGAGGACCCATAAAACGGCCCCCCTGGTTGAGAGGGTCAACCTCCTCCATGCCAACCCTCAGTATGCCTACGTTGCGTACCCGGACGGGCGGGAGGACACAGTCTCCATACGAGACCTCGCACCCTCAGGGGCCCCTGAAACCAACATCACCCACTACCCACTACCATTGCCCTTCACCGCTACCCACAATGCACCGGCGGCAACGGACCCATACCTAACCCCTGTAGACGGCACGCCGTGGCCCCGTGACCCGTCATTGATCACCAACCAACTCAACACCCATGAGGACGACACGCCAGTGCTCCGGCCCACGCGGGACTCGGCGTCGGAAGCTGCACCACCTCAGCCGTCGCCACGACGATCACGACGGCATACAAGACCCCCAGAAAGACTTAATTATACGAACTTTTAATACACTTCACCCCGTCGGACTCATTTTTTAAGCAAGGGGTGAATGTGGTAAACCACTGTTGTTCACTCCACTGTTGTTCACTGTTGTTCACTTCACTGTTGTTCACTCTTGCCCATTGTTGTACCTGTCTGTGCATGCCTCAGCTGGCTCCGCCCCTGGCTCCACCCATATGCCCTGGTATAAAGGCGGCTGCTCTGCAGTTCCCCAGGCATTCAGGACCGGTCGACCACTAGAGGCATGCCTTCGTTCTTTAGCTAATAAAAGCCTGTTTGTTACTCTCTTAACTTCCAGTCTTTCTCAGTAATTGATAGCGCATCAGGCAGCAAATAAGAGGAGAAGATGCGCGCAGAGGGAGGAGGAAAAGGAGGCAGGCCAGGAGGGCTCTGAACAGGAGGCCTTTCCCACCTAGGGCCTTCCGAGAATCACTTCTCTTATATTCACTTAAGCGAGGAGTAGTGTATTGGGAGGCTCCGCTTCACCAAGATGGTGGTCACAGAACTCTGCCACCTTCTGTTTCCAGACCTGCAGTCTGAGAGCAGGGTGACCACAGCTCTCCCAGTGGCCCTCAAGGTCACTGTGGCCCTCAATTCTTCCGCCAGAAGATCCTTCCAGTCTGCAGCAGGAGACATAGCTAACATCTCACAGTTCGCCATCCATTGCTGCATCCGGGAGGGCACAGAGGCTCTCTACACCAGGAGAAGGGATTACGTTTTCTTCTCTCTGAGCAGAGAGAAGTAGGATGAGCGCACATGTTGCTTGCCAGGATAGTGGGCATCCCCATGATTCAGGGCGCCATTGACTGCACCCACGTGGCTTTGCATGTGTCGCATAACAATCCTGAGATCTTCCATAACTGCAAAGGCTACCACTCATTTAATGTGCAGTTGTTGTGCGACCACACCCAGCGTTTCCTGATGATCAATGCCCGCTATCCTGGCAGCAGCCAGCACTCATCCAGCCACCACAGCAAACTCAAGGGTGGCTGCTCAGAGACAAGGGCTACCCACTCTGCACCTGGCTGATGACTCCCCTCCGCAACCCCAACACTCGTGCCCAGCACTCCTATAATGAGAGCCATGCTACCACCAGGAACATCATCGAGCAGACCACTGGGCTGGGCTGCTGAAGCAACGGTTCCACTGCCTTGACTGCTCAGGAGGAACCCTCCGGTACTCAGCAGAGCAGGTGTCCCATTTTGTGGTGGTCTGCTGATTACTTCATAACTAGGCCATCTGAGGGCGCAGCAATTGCCACCAGGGATTGTGACACTACTTCAGAAGGAGCACGAGGGAGAGGAGGAGGAAGAGGAAGTGGAAGAGCAGGAGGAAGAGAAGGAGGAAGAGGACAAGGAGGATGGGAAGAGGCAGGCAGCCAATCCCCCTTCTGGACGAGCTGTCCGTGAATGCCTCATTAGAGTCCGATTCCAATAAATGAAACCCCAAATCCCATTGCTTACCACATCCCCATCATACCATCCTTCTATCACGGAATATCACAGCGTCCTCCTGGGCACAACACTGAAATGAGAGCCACCACAAAAGATTCCAAACAAAATTATTAAATTTATCAATAATCAATTTACACATAAAATATCAACTAACCACCCTTGTGCAATCCCTTAATGGCTGTCGTTCAGGTACCCTTTCCAGATCTAGTGCTCCTATGAAGTGTTCCCCCAGTGGCTGCAGCATGGCTTGGAGGAGACTTCAGATGGCCTTGCAGGATGACCTCGAGCAGCTCTGGTCCTAGAAGGCCTGGCTGTAGACTGCATCACCTTGACATGGGCGGCAGCAGTCTGGGCTGGCTGGCAGACAAAAGCAGCAAGACCAATGGCAGAGTGACAGTGGTGGGAACAGGAATGCTGTCATCCTGCGAGAGGACAGCAGGGTCCTGCTCCACTGACCCACTGCCACTCCCCCGGGGTGGCGTCTCAGCATTCCTAGCAATCTATTGGAGCACAGACTGCTGGGCTACTGCAACACCCTGCAAACCCCAGTCGACAGTGGAAAACCCAGCCATGATGGTAGCAGCCTGAGCTTGGGTGGCAGCAAGCTGAGACTGCAGGACCGTTGGGTCGCTTCTGCTTGTGCTGCAGTGGCAGCCACGACATCGCCCATCACACACACAACTTGTCTGGGTCGACATGGTCTCTCCTCGAGTTGTCCATCATTTCCAACCTGTTGGAGGCGGACTCTTCCATGCTCCTTGACATTGCCAAGAGGCTCTCTGGCAGGCTTGCCATTGCATTATCAATTTGATGTACATGCCCATCACCCTTCTTCTGAAGACCGCCCCATCGAGGTCCTCATCTCAGTCCTGTGCAGCAGAACACGTGCACGAACTCGCCCACTGGGGAGCTGGTCTCTGAGCTACCCTTTCCCCTGGCCTTGCTGCAGCCCACTCATGCCCGGTGCCTCACCCTGTGCAGATCCCGCTGCTACACTACCCTCTAAATTCCGCGCAGTGCTAGTTTCTGAGCCGGTGTCTGCGAGTGACAGATGCAATGACGCTGTGTCTTCTTCTTCTTCCCCCCGCACTTTCCTCCATCGCCTCAGGGACAGGCTCTGCGGCTGCTTGTTCTTGATTATCTGAAAGCAGAACGGCACAAGAGCCGGGTTATGGTGAGGGGAGTGGGGGGAAGCAAGATATGCATCTACACACCATCAACAGCTTGAAAGTGAGAAGAGATTGTGGGATAGAGTCATAGAGTCATAGAGTAATACAGCACGGATAGAGGCCCTTCGGCCCATCGTGTCCATGCCGGCCATCAAGCCCTGTCTAATCTAATCCCATATTTCAGCATTTGGCCCGTAGCCTTGTATGCTATGGCATTTCAAATGCTCATCCAAATGCTTCTTAAATGTTGTGAGGGTTTCTGCCTCCACAACCCTTTCAGGCAGTGAGTTCCAGACTCCAACCACCCTCTGGGTGAAAAAGTTCTTTCTCAAATCCCCTCTAAACCTCCCGCCCTTTACCTTGAATCTATGCCCCCTAGTTATTGACCCCTCTACTAAGGGGAAAAGCTCCTCAGCATCCATCCTATCTATGCCCCTCACAATTTTGTACACCTCAATCATGTCCCCCCTCAGCCTCCTCTGCTCCAAGGAAAACAAACCCAATCTGCCCAGTCTCTCTTCATAGCTGAAGCGCTCCAGCCCTGGTAACATCCTGGTGAACCTCCTCTGCACCCTCTCTAACGCGATCACATCTTTCCTGTAGTGTGGCGACCAGAACTGCACACAGTATTCCAGCTGTGGCCTAACCAGTGTTTTATACAGCTCCATCATAACCTCCTTGCTCTTATATTCTATGCCTCGGCTAATGAAGGCAAGTATCCCATATGCCTTTTTTACCACCTTATCCACCTGTTCCGCCGCCTTCAGGGATCTGTGTACCTGCACACCCAGATCCCTCTGACCCTCCGTCTTGCCTAGGGTCTTTCCCTTCATTGTGTATTCCCTTGCCTTGTTAGACCCCCCAAAGTGCATCACCTCGCACTTTTCCGGGTTAAATTCCATTTGCCACTGTTCCGCCCATCTGACCAACCCATCTATATCGTTCTGCAGACTGAGGCTACCCTCCTCGCTATTTACCACCCTACCAATTTTAGTATCATCCGCGAATTTACTGATCATACCCTTTACATTCATATCCAAGTCATTAATGTAGACCACAAACAGCAAGGGACCCAGCACCGATCCCTGTGGTACCCCACTGGCCACAGGTTTCCAGTCACAAAAACAACCTTCGACCATCACCCTCTGCCTTCTGCCACTAAGCCAGTTTTGTATCCAATGTGCCAAGGCACCCTGGATTCCATGGGCTCTTACCTTCTTGACCAGTCTCCTGTGCGGGACTTTATCGAAGGCCTTACTGAAATCCATGTATACCACATCCACTGCGTTACCCTCATCCACACACCTAGTCACCCCCTCAAAAAATTCAATCAAATTAGTCAGACATGATCTTCCCTTGACAAAGCCATGTTGACTATCCCTGATTAATCCTTGCCTCTCCAAGTGGAGACAAATTTTGTCCCTCAGGATTTTTTCCAGTAATTTTCCTACCACTGATGTTAGGCTCACTGGCCTGTAGTTCCCCGGTTTTTCCCTACTACCCTTCTTGAATAATGGTACTACATTAGCGGTTCTCCAGTCCTCTGGCACATCCCCTGTGGCCAGAGAGGTCCTGAATATATGTGTTAGAGCCCCCGCAATCTCCTCCTTTGCCTCACACAGCAGCCTGGGGTACATTTCATCCGGGCCTGGGGATTTATCCATTTTTAGGCCAGCTAAAACCGCCAATACCTCCTCCCTCTCGATGTTAATATGCTCGAGCATATCACAGTCCCCCCGCCCTATTTCTATGTCTACATCGTCCTTCTCCATAGTGAAAACAGATGCAAAAAATTCATTTAGAACCCCTCCTACATCTTCCGGCTCCACACACAGATTGCCACTTTTGTCCCTAATGGGCCCTATTTTTTCCCTAGTTATCCTTTTACCCTTAATATACTTATAAAACATCTTCGGATTTTCCTTTATTTTGCTCGCCAGTGTTATTTCATGGCCCCTCCTTGATCTCCTAATTTCTTTTTTAAGTATCCCCCTGCACTTTTTGTACTCCTCTAGGGCTTCCTCCGTCTTTAGCCTTTTGTATCTACCAAAAGCCCTCCTTTTTTTCCTAATCCATTCCCGTATATCCCCTGACATCCACGGTTCCCTGTGGTTTTTGGAACCACTCTTGACATTTATGGGAACATGTTGCCCTTGTATGATCTCAATCTCCCTTCTGAAAGCCTCCCATTGCTCCGATGCGGATTTTCCTACAAGTAGCTGATCCCAGTCCATTTTGGCCAGATCCTGCCTTATCCTATTAAAATCGGCCTTCCCCCAATTTAGAACCTTTATTTCCGGCCCATCCCTGTCCTTTTCCATGACCACCTTAAATCTTACCATATTATGGTCACTATCACCAAAGTGCTCACCTACTAGCACTTTTTCCACTTGGCCGGCCACATTCCCTAGAATTAGGTCCAGTACCGCCCCCTCTCTTGTAGGACTTTCTACATGCTGGCTCAAAAAGCTCTCCTGGATGCACTTTAAGAATTCTACACCCTCTGTGCCTTTCACACTCTGACTATCCCAGTTAATATTGGGGAAGTTGAAATCCCCCATTATTATTACCCTATTATTTGCACATTTCTCTGAGATTTGCCTACATATCTGTTCCTCTATTTCCCCCTGACTGTTTGGAGGCCTATAGTACACTCCCAGCAAAGTGCTTGCCCCCTTTTTGTTTTTAAGCTCCACCCATATGGCCTCATTAGAGGACCCTGCTAATATATCATCCCTCCTTACTGCAGTAATTGACTCCTTAATTAATATTGCGACACCCCCTCCTCTTATACCTCCCCCTCTGTCTCGCCTGAAGATTCTGTACCCCGGAATATTGAGCTGCCAGTCTTGCCCCTCCCTCAACCATGTCTCCGTGATAGCAACAATATCATACTCCCATGTGTTTATCAACACCTTCAGTTCATCCACCTTATTTGCAAGACTCCTTGCATTAAAATAGATGCCATCCAGCCTTGCCCTTATATATTTGCCCTGTCTACCAAGCTGACTTGTTTTTTCCTCCATAATTGGCAGCACATCCCCCCCTATTTCAGCTTCCCTCTGTATCCCATCCCCCTGCCAAGTTAGTTTAAACCCCCCCCGACAGTGCTAGCAAACCTCCCCGCAAGGATATTTGTCCCGCTCTGGTTCAGGTGCAACCCGTCCGACTTGTACAAGTCCCACCTTTCCCAGAAGCAGGCCCAGTGATCCAGGAAAGTAAAACCCTCCCCCCTACACCAACTCTTTAGCCACGCATTCATCTGCTCTATCCTCCCATTCCTATACTTACTAGCACGTGGCACTGGGAGTAATCCAGAGATTACACCCTTTGAGGTCCTGCCCTTTAATCTGTTACCTAGCTCCCTAAATTCTTGATGCAGGACCTCATCCCTCTTTTTACCTATGTCGTTGGTACCAGGGGGGAAGTGGGATGTGAGAAGAAGGATTGGGAATGAGCATAACATTGTTGTCTCCAAGGGCTTCAACCTCTCCGGTTGCCACGGCTTCCATGACTTGCCCCCCCAATGATTTTGATCACTCACTCCTCCAGTTGGCTGAGATGGCAGCTTGCCCCTGCCTGTCTGCCACTGCTCCCGGCGATTATGCGCCACCTTGGCCTGTAAAAGAAAGAAAGGGAAGTGTGTGAGTGAGTGTGGTGTAATTTATTTGGGTGATGTGCCTGCCATAGTTGAATAGATGTCAGTGTGTGGAAGGTGTGAGATGTGGGTTTGAGTGTTGCAGCAGTGGTAAGGTTGTGAGGGTGAAGTGAAGCTATAATTGTGAGGTATGAGTGGTGATAGGTAAAGATTGTTGGTAGGTGAGTGATGGGGGTGTGGTGCATTGAGGCTGTGGTGCAGGAGGTGGGATATGGCAATTATTGAAGCCTTCACTCACCTTGACCTGCCATGTGAGGTCATTAAACTTCTTGCGGCACTGGATCGACGACCTGGGGACCACAGTGCTGGTCGTCACATAGTTGGCTATCTCCTGTCACAGCCTTCTGGATGTATGGGGCAAGGGCTTCCTACCGCCTTGTGGGAAGAAGACAGCCCGCCTCCTCAACACAACCACCACCAGTGCCTCCAGAGCCATGTCTGAGATTCTTCTCGCTCTCTCCCTGTGCTGAGGTTATGCTTCTAGTAGCGTCTGCTTCCAGGTGGAGTTGGAACTGGATTGACAATGAGGTCAATCATTGTGGACTTCAGGAAGTCTAAAGGCGGAAGTCACACCCCCATCCACATCCATGGGGCTGTGGTGGAAAGGGTGGACAGCTTTAAGTTCCTCAGAGTCCACATCACAGAAGACCTCTCCTGGTCCCTCAATACCTCCTCTCTGGTGAAGAAGGCCCAGCAGCACCTATATTTCCTAAGGAGGCTGAAGGGATGTAACCTGTCACCCCTGATCCTCTCTAACTTTTACCACTGCACAATAGAGAGCATCCAGACAAACTGTATCACAGTATGGTATGGCAGCTGTAGCTACTATGACTGGAAAGCCCTGCAGTGGGTAGTCAAAACTGCCCAACGCATTACCGGCACCCAGCTACCGACCATAGAGCACATATACCAGAAACGCTGTTTACGGAGGTCACGGACCATCATCAAAGACCCTACCCACCCCAGCCACAGTCTGTTCGCCCCCCTGCCATCTGGGAGACGCTACAGATGCATTCGCACCCGAACGACCAGATTTAGGAACAGCTTCTTTCCCAGGGCTGTCATCCTACTGAACTCCACAAATAAACTCTAAAGCCTGCACATCTGCCAATGCACTTTATTATGTTTTATGTTAATGTATTACAAGCCAAATGAATGTTGAATGTTTAAATGTCTTAATCTAAATGTACACTCTCGGGAGCCGCAAGCCTACATTTCGTTGTACTGCACTTGTGCACTAACAATGACAATAAAGTTGATTATTATTATTATGATTATGATCAACGCACCTCCCCTTTAAGTACTGAATAAAGCCTGTGCCAAACATGACTGGGAATTAGAGTGGACCTGATGTTGGCCAACATGTTGAGTGGTAAGCCAATGAGCAGCGGTTTTAGCGCTGAGACCAGCACTATAATCGTGTTAATAAGGACTGAGCACTAATTTTGTGTGCTACCTAGACCATTTTGACCCGGGGCAGCTAAACATCGTTGGGCTATGACATTGTCTGTTTTCTGGCCATATCCAACTTTTAGCCCATGCAGGCTTAGCAAGGCAGACATTTCTATTTCCATCACCCACATGACAGGAATATTGAATATTCAGAATATCACACTTTTCTAATCCGCTTTGGCATTAAATGAATGGCTCGGATGAAT
Organism: Somniosus microcephalus; assembly: GCF_052327205.1. NCBI lineage: Eukaryota > Metazoa > Chordata > Chondrichthyes > Squaliformes > Somniosidae > Somniosus > Somniosus microcephalus. Next base: position 79,574,251 of record NC_140996.1, on the reverse strand, counting down.
ATCCTTAATAGGGTTGAGAAGACTGGGTCATTGTCAACCCCTTTAGTGTATGGTTACTATTTTAGTGAAAAACAGTAGAAGCTGCTTAGATCCAGGCTGTTCTCTGAACTTAAACTTCCGAGAGCCTGTTTCATTGTACTGAATCTTTTTGTCTCAGGCTCAACCTTTTAAAATCTACTGAGTTGAAATTTCAATAGTGTACTTGAAAGGGACAAGCACTCAAATGGTCAGAATATGAAGGTGAAGCAAAAACATCAAACCCGTGTGTTAACTGGGAGCAGAAAATAAAAGGGAATTGCACATAGAACAGAAAAAGAATTATGAAGAAATAACACTCCAGCCTTATACTGAGTGCCTGAAACCACTCTCGCTGTCCCTGTCTCAGCTCTTTTGTTCTTTAATTTGTTTACTTCTGGTTTTATTCATAATCACTTTTTGCACTGTAAAGTGTGGCATTTGGTCTTGTAATAGATAGCTAAACATTGTTCTTCCCATGATAGAATTGCACTATCGTGTTACGTGATTTGGTAGCGTGTACATGTGTTGGTGAGTATGCTTGGCTTTGCTCTGTGAGTTTGTTTTGTGTACATATTTGGTACATAGCATGTGTTCATGTAAGATTACTGCACGTATGACAGTTTGTGTTCTTAATGGCTGTGTGTTACTCCATGTTTCCATGTAAGGCCGCATACTACCTTACAATAACAAAATACTGCAGATGCTGGAAATCTGAAACAACAACAGAAAATGCTGGAAATACTCAGCAGGTCAGGCAGCACCTGTGGAGAGAGAAACAGAGTTAACGTTTCAGGTCGATGACCCTTCGTCAGAACTGGAAAAAGCTGGAGAAGTAACAGATATTCCCCTTTCCCTGCCCCACACTTGCTTAAATATCTGTTACTTCTCCAACTTTTTCCAGTTCTGATGAAGGGTCATCGACCTGAAACGTTAACTCTGTTTCTCTCTCCACAGATGCTGCCTGGCCTGCTGTGTGTTTCCAGCATTTTCTGTTGTTGTTTCGCATACTACCTTATATTGTACATTTCTTTGGGTCTCCATGTACCAGTGAGCCCTTCCAAGCATTGGCGTGGAGCTTAACGTGTACTTGTCTCCTGTTGGATACAGGCACATGAACACATATGTTTAGCTATGTGAAGCTCCATCATGTGCATGTCACTGTATGCTGTGTGCGGGCATGTATATGTGAGCCAGTGTATGATAAAGTGTGTTTATCCTTGAGGATTAAACTATATGCTTCAGTTTATGTGTGCCTGAATGCATTGTGGTTTGTAGGGTTCAGTACCTGTGTACTGCCAGTGCAATCCATGTCTACAATAGTGTGGAGATGATAATAACTATCTCCGGTGCTGTAATGCTGCTGGGCATTGTGTGCAAGCTCCCCACATTATGGAGCACTGAGACCTTCAAAGTGCCCAATGCACATTGCACATGATAATGTGACCCGTAAGTGCCTGTGGCACTAATGGCCCAGAAATTCGTGTCGGGGGCTTCCCGTGGGTGCAAGCCCCCGACCTACACTTACCTAGCGCGCTGGCAGTTGAAGCCTGGGCCTGCGTGGATTTCCTGTCTGTGGCCCGGTTCAGCTCCCGGCGCGCTGTGATTGCATGATCCAGCGGCGTACTTAGTGTGATGCGTCGGCTGGGATCACTGGGCAACCAATCGGAGGATGCAAGAGTTCATTCATGAGTTTGACAGTAAGAACTGTCAAACTCATGAAAACTCCGGGCGCCCAAAACAGTACTTAAACATTAAATAAAATTTTAAAAAACATCACACTATTTAAATGAACTATAAATAACTTTAAATAACTATTTTAAACAATTTAAATTAAAAAAAAAAATAATTTTATAAAAAATCAGGGCTAAAAATACACTTACCTTACTGTAAAGTCTTTAAAAATAATAAACCTGTGGAAAAAAAATTCTAATTTTAATTAATAGACCACTTACCTTTTAAAATTAAGTCCTTACGTCTGCTTTTTTAAAGTGTAAAAAGTGGAGGCCTTCACGCACGGGCAAACCTGGAAAAAAAATAAAGTTCAACGCGCACGCGCAGACTCCTGTGCGCACGCGTTCGACCTCTGAACCCCTTTGTTCAGAGGATCGGAAATGCCGGTTTCCCGCGCATGCGCTGTGCATGCAGAAAACCGGCAATTCCATCGGTCCCACACGTGAGTACACGGTGCTTACTTGCGTGTTGGGACACTAATTTCTGGGCCAATAGCTTCTACATACATGGTTCACTGGGCTCATTAAGACCTTGGTTTCTACTTAAATAGAGGTTTTCCCCCTAATGTATTTAGAGTGCCTAACAGCGCTCCAGATGCTCAGTGCCCATGTAAAATAACACTGAATGGGATGCCTCTTCCCATCAGTTGGGTCCTTGCTACTAAAGGTGTATTTCTGTTTTTCAGATTTCTGTGTAGGTTTGTTTGTCATTCACGGTCTCTGTGTTATATTGCTGTGGTGGGAGAAAGCAAGTTAGTGAAACTAGTTGCAGATTTACTCGCAGCTTCTTAAAGCTGCATTTATATTTCTTTCAGTGTCTGTTTCCCCAGGCAACAGTCATTGTGTGCTGTTTTAAGAGAAGCTATGGGTATCCTCTGGCCATCGCTCTGCATTTGCAGGTTCTGGAGGAGGAGGATCACAGGACACATACCAGACAGCTGCACTTGCATCTCAGCAGATTAACGAGGACCCGTCCTTATGACAACAGCTTTGAACAGAGGCCCAGGCATTCGTACCTGGACATGTCAGACCTGTATACAATGATTATGCTGCCCTAAACAGGCTGTCACCTAATGTAGCACACTGCTGTAGCCAGACCTGCACACCACTTCGACAAGAGGAACTGTTCTGTCAGTCACGTTCAAGGTGACCTCAGCTTAAACTTTCATGCTCGGGATTGTTCAATCAACAGCAGGAGATTTCTACCAAATCACCCAACCTGCACTGCACAGTTGTACCATGCAGATCACAGATATCTTGTTTGGCCATATCTCTTACTTCATGAACATCCCTATGGAAAACATGCAGCAACACAAGAGCATCCTGCACTTTTACTGTCTGGCTGGGTTCCCTAAAATACAGGGCATTATTAACAGCATGCATGTGACCATATGGATCCCTAGTCCCAAAGCCTTTTCTGTTGTGAATAGAAAGGGGGTATACCCCATCAATGAGCAGTTGGTCTGTGTGCACAGTTACTCAATGATGAATGCTAAATGTTTGCTATCCTGGCAGTTACCATGATTCTTTTATTTGATGTCAATACACAGTTCCACCATTATTGGAAGGGCCAAGAAAACTGGATGGATGGCTGCTATGGAACCAAGGTTGGCCCCTGCATCCATGGTTACTTGCTCCATTAACGAACTTGAGAAGAGCAATATAATGAAGCGCAGGCTGATACAAGGGTTTTGGTTGAGATGTCAATGACATCTTGAAGCAAAGGTTCAAATACCTGAACCAATTGATAGAGTGCTGAGGTACAGGTCCAAGGTTATTGTAGCCGCCTGTATTTTACATAGCTTCATCTTACAAGGAGACTTTACCATGGAGCAAACAGGAATGTGTGCTAGTATGATGTAGTGGGAGCTAAATTAGACTGTAGCACCCGTTTTTTAGTGCACAGGACGCCATCTTGGTAAAGGGATTTGCGTGCACGCACCTAACAACCACTGGTATGATGCAGAGCAGTGAGATGATGATGCAAATGGGTGTGCAACACTGATTTGAAGTCAGCACTGCCATTTTCCAACTCTACACTCCAGTCAATGCCATGTCTTAACCTTGTACAGCTGAACACAAAGTTAAATGGAATGAAGGACCACCCATCATCGGAATTTAAAGGGATCATGAACTACTTACAGGTTAGTTGCTGGATTATTTCTTCTGACTGCTGGTGCAATTGTATGTGTTTTTGGAGGTTTCCTATACTTGGCTAAAGTTTGAATAGTCTACAGAGAGTGGTCAGGCTGGATCTGAAGTAATTTTCTGTTCAATTAAAATCTTGTGCTGAAACAAGTTGCTTCCAGACATGGGTGGTCTGGTAGGCCTTCCTCTGGTAATTGAGCATGACTGGTAAAATTGAAGAGAGGCCACGCAAAGCAGGACAAGCTGCTAAAAGAGGGAGGAGGAAGAGTGGGAGAAGGACTCTCAGCAGCAGGCCATATCTGCCGAAGGTCTTCAGGGAGCAATTCTCTTACCTCAACTTCAGCAAGGACCAATGCATGAGATGTCTTCACTTCAAAGAAGCCGTGAATGAAATTTGCCAACTGCTGCAGCCACAACTGCAGCCTCTTAGCAGGGCAAGGGCAGCGCTGTGACTTTCAAGGTGACTCTTAATTTATTTCCGTCTGACTCCTTTCAGGCTGCTGCTGGAGATATAAGCAACATCTCGGAGTTTGAAATGCACTGCTGCATGAGGGAGCTCATGGAGTCTCTCTATACACAGAGACAGTTTCATCTCATTCCCTCTTGCCAGAGACAAGCAACCAGAGCGAGCACGAGGGTTTGCCTGGATTGCAGGCTTTGTTATGGTGCAGGGTGCCATTGACTGCATGCACATTGCTTTGCATGCTCCTCATATGAACAGGGCCATTTTCAAGAAACAAAAGGGATTCCACTCCCTCAAAGTGCAGCTGGTGTGCAACCACAGGCAGCATATCATGCAGGTGAATTCATGTTATCCTGGCAGCAGTCACGATTCCTTCATTCTGCGGAAGTCCTCTTTATTTGAACCACCACGGCAAGTCAAATGCTGGCTACTGGGTGGCAAGGGTAATCCCCTCATGACATTCATGACTCCAGTCAGGAAACCACACACACTCAGACCTTTGATGGAAGCTGTTGGTGCTGCAATGGAAGCTGTGACTTCGGCCATCAGTCGCTGTATCATGGTGGGTTCCACAGGTGTGCTGATGGAGGTGACCACCTGTTGCATGTTGGGAAGGATGGGCTCCAAGCTCTGCGCAAATCCCTGTGCCAAGTTGGAGCTGGACTCCTCTATGCTCCTTTGACATTTTGTGCAGGCTTGCCAGCAGGGTTTCCAGTGCACCAAGCATTTGGTTGGGTGCACCCATCAGCCTTCTTCTGTAGTCTGGCCCATCGATGTCCTTATTTGACTCCCATGCAGCAGAACTAGTGGGCCTCTGGCGAGCTGGCACCCATGCTATCCTTTCCCTCCTGCCCTGGCACCTATGCACCTGTGCCCGATGTCTCACTATGTGCAGATTCGTCCTCTATCCTAGCCTCTAAAATACATACAGTTTCAGTCTCTGAGTTGGTGGCTGAGAGAGTAACAGCGAGTGATGGTGTCTTTTCATCTTCTCTGTCTTCTTCCTCTTCCTCCTCTGACTGGGAAGGCTCCAGTTCTTGTGTATCTGAAATGAAAAAGAGACAAAGTTTGGGTCGTGGTGAGGGGAGATGAGAAAGTAAGAAGTGCGTGTTTACACCAAAAGCAGCTTCTGAATCAAAAGAGATTGATTGATGAAGGCAAAGTGGGATGAGATAAGGAGGATTAGGTATGCAGATACCCTCATCATCGATCCTTCCAGCCTCAGCAATGCCCCTTCCCATGATGGCCAGCACTGTCTCCTCCATGGGGGTTAAAACATACTGGTGCATTTGTCCTCCTCCAGTTCTTTCCTGCTGGCTCCTGTTATGCGCCACCATCTCCTGCAAGAAAGAGGGAAGTGTGTCAGTGAGTGTCCTGCAGTATGTTTGGGTGATGTGGCTGTCATGGTTGAAAATCTGCCAGTGTGTACGATTTGTGAGTTGTGGGTGCGAGGCATACCACAGTGCTAATTGTGTAAGGGTGAGGTAAACCACATGAATTGAAGGGTTGCATACTGATTGATAGAGATTGTTGGTAATTGTGTGATGGGGGTGTAGTGAATTGAGCAGTGGATGAGGCTAGTGGAGCAGTTGGTAGGTTGTCCCATTTGAAGATTGAACTCACTCACCTTGACAACTCGTGTCAGATCATTAAACTTCTTCCTTCACTGCATCCATGATCTTGGAGCAAAACTCCTGGCATTGATCTCTGCCGCTACTTCTTCCCACTGTCTCCTGAGCCTATGTCTGGAGAGCCTTCTGCCTCCCTATGGATACAGAATGGGGAGAAATTAATTTTAGGCAGTAAAGTTGCCGGTGACACCAGCAACTGTAGTTAACGGACGCTGAAAATGGCTGCAACGCTAATGGATCAAAATTCATCTGGGGGGATGGAGATTGCTGGAGGCATCCGACCCGAAGTTTGTGTGCAGGCGCAGCATTGGAGCTTCACACAGCCTATAGAAGCGAGGCTGTGGAGCTCACAAGCAATTGTGGGTAATGAAGAGCTCTGAGAATTAAAGGGGCCATGCACACTGAAGCAAAACAAATTAAAATGAAGTGAAACAATGCAGTTTTCAGCCCTTTCTGCCTTTTAAAAACATATTTAACATTAAAAAGAAGTTCAAAATGTGAATATTCAGCTCTTAAAGCTGAGTTCCCTACCCTAACCTCAAAAAATTGGAAAAATGCCTCAGCACTAACACAATTGGCTCAGCAAGCCAGGGAAGGGGCTCCCAGGGTCTCGTACACAGCACTCTGCAGGGGGTCAACACTGCAAGACAGGCCCTCTACCCACAGGGGCCAGGAGGCCTTCCAGAAAGAATGATTTGGGAGTACATTACTGAGGCCGTCACTGCCAGCAGTGTCACCGCCACCACCTGGCTCCAGTGCCCAAAGAAGCTTCATGACCTCAGACCACTGGTCAGGGTCAATGAATGCATCTTCAAAAGCCATCTCCTACCAACTGCAAAACTAGCCTCACACACTGCTCAATGCATGATCCCCACCCCCAATCATTCACCTACCAACAATCTGCAACAATCACGAGGCACATCTCCCATTCCTAGCCTCACCTCACCTCCTTGGAGGAGACAGTGCAGGCCATTCTTGGCAGGATCATGGCTGAGCCCTTGACCAGTGGCGAGGCTGAAACGATACAAGATGCTGGTATCCTCATACATTATCCTCCTCCTCACATGCATCTCATGCTTTCCCGCTCTCCCCTCACCACAACTCCACCCTTGTGCCTTCCTCATTTCACACACCCAATCTTGCAGCTTGCCCAGCCAGTGGGTGAACAAGAAGAGGGAGAGGAGAGTGAAGAAGGACAAGAAAAAGATGATTGATTTCATACTCCTAGCTACCAACTCCTCAAGGTCAACCAGCAAGGGCATTTGCAGGGGGTGATTTTACCAATGGGGGCGCGTTGGAGGTGGGACTGCTGCTTGTCGGGTTAACAGGCCAATTAAGGGGAAGCCGGTTACAAAGAACGTCAGCGTATGACGTTTCATCTGTCAAAAAATTTTGACAGATGAATTGTCATCGTTTGACAGCTCTGTGAAGCTGTCAAACCCTGACATTCTCTGTTGTTTGATGAGCCCTTGTATTCAAGACTCAGCAAACCTATCTGCTGAGCAGAAATCAGATAGCTGTTGCATCAGAGAATGCAGCAGCCATCTGTCATCTCTGCCGGTGAGAAGCGGGAGTCTCTGGTTCCCCAACTGTTAAAGCCTGCAGGAAATAACAAAGGTAAGTAAACATTTTCTATCACTTTTCACTCACCCCACATACTTACCTCTCCACACTTGCACCCATCACAGCGTACTTTTGGACCCCTCTGACCCCCGCAGACTGCTTGCCTCGGTGACCCTGGCGGGGTTTCCCGATGTCGGGAAGCCTGCACCTCAGCTGGAAAATTGGGGATAATCCTCTTAACTGCCTGTTAACTACCTGCCTGTTAACAGGCTGTTAAGTGACTGTAATCCCCTTCCTGCCTCCAGGAGACAGGACCCGGCGCGGGTTGGCTATCCACCTCCTGGGAAGATGGCAGGGAGGCGGGTTGGGGGCGGGATTGGTACCCACCCCCAGATTTTGCCATTTTTCTGGCAGTCCCACCTCCAATCCTGCCTCCCCAGGGCTGGCAAAATCGCCCCCGAAGTGTCCCCCACTGAAAGTCAGCAGCCTTCCACCAGCCATGCTGCAGCCACTGGGGTAGCACTGCATGACATCAGTAGGATAGGCAAAGGCACACACAAGACACTCACTAAGAGAATGCATATGGGTGATGGGTTGATTTCTTGATGTCACATTGGATGGATAGACGTATATAGGCCGATTGGAAAGTTTGCTTTGTGGTGACTTATTTCAGCATTGTGGCCAAGAGGACACTGTGATGGTCAGTAACAGATGGAAGGTAAGGTGTGGGACAATGTTGAAAGGAGAATTGGGGCTGCGGTCATTGGGACCGCAGGCGGATGATTCCATCCCGGATATCCCAGCCACAAAGGGACTGTTTGGGATGCATCCTTCCGTCTGCTTCCTCCGCTTCGGCTTCCTCCTCTTCTGCTTCCTCCTCTTTTGTATCTTCCTCTTCCCTCTGCGAGCGGATGCTGTAAATGTGAAATGTCAGCATAAAATGCTGGAAATACTCAGCTGGTCTGGCAGCATCTCGACCTGAGACGTGAACTCTGTTTTTCTTTAAACGGATGTTGTGTGACTTGCTGAGTTTTTACAACATGCTCAGTCTTCTCAAAGGCCTTCATTTAGCATCTAGCAGCACTCCCTACACACTTAAAAAACTTTTCACATCTATTGCAGCAAGCCACCACTCAATAAAATCAAAACAACCCAGTCCAAAACCTTAAATCCAAACTTACCTGAACGATGTGTGTGTCCCTTTAAGAGGTACAGATATCACCACTGTCAGCCTGCTTGCACGCCAGGTTAACCTGGCATGCTTCGGACCCAGCTAGGGTCAACGTTCGCGCTTGTGATGTTAATTCGGCGTTGCACGGCGATTTTTGTCACAATGCGGCCATTTTGTTTGGGATGGCGCTACCAGTTACCGGCAGTGCAAAGGTATGGACGAAAACAGCGGCCGCTGTGGGACCCACCAGTAGCTGATGAAAGAGTGGCGGCTGCCGTTTTAGTGCCATTTAATGGCGCTGCAGAGTGGCGCTAAGGCCACAAATTTCTAGCCCATGTCTCTCCTCTCTACGTCTTGCACCAAGACTTCCAGTGCATTATTGGAAAACCTTGGTGCTCGCTCAGTCATTCTTCAGTCTTTCACAGCATAGAATCAGTTCACAAAGGACTCGCAACACTTCTTCCAGCTACAATGCCCTTCCCCTTTAAGAGGTACAGGCTGCGTTGAAGTAACACTAGCCACCCGCGATATTGGGCCCCCTGCTGATGAGTGCAGACAGTGAACAGCAAGGCTAGAGCTGGCTGCACATAGCAATCATGTAAAGCAGCAGACAGCACCAATTTAACGTGCTGCCTGCAATGCAATGAACAGGTCCCGCTTTCGGGGGTTATCTGATTTAACCCCCAGGGGGAGAAATTGGGTGAGTAGCGCCACCTGTTAGCGCCTAAAGAGGCAGTCAGTGGCTGTAGCACCACTGGCTGCGTCTCCTGCGATATTCAGTAGGGGCGCTAATGGTGGCATTAGGCATTTGCACTGCGCCGCCACCGATGACATCATCGGTGTGCGCAGCGCCCCATTCGTGCCCCGTTCGCGATATTTGGTAGCGAACGCCACAGTTGCGCCGCTCGCTACCCGCACCCGGTTCACGGGGCCTTACTGTGCCAGCAGCGGCGCAAGTTAAGGTGGAGGTGCGGGGCGGCCGCCTTTTCGGCGGCCGCCTGCCAGCACCTCTGTCCCCGACCTCCTAACCTCCCCCCCCCGCGGCAATGCCGGCTGTTTCCCAAGAGCCCGGCACTTCTCCTTGGTGCCGGGCTCATTTGCCGGCACTCGCGAGCGGGGATCGCGCTGTTGCAGGCACCTCCCCCTTAACAGTGGGAGGAAGGCCTGCAGTACCGCAGCGTGCCGTGCCGCAGCGTGTGGCGCTGCGGCACGTTGCGCTGCGATATTCAGTTTCAGCGCCCTAAGAGGGACGCAGAGCGCCTCGAGCCTCGCCCCGTGTCCCTCGAGGATCAATGAAACTGAATATCTGACGATCGCTAAAGCCTCGAACGCTGCGCTAAATCTTGCGCTCAGGCGACTTTTTCGCCACTTTGGCACCCCAACCCAATTTCTAGGCCCCAGTGTCTCTTTCTTGCATGTTGCATAGTTGCTTGTGATATGGCACATTCATGCTACTGTTGAGTAATGAATGTTTTTATGCCACCATGAGATGTTGTTGCTTGTGATACCTACAGGTAGTGAAGCTAGTACAGCAAGTTTACTCCTATGTGTGATCCAGGTGTACACAATACTGTACATGTGTTGTGCAATGTAATTGTATGATGTAGTATATGCAAGTGTATGGTGGCCTAGTGCTGATGGTACTGGCCCAGAAATCCAGAAGTCATGAATTTAAATCCCACCATGGTGAATTACGTATATAGAAATTATAACATAGAAACAGGCTGTTTGGCCCAACCAGTGTGTGTTGGTGGTTATCCTCCACATGAGCAGTAGCCCTAATCCTGTGTGCCTATCTTGTTACGATATCCCTTTCCTTCAACCATCTATCTAACCTATTCTAAAAAATTGTCATGGTCTCTGCTTCAATCACAGACTCCGATAGTGCATTCCACAGTTTCACAACCCTCTGTGTAAAAAGGTTTCTCCTGCTCTCTGTCCTAAATCTCTTACATTTCATTTTATATCTATGTCCCCTCGTCCTAGGTCCTTCAAAACAATGGGAACTGTCTCTTTCTATCTACTTTGCCAATAAATCTTACTATTTGTGGACTACCACCAGAAAAAATCACCACGAAAGCTCTTTTTTAATATCGTAAAAACCCAACTGGTTCACTAATGGGAAGGGAACTTGCCACCTCTACCTGGTGGCAGAGTGATTGCAGTCTCACACTACATGGTTGATACTAAATACCTTCAAAACAACAAATGCTGACTTGCCAGTGCCATCCACATCCCAAGAGCAAATAAACAGGAAAGTGCTTTGTCAATGTGTAAGACGTGATACTTACATGTAGAACAGGTAGGTGGAAAATTACAATCCCGCCAGAGGCAACACTGCCTCCAGATAGCACCGGGTGGGGGGTGCGGGGGGGATGCAGGCACTGTTTGTACAGGAGATGCATTTTCAGTAAGTACCGTAACTATTTTTTTCTTTACCACTGCAACTTGTCCTGCCCCGTAATGATAGGACTGATTGTTTGACCCAGCGCTCCCAGTGTTGAGCAGCACTCACCTGGAACATTGGTCAGAAAACTGCAGGCCTGAACCCATTGAACTTCTACCCATTGATTTAAATGGATGCAAAATTAGAAGCTGTGAGCCCAGGATTTGCACCTCCCCTTGCTGGAAGCACCCAATCGGGGAATCGGCCCTGTTGGCCCTGCTGCTATGGTGACTAATCAGCAGTTTACATACAGTTTTTCAGTGTACAGGTACATACATCAACCACTCAGTCGTGAATTGTGAATGAGTTGTCAGCCTTTACCCAAATGTACTTTACATCTGTTTGCTTTGGCATCATGCGTCATCACACTGCTGTGTGTCAGTCTAATAATGTGGCGTATTTGTTTATTCAAGTATTGTATTACAAGCGACTAAGTTCCTGTAACATTTTAAGCTTAATTCAGGTCACCTTTGACATATATCTCTGCTGAACTTTAGTAGTCAGTTAAAATCATAGAATGTTCAGGATTCTAAATGAGAGAAACAGGACATTCGGCCCATCTAATCTCACTTTTCTGCTTGCTCCCCATATGTTCCTTGTTTATGCTTGTTAAAGGCTGGGAGCATCTACTACGAGTTTACATCCTGGAGTTTTTTTGTTGCTTTTATCTGATAGAATAATGACATTGCTGCCTTGTGCAATAAAAGCTGCCCTGTTTGTATTGTGGGCTAGACTCCACAGCACCATGGCAACAGACAAATTTCAATTCCTGGTCAATGGCTGAGAGTGGGCAACAAACTCTACTGCTGGCCCATGTGGGCGATTTCAATGGTTCAATCTTGCTTCAGGGCCGCTGCTTCTCGAAGAGACTGGGAAAACTATGAGGTAAATTTTCCTCTTGACTGCTCCTGGCGCAGAACTTCATCATAGATTCATTAAAATTTACAACACAGAAGGAGGCTATTCAGCCCATCCTGTCTGTGCTGGAACTTTACCTGCTGCGAGTATGTATCTGTAATTTGATCACACAAATTTATCCTTCATATCTTAAGATGGGTTCCAGTTCCTCTGAGAGCTCAGTCATTGCCTTATTTACCTGAGAGTACCAATGCCAAACTCTGGGTGTCGCACACACAGGGTGCTGAGTGGTAAATTAAGCATCAGAAATTCAATGAGTTTCTAAATTTGAGACAATTTCAACCCGCCTCTTCAACCAAGCATTGGTCACCCCTCCTAATCTCTCCCTGTCTCTGTGCACATTTTCTCTTTGCATTTTTGTGAATCAAATTGAGATGCTCATTATGTTCAAAGAAAGAACCAACAACCAACAACCAACCAACATATAGCGATTTTCATGGCCTTAGGATGTCTCAAAGTAATTCACAACCAGTTGAGTACTTTCAGAAGTATTGTAATGTAGGGAACTGCAGCAGCCAATATGTACACAGCAAGGTCCCACAAACAGAAATGAGATAGATGACCAAATAATAATAAAAATAAGTATTTTGCTTTTGTAATAATAAAAATAAAGTGAGAGGAAATGCTATTAAAAATGAGTTCAACTGTCTGTACAGCAATGTCACTGAATATATTTAAGGAGATAGATAGATTTCTAGACGCAAAAGGCGTCAAGGGGAGAGAGCAGGTTCGAAGGGCCAAATGGCCAACCCTGCTCCTATTTTTCTATGTTTCTAATGCACACAGTGTCTGTAATAAAACAGGGGAACCGGAGGCAGTAATATGTTGCGAAGAACCAGGTATACTAGGAATTACTGAGACATGGCTACAGAAAAATCAGGATTGGGAATTAAACATTGCAGGGTACAACATATTTAAAAAAGATAGAGCGAAAAAAGGAAGGTGGAGTAGCTGTACTTATTAGAGATAGCATAATTTTAGTAGGAAAAATGTGACACAGATATCAGTAAGACAGAAATAGAATCCATGTGGATAGAGATCAAAGATAATAAAGGATCAATCACACTAACAGGGGTAGTCTACAGACCGCCTAATAGTGAAAGGGAGGTGGAGGAAGAAATATGCAAACAAATTAGGGAAATGAGTTAAAAAACATAGAATAATAATCATGGGGGATTTCAACTATCCTGAAATTAATTGCACAGAAGAGGTAGGTAAACGAGATAATGGAATGGAATACCTACAATGTGTACAGGCCACCTTTCTAACCCAGTATGTTAGAAGCCCAACAGGGGAGGATTTGCTACTAGATCTAGTAATGGGGAATGAACCAGAGCAGATAAGAGAAGTAAAAGCAAGGGAACATCTAGGCAATAGTGACCATAATATATGCTTTAAGATAAAAATTGAGTATAATGAAGAAAAGCTGATTTTGAGGGGCTGAGAATAGAACTTGGGAAAATAAAATGGACAACAATATTGGCAAACAATGATGTAGAACAGCAATGGGAAACATTTAAAATGGTGGTTAATTGAATCCAGGAAAAATATATTCCATTAAAAAATAAGAACAAGCTAAACACTAATGAGACACCATGGGTGAATAAAGACGTAAGGGAAAAATTGAGGGTAAGGAAAGAGGCATACATTAAGTATATGGACAGCAGGAGAGAGCATGACAAGGTAGAATACAAAGAGATTGGAGAGAAGTAAAAACAATTAGGAAGGGAAAGAAGAACTATGAAATTAAATTATCAAGGAACATAAAACAAAATAGTAAAATATTCTACAGGCACATAAATAAAAAAAGAAAAGTCAAGATGGGAATAGGGCTACTAAGGGATGGTAAGGAAAAAATCACAGCGATAGCTGTGATAGCAAAATGGCAGAAATATTAAATAATTACTTTGCTTCAGTATTTACCAGGGAGACAGATCAGGTGGAAATGACATCGGAAGATGAGATTACAAATGATATAACCACTGATGTAAGAAAAAGGAGTCTCACACATCAAGTAACTTTAAAGTAAGCTTTAAGCAACTTATAAACACACTATATACAAGAGAGGTCTTCACCATGCCTCTAGTAGAAGCCTCTTACAATACTGAATAGTTCAGTATTTATACCAGTCCAACAGGAAGTGACATATGACAGGAAGTGATGTATGTACCAAGTTCACAGTTCACAGGAAGTGATGACATAACTTCCCGGAAGTTATTATTATTATCACATTCTTCCCTCCTGCAGGATTAGAAGGCTGTGGTCTTCCTTTTGTTCCGCAGCCGCCGAACGAGGAAGAGTCACACCCGTTTGGGTTCCCGTCGTAGAGGGTCGCTGGTCCGCTTACATGCGGTTGGCCATTGGTCAGAGTCTGTGTGACCTGGATTACCCTGTGCAGGGTCGGGGAGATCATGGCTTCGTGTCCGAGCCCCAATAGGTTCAAAGTCGGTCTGCCTCTGCTCAGAGGGAGGTGCAGAGCTGGTCTGTGGCGGATCAGTACTTTCGTGCGCGGAACTGGGAGGGTCGCAACTTTGAGTACGGGGTTCTACCGGCACCAAGCTAGTTGGTGTCTGATCAGGATCCTGGAGAGGGGTACCCGATAGGTCCCAAGAGTTTCCTGGTGAAATGCCATCACCCAATGTCCCACTAGGTCCCAGTGGGCAGGGAGCCAGATCCCGTAATGATACGGTAGATACTCGGCCATCGGAATACCGTATGTTTGCATAGGTGGGGTTGGCATCGGTTAGTTCGACCTCGTCTACGAGAGGGTCATTTTTAGACGTCCGAACGTATCTTCGGAGTAATACAGGTCCAGGAGTAGTTAGCCATGACGGGAGTGATGTCCCATGAGATGAGCGACGCTGGAATCCAAAGAACCGCTCATGAGGTGTAGTATTTGTGGCTGTAGAAAGCAGGGACCGTATAGAGTGCAATGCATCCGGAAGCACTGCTTCCCATTGCTGGTCTGGTAGGCCCCGAGATCTTAAAGTGAGACGTACGGAATTCCAGATGATACCGTTATACCTCTCTACCTGCCCATTTCCGATGGGATGGTATGGTGTTGTTTTGCTTGTAGCAATTCCCCGTTCTGAGAGGTAGTCCTTGAGCTCCCGTGACATAAAGGATGGACCCCGATCTGAGTGAATATAAGCCGGCATGCCACAGAGAGAAAATACCTGCTCAAGACAGCAGATTACTGTGGACGCCAGCATATTGGAGCAGGGGAAGGCAAACGGAAAACGTGAATATTCATCAATCATGGTGAGCAAATATGTGTTCCGAGTTGAAGAGGGCACTGGGCCCTTATAATCGATGCTAAGTCGTTGCATCGGTTGGGTTGCATGTATGAGTATACCATCTGAGGGGCGGAAGAACTGAGGTTTTAATTCCGCACAAAGCCGGCATTCTGAGCATATTTTCTTTACATCTCCAGTAGAAAAAGGGAGATTCCGTGATCGTACGAAATGTAGCATGCGCGTAACGCCAGGATGACACAATCCATTGTGGACATCCATGAGAGTAGAGGACGACATAGTGGAGCAGAATGCCCGTGTGAGGGTGTCCGGGGCCACATTCTCCTTGCCAGGCCGATAGTGAATGGTATAACCAAAACAGGCCAGTTCCATCCTCCAAAGTTGTATTTTATTATTATTAATTTTGGTTCGTTTTCGATTATCGAGCATGAAGGCGACTGATCGTTGGTCCGTGATTAATGTAAAGTGCTGGCGAGCTAGAAAATGGTTCCACTTCCGTACTGCCTCTATGATGGCTGTGGCTTCCTTCTCAACCGGAGGATAATGTAGCTCGGCACCTTGTAAGGTCCTGGACATAAATGCTACAGGACGACCTTCCTGATTCAGAGTAGCCGAGATCGCCACCTCCGAGGCATCACATTCGACTATGAAAAGGAGATTCTCATCGATGGAGTGAAGAGCCGCTTTCTCCAACTGTTTTTTGAGAAGGTTAAAGGCTGCAACAGCCACTGTTCCCAATGGAAATGATCTAGCATGCAGCAAGGGTTGGATTTTGTCCGAAAAATGAGGAATCCATTTAGCGTAGTATGCAAACAGACCGAGAGCCCGACGTAAAGAAGCCGGATTCTTAGGTGACGGGAGCTCTTGGAGCGGGCGAAGTCTTTCTGGGTCTGGCTTAATGATACCATTGCCTACGCAGTAGCCAAGGATGTTGATGGTCGGTTGCGACTCAACAGATTTGGATTCATTCAAGGTTAAGTTACGGCAATGGAGGGCATCCCGAAATTTTTGGAGGTTGGCGTCGTGTTCCTGTTGATCGTGACCTGCAATAGTAATGTTATCAAGATAGGGAAAAGTGTCCCTTAGATTTTCCTGTTTAACCAGGCCATCCATTGCCCGTTGGAAGACAGCCACTCCATTAGTAACCCTGAATGGGAGGTGACGAAATTGGTACAGCCGTCCATTAGCCTCAAAGGCCGTGTACTGCTTATCTGAGACCTTCAAGGGTACCTGATGATAGGCACTTTTTAAGTTGTAAGTTGAGAACACTTTGTATTCGGCCAGTTTATTAACCATATCATCAATGCGTGGCAATGGGTAGGCGTCCAAGTTGGTATATTGATTGATGGTTTGCGAATAATCAATGCATAGTCGTTGTTTGTGAGGTTTTAGAGGGTTCTTGACAATGACGACTTGAGCCCGCCAGGGCAATGAACATGGTTCGATGATATCCTCTGCTAGAAGGCGAGAGATTTCAGCCTCAATAAAAGATTGGTCTTCCTGATTAAAGCGCCGCGATTTCGTTATTATTGGTTTGCATCGAGGCGGAATACTGGCAAATAATGAGGTTTCATTCAGTGAAGCTGCTGATAATGCACAAAACGGTAATTTAGACGGTATATTAGAAATAGTAAGACCAGGTTTGGATCCGCCGAACTAATAGTGAGTTTCTTATGCTGTTTCTGGAAATCCAGCCCTAAGAAGGGGATCACTACATAAGTCCTTGAGTACCGAAAGTCGGGTGGAGGGATACATGCGACCATTAAGTGTCATATCAACAATACAAAAGCCGGAGATTCTGGTATTAAGTGATGACTGAGCCATCGCAATTGCCTGGTCCGATGGGAAGACATGTAGTTTCAACTTCACAACAATCTGTTCTTTAATGAAACTATCAATACTTCCTGAGTCAATTAAGGCATCTAAGGTATGCCCTTTAATTGAAACTTTTGTAGCTGCATGAGACAGGTTCTGTGGGCAAGCAGCTGTAATTGGTGTTGTTGCACAGAGAGTGGCTAAAACTCTCAGTGTGCTTCTTCGGGAGAGAGCTCGAGAGGAAGCTTGATAGGTCCTAGCTGGAGCATCTTGATAGGCCCTAATTGGGGCAGTTCGGTAGGCCTTAGCTGGATTGGCCCTCGTAGAGGCCCTTGATAGGCAAACTTTAGCAAAGTGTCCTTTTTTTTTGCAATAACTGCAGATTACATTGCGAGCAGGGCAGGTTTTCCTAGGGTGAAAAGCATCTCCACATAAGAAGCATTCCTTCCTAGATTGCCAAGAGGCTGCTAAAGTGGGGTCATCCTCCTCTTCTTCATCAGAATTATCAGAATTAGATTCCCCCATGATAGGGTTCACCTGAAACCGCTTGAATTGTCTGGTTGCAGTTACAGCAGCAGATCGAGATCTGGGCAGCTGATAGAGGCCTGCATTTCTCTTTGCCAAATCCAGAGAACAAGCTAGGTCAAAAGCTTTTTGTAGCTCAAGTGTTTTACTTCCTAGTAGACGCTGGCGTATAAATGGAGAGGCAATCCCGCAGATGAAAGCATCACGAATCATTTCTTCGCGGTACAGCTCAGCTGAGGCTGCCTGAAAGTTACAATCTATGCTGAGCCTGCGAAGTTCTTGAAGGAATTCGTTAATCGATTCCCCTGGCCCTTGTCGGGCTGTGGCCAGTAGATGTCTAGCATAGACCTCATTTGGAGTCTTGGCATACAGTTTCTTAAGTGCCCGAATCACCTCATCGTAATTATCCCATTCATCAACATATTCAAACACTTTTGGGGTCACATAGTTGATAAGTATCCTCAGTCTAGTAGGAGCATCCGCTTTACATTCATCCAGAAAATTCTCAAAAGTACGGTACCAATGCTTCCATACCCTGCCAGCTGCTGGTGTGTTCGGGTCCAAGTCCAGATGAATAGGTCTAAGGATTCTCTCCATGATGGGTGGTTCCCTGGATCCTTAACTCCGAGTTTGTCCGAAGGTCTAGTATTTGTGAGTGTAAATACTAAGTTGCTTAAATTGATGTAAGAAAAAGGAGTCTCACACATCAAGTAACTTTAAAGTAAGCTTTAAGCAACTTATAAACACACTATATACAAGAGAGGTCTTCACCATGCCTCTAGTGGAAGCCTCTTACAATACTGAATAGTTCAGTATTTATACCAGTCCAACAGGAAGTGACATATGACAGGAAGTGATGTATGTACCAAGTTCATAGTTCACAGTTCACAGGAAGTGATGACATAACTTCCCGGAAGTTATTATTATTATCACAACCACATTTAAAATAAAAAACAGAGAAATATTAAATAAACTAATCAGACTCAAAGAGGATAAAACTCGTGGGCTGGAGGGATTACATCCGCACATTTTAAAAGAATCTAGGGAAGAGATAGCAGAGGCACTATTACACATATTTAATAATTCATTTGAAAAAGGTGTAGTGCCAGAGGACTGCCGGATAGCTAACGTAATACCTCTATTTAAGAAGGGAGATAGAACATGTAGAGGGAACTATAGACTAGTCAGCTTAAAATCAGTGGTAGGAAAAATAATGGAATCCCTACTAAAGGAGAAAATAGAAGAACATCTAGAAACTAAAAATATAATAATGATTAGTCAGCATGGATTTCAAAAGGAAAAGTCTTGCTTGACCAACCTCATTGAATTCTTTGAAGGGGTAACAGAGAGAGTAGACAATGGTAATGTAGGAGATGTCATTTATCTAGATTTCCAAAAGGCCTTCGATAAGGTATCACATAATAGACTAATGAATGAGGTCAGAGAATGCGGATTCAAGGGACAATTAGCAGAATGGATAACTAGCTGGCTTCAAGACGGAAAGCAGAGAGTAGGTATAGTAATCTGGGATGTAATGTTTAAGTTATCCACCAGATGAAGCCAAATATTAAGGGTTCACATTCACCAGTTTTTAAGGTAATGGGTCATGTATTCAATGTCCTGGTACACCAGTTAATACGGTAATGTGGCATTGCATTATGGGTATGACTCAGAGGTGAATCCTCCATCTTGCCATCGTGCAGTAAGAATTGTGTGTTTTGCTTGCAGCCTGTAAGAGATGTTTCTCTGCTACACCGGGAAATTAAACAGTTGGGTTTTGTTCCTAATATCTCGCTTCTCTCAGTTTCTGACCTTACCACTCGGATATCACAGTAGGGGTAAAGGGTAGCTATTTAGAGTGGCAGAAGGTGGAAAGAGGGGTCCCACAGGGATCAGTGCTGGGACCAATGTTGTTCACAATTCATATTAACGATTTATACTTTGGAATCCGAAACACAATTTCTAAATTTGCGGATAACAATAAATTGGGTGGGGGGGGGATAGTCAATACTGAAGAGGACTATATCAAATTATAAGATAAGAAGACATTAATAAACTTGCAGAATGGGCATATAATTGGCAAATGAATTTCAACATAGATAATCAGCAGGTCAGATATTACATTTTGGTAAGAAAAATCAGGAGGTCATATATTACTTGGAAAATAAGAATCTAAATGGGGTAGAAGAGCAAAGGGATCTTGGAATACAAAGACACAAATACACAAACCACTAAACGTAGTGGCACAGGTTAATAAAGCCATATTTAAAAAAATTACAATTATGTTAGGAAAAAAGAGGTTGGTCAGGAGCAATGTTGGCCCCTTGCAATCTGATAACGGTGATATTGTCAATGATAATAAGGAAATGGCGGATGTGTTGAATAATTACATTGCATCAGTATTTACAGTAGAGGAAGAGGATAGCATGCCGGAAATCCCAAGGAAACTAATATTGAATCAGGGACAGAGACTCAAAAAAATTAACGTAAGTAAAATGACAGTAATGAAGAGAATAATGGCACTAAAGAGTGACAAATCCCCAGGACCAGATGGTTTCCATCCCAGGGTTTAAAGGAAGTAGGTGAGCACTTTGCAGATGCCCTAACTATAATCTTCCGAAGTTCTCTTGATGCAGGAACTGTTCCTTTAGATTGGAAAACTGCACATGTCACTGCGCTATTTAAGAATGGTGAGAGAGGTAAACCAGGGAATTATAGACCAGTTAGCCTAACATCTGTTGTCGGGAAATTTTTAGAGTCTATGGGGGAAAAATTTGGTTGCTTTGTGCCTCTCGTTAGCGCCCTGAGAGGGCGCTAATGGGGTGCAAAGCAGCTAGCGCCTGGGTGCGGCGCCGCCAATGCCTCCCGCGAAATTCAGCGGGAGGTTAGCGGCGGCGGTAACCATTAGTGCCCTGCGGCGTTGCGCTGCCGGCGACGACATCATCGCCATGCACAGCGCCCTGGCCGTGATCTTCGGTAGCGTCCCCTGACTTACCGCCGGACACTATGTCCAACAGGGTCAGGGGGGTCTACCTGTGGCCGGGGCGGCGCTAATTAAAGGTGAGGTGCGGGCGTCCATTTTTTTGCTGGCCGACTGCCAGCTCCTGCCCCCGTTGCTGTCCCCGGCCTCCTCTACAGACCCCCCCCGTGGAGTGCCGGCTACTCTCCGTGAGCCCATCACTTCTCTTGCGTGCCAGGCCCCTTTTGCTGGCACTCTGATCCCTGGTGGCCCAGCTGGGCCCCGGGTCATGCTGCGCAAAGCTCCTCCCCTTTAAGAAGTAGCGCCCCGGCAAAATTAGCACCCCAAAGGGGGCGCGACTGAATTTTTCCCCCTATAAGTTAGGATAGGGTGACAGAACACCTCGAAAATTTTCAGCTGATCAGAGAGAGCCAGTATGGATTTGTGAAAGGTAGGTCATGCCTGACTAACCTGATTGAATTTTTTGAGGAGGTGACTAAAGTAATGGACAGGGGAATGTCTATGGATGTTATTGATATGGACTTCCAGAAGGCATTTGATAAAGTCCCTCATAAGAGACTGTTAGCTAAAGTAGAAGTCCATGGAATTGAATGCAAATTATTGATCTGGTTGAGGTTGAGTGGCAGGAGACAGAGACTAGAGATAATGGGAAGGTACTCTAATTGGCAGAACGTGACTAGTGGTGTCCCACAGGGATCTGTGTTGGGACCTCACCTGATCACAGTATTTATTAATGACTTAGATGATGGCATAGAAAGCCACATATCCTAATTTGCCGATGACACAAAGATAGGTGGCATTGTAGGCAGTGTAGATGAAAGCATAAAATTACAAAGGGATATTGATAGATTAAGTGAATGGGCAAAACTGTGGCAAATGGATTTCAATGCAGACAAATGTGAGGTCATCCACTTTGGACCTAAAAAGGATAGAGTAGGGTACTTTCTAAATGGTGAAAAGCTATAAACAGTGGAGGTCCAAAGAGACTTGGGGGTCCAGGTACATAGATCATTAAAATGTCATGAACAGGTACAGAAAATAATCAAAAATGCTAATGGAATGCTGGCCTTTATATCTAGAGGACTAGAATACAAGGGGGTAGAAGTTATGCTGCAGCTGTACAAAGCCCTGGTTAGACCACACCTGGAGTACTGTGAGCAGTTCCGAGAAGGATATATTGGCCTTTGAGGGAGTGCAGTGTCGGTTTACCAGAATACTGCCCACACTCCAAGGGTTAAATTACGGGGCGAGATTACACAAATTAGGGTTGTATTCCCTAGAATTTAGAAGGTTAAGGTGTGATTTGATTGAAGTTTTCAAGATATTAAAGGGAACAGATAGGGTAGATAGAGAGAAACTATTTCTGCTGGTTGCGGATTCTAGGACTAGGGGACATAGTCTAAAATTAGAGCCAGACTTTTCAGGAGTGAAATTAGGAAACACTTCTACACCAAAGGGTGGTAGAAGTTTGGAACTCTCTTCCGCAAATGGCAATTGATGCTAGATCAAATGTTAATTTTAAATCTGAGATTGATAGATTTTTGTTAACCACAGGTATTAAGGGATATGGGCAATGGCTGGTATATGGAGTTAGGTTGCAGATCAGCCAATATCTCATTGAATGGCGGAACAGGCTCAAGGGGCTCAATGGCCTACTCCCGTTCCTATGTTCCTATAAACCAAGCACTAGGGTTTATTTCTAGAGGGATAGAATTGAAAAGTAGAGAAGTTATGCTAAACTTGTATTGAACCTTGGTTAGGCCACACTTGGAGTACTGTGTACAGTTCTGGTTACCATATTATAAAAAGGATTTAGATGCACTGGAGAGGGTGCAAAAAACATTTACAAGGACGATACCAGAAATGCGAGGTTATACATATCAGGAAAGGTTGAACAGAGAAGGGCTGAGGGATGACCTAATAAAGGTCTTTAAAATTATGAAAGATTTTGATAGAGTAGACAGAGAGAATGTTTCCACTTATGGGGAAGAGCAAAATTAGAGGCCATCAATATAAGATAGTCACCAAGAAATCAAATAGCGAATTCAGAAGAAACTTCTTTAGGCATAGAGTGTTGAGAATGTGGAACTCGCTACCACAGGGAGTGGTAGAAGCGAATAGTTTAGATGAATTTATGGCGAGGCTAGATAAGCATATGAGGTAAAAGGGAATATAGGGTTATGCTGATAGAGTTAGATGAGGAAAGACGGGAGGAGGATCAAGTGGAGCATAAACGCTGGCAAGGACTGGTTGGGCCGAATGGCCTATTTCAGTGCTGTATATCCTATGTAATCATATGTTTTTGGTGGTGTTTAATGCGAGATAAATGTTGGCCAGGACAACTCCTTTCTTTGAATAGTGCCATGGGGTCTTTTGCATCCACCTGAACAGATGATGGAGCCTCACTTTAATAGTGCCTCATGGCAAAAATAACACCAGGCCTATCTTCTCCACTACTAACCATCTTCTCAAACCACCCTCCCCTGCCTCCTCCTCCCTCACCTCCAACAATAAATGTGAGGAGCTCATGGACTTCTTTGTTAAAAAGATCGACAACATCCGTTCAACTGTTTCTGCTTTCAGTTCGCTCCTTCACCTGAGCCCACCGACCTTACTTCCTCTCCGTTTTCCCCCTGCCCTAACCCTAAATTTACATATATCTCCAATTTCTCTCCTGTCTCCTCCCTTGCCCTTTCAAAGCTCATATTGTCAACGAGACCAACCTCCTGCTCTTTCGACCCTATTTCTACTAAATTACTGACAACCCAACTTTCTTTCCTGGCTCCCATATTAGCGGATATTGTTAACGGTTCTCTCTCCTCAGGCATTGTCCCCCATTCCTTCAAATCTGCCGACATCACCCTTCTCCTTAAAAAACCAACCCTTGATCCTTGCAAACTATTGCCCCCATCTCCAACCTCCCTTTCCTCTCCAAGGGCTGGATTTTACCAATCTCAGTGGTTCCTCGCTGCTGGCCCCAGCCCGCTGTCCAAAATGATTTTCCCCAGCGCGTTTGGCGGCCAATTGAAGGAAGCGGGTCTGATGATGTCATTTGATGATGCATCATCAGCTGGTTTCCTTAAAGAGACCATGAACAAATTGATTTTGACATTTGTGCTGTCAGTGTTCTACAGCATTGAGGTGCTGCAAACACTAACAAACACTGCACAGAGATACACGGCTGCGCACAGGCTCTCCCATGACTCCCTCCATATGCTTATGGAGGGAGTCACAGCATGTAGGCAGGTTCTCTTCCCTTCCAATGGGTGGAAGAGACCTCCCCAGGAGATCAACACAGTCTGGTTGCACATTGCACAGGAGGACACAAGCAGGGATGTTGTCAGGAGAACCAGGCTGCAGTGGCGCAAACCTTTCAATGATCTCAATAGATCATGAAACGTTAGTACAAAGCCACACGGAACATCATCCTGCTGTGCCTCTCATCACATCCCCATCACTCTGCCTTCCCTACCCTACTCCTGCACATCCTTACTCACACCAACTTACCTTGCACCTTCACCCATCCCTCTCTATCTACATTATCACTTCCCCATCTCACTAGCCACCCCTCACACTCACCCTCATCCTAGTGCAATCATACCAACTAACAACACACAAGGGTAGGCACTTGGGTGTTTTATGCAATGTTCATGCAAAGTTTCTGTTAATGTGTTGTCAAACATTGAAACCTTTATTTTCAACACTTTGCATTCTTGGACATATTTGTGTGCACCTTTGGAAGTGTCTTAGTGAGTTGCAGTGAATGGTGAGACATAATGTTACCCCCCGCAATGGTGATGAGTGTGAAAGGAATGGCTTGGGCATTAAAGGGATGCTTTATGGTGTTGGTGTGGGGTGGTGCCAACCTGGTGCATCATGTAGCAGCCAGGATGTACAGCATCAAGTGGAGTAAGTCTGGCCATGGTGAGGCCATCCCTGGCCTCCCGGGCAGCAATGTGGTTGGGTGCTGATGCCCTGTGTCCTGTGCAGCATCAGTTGATTGCGGAGAAGGCTGATGTTTGTTGTTGGTGCTGCTGGTGTGCCTGGTGCTGCTGGTGTTGGGGCTGATCGTAGTTGGAATCTGAGGACCAAGGTGAAATAGTTTCAAGGGCACCGATGCTGATGTCATAGATGGCAGATGAGGTTGAGATGACAGAAGCGATCTGTTAATGGTGAGGGAAATTGTTCCAATGAGGTGACACTGGATAGAGAGTTTGCTCCAAATGCTTGCAACCTGCATAAAGCTCAATCTGTCTTCCAAATGCAGTAAGCAACAGCTTCTGAGCTTTGCAAGTAAACAGCTGTGAGAAAGGAGCTTTTATAGTACATTTGCAGCTGTCAAGTAATGAGATGATTGCATGGCCATTCAACTCCCGTCCTGCTTACCTGATGTGATCCCCCTGAGCAGTGTGGACCTGGTAAACTCTGAAGGTGAGCTGAAAATAGTTCTTAATCCTCTGTTAACAAGGTCATAATGACCTGAATTGCCTCCCCCGCCGCTGTGTGTCGCGTCTGCTCAGCGATGACAGTCCCAACATTTGGGAAAGGCATGTGGCAGCGGGCTGACAGCGGGGTCCCATCCCGCTGTCAAAAATAAACATTTTCCCACCTGCTCTGCCACCGATTGCGCCTGCAGACCCCACGCAAAATTCTCCCCCAAAGTTCTTGAATGTGTTGTTGCCTCCCAAATCCGTGCCCATCTTTCCTAGAACTCCTTGTTTGAATCCCTTGAATTAGGCTTCAGCCCCTGCCACAGTATCAGTACTGTTTTTACTAAGGTCACAAATGGCAACCTAATTGACTGTGACAAAGGTAAACTATCCCTTCTCATCCGTTTAGACCTATCAGCAGTCTTTGACACAGTTGACCACAAAATTCTGCTCCAATGCCTCTCCACCGTCGTCCAGCTGGACGGGATGGCACTCACCTGGTTTAATTCCTATTTCTCCAACTGTAACCATAGAATCACCTGCAATGGCTTCTCTTCCTGATCCCGCACTGTCACCTCTGGTGTCCCCCAAGGATCTATCCTTGGCCCCCTCCTATTTCTCATCTACTTGCTGCCCCTTTGTGACATCATTCGGCAACACAACAGGAGTAAAAGGTAAAGTAATAAAAAGGGCAAAAGCAGGAACTAAGTGTCACAAAACATATTTGAAAGTTCTCTATCTGAATGCACGTAGCATTCGTAACAAAATAGACGAGTTAATGGCACAAATAACTACATATGGGTGTGATCTTGTGGCCATTACAGAAACATGGCTGCAGGGTGACAATGCCTGGGAATTAAACATACCAGGTTATTTAACGATCAGGAAGGACAGGCAGGAAGGAAGGGGAGGTGGGGTGGCTATGTTCATAAAGGAAGGAATCACTGTAATACAGAGAAATGATATTGGGTCAAAAGATCAGGATAATGAAACAGTTTGGGTGGAGGTAAGGAATAATAAGGGGGAAAAAACACTAGTGGGCGTAGTCTATAGGCCTCCGAACAGTTGCAACTCTGTTGGACGGAGTATCAATCAGGAAATAGTTGAGGCTTGTAATAAGGGAACATCTATAATTATGGGGGATTTTAACTATCATATTAATTGGACAAATCAAATTGGGCAGGGCTGCCTTGAGGATGAGTTCATTGAGTGTATTAGGGATGGGTTTCTTGAGCAGTATGTAACTGAACCGACCAGGGGGCAAGCAACCTTAGATCTGGTCCTGTGTAACGAGACAGGATTAATTAAAAATGTCCTAGTAAAGGATCCCCTTGGAATGAGTGACCATAACTTGGTTGAATTCCATATTCAATTAGAGGGTGAGAAGGTTGGATCTCAAACAAGCGTGATAAGCTTGAATAAAGGAGACTATGAAGGTATGAGAGCGGAATTGAGTAGAGTGGATTGGGAAAATAGATTAAAGGGTAAGACGATACATGATCAGTGGTGTACATTTAAGGAGTTATTTTACAACTTCCAAAAAATATATATTCCACTGAGAAGAAAAGAGTGTAAAAAAAAGACAGCCATCCGTGGCTAAGTAAAGAAATTAAGGATAGTATTTGACTAAAAACAAGGGCATATAAGGTAGCCAAATCTAGTGGGAGGATAGAGGATTGGGAAAACTTTAAAAGACAGCAAAAAGTAACAAAAAGATTGATTAAGAAAGGGAAGATAGATTATGAAAGTAAATTAGCAAAAAATATAAAAACAGATAGTAAGAGTTTTTATAGTTATATAAAAAGAAAAAGGGTGGCTAAAGTAAATGTTGGTCCCTTAGAGGATGAGACCGGGAAATTAATGGTGGGAAATATGGAGATGGCAAAAACACTGAATGAATATTTTGTATCAGTCTTTACAGTAGAAGACACTAAGAATATCCCAACACTGGACAAACAGGAGGCTATGGGGGGGAGGAGCTAATCACGATCAAAATCACTAAGGAAGTGGTACTCGGTAAAATAATGGGACTCAAGGTGGATAAATCACCTGGACCTGATGGCTTACATCCTAGGGTCTTGAGGGAAATGGCGGTAGGGATTGTGGATGCATTGGTAATAATTTTCCAAAACTCCCTGGAATCAGCAAAGGTCCCGGCAGACTGGAAAACTGCTAATGTAACGCCCTTATTTAAAAAGGGCAGTAGACAGAAGGCTGGAAACTATAGACCGGTTAGCCTAATATCTGTGGTAGGTAAAATATTGGAGTCCATTATTAAGGAGACAGTAACAGGACATTTGGATAATCATAATTTAATAGGACAAAGTCAGCATGGTTTTATGAAGGGGAAGTCATGTTTGACAAATTTGCTGGAGTTCTTTGAGGAAGTAACATATAGGGTGGATAAAGGGGAACCAGTGGACGTAGTGTATTTAGACTTCCAAAAGGCATTTGACAAGGTGCCACACAAAAGATTATTGCTTAAGATAAAAAATCACGGGATTGGGGGTAATATTCTGGCATGGATAGAGGATTGGCTATCTAACAGAAAGCAGAGAGTTGGGATAAATGGTTCATTCTCGGACTGGCAATCAGTAACTAGTGGTGTTCCACAGGGGTCAGTGCTGGGTCCCCAACTCTTTACAATCTATATTAACGATTTGGAGGAGGGGACCGAGTGTAACCTATCAAAGTTTGCAGATGATACTAAGATGGGAGGGAAAGTAGTGAGTGAGGAGGACATAAAAAACCTGCAAGGGGACATAGAGAGGCTAAGTAAGTGGGCAGAGATTTGGCAGATGGAATACAATACTGGAAAGTGTGAGGTTATGCACTTTGGCAGGAAAAATCGTAGAGCAAGTTATTATCTTAATGGCAAGAAACTGGAAAGTACTGAAGTACAAAGGGATCTGGGGGTCCTGGTGCACGAAACTCAAAAGGTTAGTATGCAGGTGCAGCAAGTGATTAAGAAGGCCAATGGAATGTTGGCTTTCATTGCTAGGGGGATAGAATATAAAAATAGGGAGGTATTGCTTCAGTTGTACAAGGTATTGGTGAGACCGCACCTGGAATACTGCATACAGTTTTGGTGTCCATACTTAAGAAAAGACATACTTGCTCTCGAGTCAGTACAAAGAAGGTTCACTCGGTTAATCCCGGGGATGAGGGGATGGACATATGAGGAGAGGTTGAGTAGATTGGGACTCTACTCATTGGAGTTCAGAAGAATGAGAGGCGATCTTATTGAAACATATAAGATTGTGAAGGGGTTGGATCGGGTGGATGCAGGGAGGATGTTCCCGATGATGGGTGAAACTAGAACTAGGGGGCATAGTCTTAGAATAAGGGGCTGCTCTTTCAAAACTGAGATGAGGAGGAACTACTTCACTCAGAGGGTGGTAGGTCCATGGAATATGCTGCCCCAAAAAGCTGTAGAAGCTACATCATTACATAAATTTAAAACAGAAATAGACAGTTTCCTAGAAGTAAAGGGAATAAAGGGTTACGGGGAACGGGCAGGAATTTGGACATGAGTCTAGGTTCGGATCGGTCATGGCCCTGTGGGTAGCGGAGCGGGCCCAGGGGCCATGTAGCCTGACCTGCTCCTATTTCGTGTGTCTAATTCTGTTAGATTCAGGAGATGGTTCTATGATAGTGGATTGGCGGTTAGGATCAGATCAGCCATGATCTTATTGAATGGCGGAGCAGGCTCGAGGGGCCGATTGGCCTACTCCTGCTCCTATTTCTTATGTTCTTATAACATGTATGCTGATGATACCCAGTTCTACCTCTCCTCCATCTCTTTCGAACTATCCACCATCTCTATACTATCAGACTGCTTGTCTGACATCCAGCACTGGATGACGAGAAATTTCTTCCAGTTAAATATCGGGAAGACCAAAGCCACTGTCTTCAGTTAGCGCCACAAACTCCATTCCCTTTCCACCGATTCGATCCTTCTTCCCCAGCAACTGTCTCAGGCTGACCAAGTCTGTTCGTAACCTTGGTGTCGTATTTGATCATGAATTGAGCTTCCTACCTCATATCCATTCGATCACTAAGACTGCCCATTTCCACCTTTGTAATAGCGCCTGTCTCCACCCTTACCTCAATTTATCTGTTGCCGAAACCCTTATCCATGCCTTTATCATCTCTAAACTTGACTATTCCAATGCACTCCTGGCTGGCCTCCCTAGTTCTACCCTCCATAAACTTGAGGTCATCCAAATCTCTACCGCCCGTGTGCTAACTTGCACCAAGTCCCGCTCACCATCTCCCCTGTGCTTACTGACCTACATTGGCTCCCAGTTAAGCAACGCCTTGATTTTAAAAGTCTCATGCTTGTTTTCAAATCCCTCCATGGCCTCACCCCTCCTTATCTCTGTAATCTCCTCCAGCCCTATAATTCCCATCGACCTCTGCACTCCACCTATTCTGGACTTTTGAACATCCCCGATTTTAAATGCTCCACCATTGGGGGCCATGTCTTCAGCTGCCTAGGTCCTAAGCTCTGGAATTCCCTCCTTAAATCTCTCTGCCTCTCTACTTCTCTTTCCTCCTTTAAGGCTCTCCTTAAAACCTACCTATTCAACCAAGCTTTTGCTCATCTGCTCTAATATGGCTCGGTGTCAATTTTTTTTGATATCACTCCTGTGAAGCACCTTGGGACGTTTTATTACATTAAAGGCGCTATGTAAATATAAGTTGATGTTGTCTCAACCAAAAGATGGCACCTCTGACAGTGTAGCATTTAACTCAGCTTGTTATCAAAGCATTGAATCTATGCACAATTATAAAGGTGGTGCTTTTCCTCCAGTAAAGTTGTGTTGAATACCATCTTACTGAGCCTTAAGTAGCATTGTACACAGACTTTGACATGATTCACCTTCTTTGCAATCTGTCTATATGTCACTGTGCATACCTATAGATCTGCTTGTGTTGACTTGTATTATTATTTGATTTTATACAGTTTTTTGTGGAATTTTTCCTCTGCACATTAGTGTTCTTAGGTTAGAAAAACTGAAAATGCTGAAAACACTTAGCGGGTCAGGCAGCATCTGTGGAAAGAGACACAGAGTTAACATTTCAGGTCGCTGACTTTTCATCAGAACTGGAAGATGTTACAGAGGGACAGATTTTAAGCAAATACAGAGGCTATGAAAACGCTGGGGAGGCAGGAAAAGAACAAAAGGGAAGGTCTGTGATTGGGTGGAGGGCAGGAGTGATTAGATGACAATAGTGATGATGGTGCAAGGCAAAAGTAGGTGATAATGAGACAAGTAGTGAAAGGAAAAATGGGTTCAGAGGAGGTGTAAATGGCAATAGCAGAGGAGAAAGGAAGTATGGAAAATCTGGCAAAGCGGAGAAGGCTCCCGTGGCCCGGGAATGTGATGGAAGAAAGGTGGGTAGACCCCAGGGGTGCAGAATCCTCTCCAAAAACAGAACTACCCCTCACAGAAGGAAGATTTCATGAAAGGGAGTTTACATTCCAGTGTCCATGGAGTGTATGAGGGATACGTTTGCGAGTGTGTGTCAGTGGCTGGGAATATTGCCTGGTGGCAGTGCCTATTGGATAATTCCAGCTCTACCACCAGCACGTAATTGGAAGATTTTACCACATAGTTTAAATTAGGCATGTGTAATGGGCCTTCCTGGCCTGTATATGAAAGAGAGGGGTTCCCTCGACACGACTTGGGCTATTTAAAGTTTCTAGTATAGTGCTGTGCAGCTGGGAGCAGGTCAGCAAGCGAGGAGTATGGGTTTAGGGAGAGAAAAAATAAAATAATCAGATTGAGTATCGTTTCAGGAGCTGGCAGTGAAATGGGACCATTGTTTTTTGTTTTGAGTTGGTGGCAGGCGAGGTTCCTCGAGGCAGAGGGAAACATTACCCCAAGAGGGATGATTACATGATTGTGCAATCACACTTCTGGAGAATCTGTTCCCAAGATAGATTTTTTCAGACCTTGTTCCAAGAGGATTTGAGAAAATATGCGTTGTGACACAGAACAAAAAAGAGGGCAAGTTGCCTCTTGACCATCCACTAATTCCCTTCAATATAATATAGAGGTCACATACCAGGGCTCTGTTGGATGTGACCTTTTTTTATATAATTCTTTGGAATGTGGGCGTCAGTGGCAAGGCTGGCAACTATTGCATATCCCTAGTTGCACATGAGTAGCTGGTGATGGGCCTTCTTGAACTGCAGTCTGTGTGGTGAAGGTACTCCCACAGTGCTGTCAGCTAAGGAGTTCCAGGATCTTGACCCAGCGATGATGAAGAAACAGCGATATATGTCCAAGTCGGGTGGTGCTGCTGAAAAAGCCAGTCGAATCAACCATTTAATGGACTTTGAGTTTTTGTTTATAATGAGGCAGGAGGCCAGCATGCCCAATCTCATCTCATTATAAGAGGAATGCTCGATCTATGCCACATGGATTACCCTTCCGTTCCTCTGATTGGCAAGCTGCCCATTCATGCTCCAAATGAGTGGACAGTTATTCAAGTAAGACCCAACATGAAAACATTTTGGACCTTTGGGCAAGGTCATCAGGATGACAGTGGGCTCACTCCGTTCTCTGCCCATCCGTGAATGAGCCCATCAAAAGTCTTCCCCACAATGTACAATAGTTAAAATATTGACTATTATCAGCCTTGTAATTCTCTCAAGTAGACGATGATCTTGGCTATAACGCATTATTAGTCTCGCTCCCAAAATGCA
This sequence comes from Somniosus microcephalus, assembly GCF_052327205.1. Taxonomy (NCBI): domain Eukaryota; kingdom Metazoa; phylum Chordata; class Chondrichthyes; order Squaliformes; family Somniosidae; genus Somniosus; species Somniosus microcephalus. The sequence goes on along the minus strand of NC_140996.1, from coordinate 79,542,441 downwards.
GACAGCATGAATCCCAGTGTTTATATGTGTGCAATAAGAGTTCTTTAAACATCAGCGAAGCATTGATGTCTGCCGGTGTGAATATTAGGAAACAATAATTTGACACAATAATATGATGAATTACTGTGACTTCAGCATTACAACAAAATGAAATTAGCTTTGCATTTCTCAGTGAAGTGAAATGGCACACGACAGATTTGACAATAAAACCTGTATACCTGGATATTTGATTTGTGTGACTCCCTTTCAAAGTGATTCCTGCAAGCCAACCCAAAGACTGCTACCCAGTTGCCAATTTTCTGCTGATAAGTATTGGAATTTGTCACCAAGATTGAGAAATGTCACCAGACCACATAATGAAATTCTGATACTCAACAGCAAAAAATGGCAATACATTTATTCTGCTTAATTTGAGCACTAGCAATGCAACTTGTAATCGAGATCCAGTGCAGAAAATATTAAAATAAATGTTTATTCGGTAAATTATAGCACTGTGTTTAAAATATTCCTGACTGGTAATCTGGTATTTAGAACTGATCAAACATGTATTGTCACATTACAATTTAAAGTAAAATCAACTCACAGATGATTGAAGCAACCCGTGCTTCTTCACCGTGTTTTGTTTTTCTGGTTTAGGAAGTTGACAACCTGTTCCTGATTCTGTCTGCGATCTTGCTTCTTGGGGATATCCAGTTTTTGGCTCTAACAGATACCGAGACAGCATACGTGTCAGATGTGCAATTACTGGAACAAGGTCAGTGTGCTCGAAACCAAATAGCTGCCAGCTACTGTCTGTGAGTGTCTGGATGTGAAAATAACAGAAATACACCAGCAGGTGGAGCCAGCACAACACTTAACACTTTGTACCACCACTTGATATTCCACAGGCACCAAGGGAAAATGCAGTCGGACAAAGTCTCGGGTTTCTGCCACAGTGTACATTCTAGAATCTTCCAGCATTCCCTTCCATCCCACCTGATTTCTGATTAATCCAGTAATATCCTCTGACACATATCGGTATTTGTCCTACCTATACACAAGTTTAAGCAGGACTACTTGATGAGAATAGTTTTGGGGGTACAGCTATACTGGTACTTGTGATCATGTAGGTTGGTAAAGCAGGGCTAGCCTCATCTCAACTGCTGTGCTCGCTGTTCGTGAAGCCCCATGGAGTCTAGTTAAATTATCCCTGATATTTTGTGAGCTGTTGCAAGAGCTTGAGGACCCTGCTCGGGTAGATCTTATGATTCAGCTGAGTGTATGTTGGGAATTCAGACAGTGAAGTGCTCGAACTTGGATTCCCGATAAGCGCTCCTGCCGCTCGAAGCATTGGACCAGGAGCCCTAATTCGCACAGTCTACCCCTTAATGAAAGGCATGTAGAAGGTCTGTATGGAAACCGTACAAAGAAAAGATGTTTGAAAAACCATTTCCTTGCCTGAGGAGAGAGAAGAACTAAAGTGCTGTACATCACTTCATCACTGTAAATAAAAAAATGATTTGCCAGTTTTTATGTAGATGGCACCCTTTTAAATGTTGGAGAATTTACATTGTCACAAATATATTGAATACAGTTACCTACAAACAGTTCGCGGGAGTTTGAATTGTACATTCTGTTACATGTGTGTTGTAGGCTTCTGTCAGATTTTGCAGCTCTATAAAATATACACAATTCTGCACCATATACACAATTCTGTACTATCTACACAATTCTGTACCTTATATACAAGTCTGCACCTTCTACACAATTCTGCACCACTGTTATCCACAGCTATTACTATATACACAATCTGCACTGTAAACACAATGTGGTACTATATACAGGGTACAAGCTTATTATTACATTGAATTCAATCTCTCTTGGGCAATTGATTTGATGCTGTAGAAAAAATGAAAAGAAATTATTTAATATTGTTTGAAATTATACTCGGCATGATAAGCAGGAATAGAGTATTTACTGTGTAGTGTTTCTGCTCATTAAAATGAGGCATGTCATTATTAATAAACAGAACACTTCCACTTTTGGCAACATCAGGCACTCCTAGATCAGGGATACCACAATCAAATGCAGAGTAAAGATCACTCTGGCCTGCACCAGCGATGTCACTTAATCAGCCATCCGCTGGAGAATACCCTTTACCCACTAGTGCAACACCTCCATGTCCCAGCTGACTTAATCTTTAGCCCTTTCTGAATGAGGCTAATGACCAAATCTAAATTCATATCATATCCAAGGCAGCTTGTGTTGTGGACTCAAACTCACTAGAAGCTGGGTCGGCATCACCCAAATTAATTCCAGGACAGCATAGAGAGGGAGAGGCCTTCATCTCACCACTCTGTTAAATTTGATGGCAGATTCCATATGAATGTAGGGACAGGAGTAGGACATTCAACCCCTCGAGCCTGTTCGGCCATTCAATTAGATCATGGCTGATCTGTACTTCAATTCCATGTACCCACCTCTGATCCATACCTCATCATGCCATTGCCTGACAAAAATCTATTCATCTCACTCTTAAAAATTTCAATTGACCCAACATCCACAGCCTTCTGAGAGAGAGAATTCCAGATTTCCACGAGTCTTTGTCCCAACAAGGAAGGACACTGTCCTAACCGGTTGCACCACTCTGACCTGCGGGGTGCACTATCTCTCACCAGCCTCCCACCAGAACAAAATGTAAAAAAAAACTTTCATTATTAATGGTGTGAAAAGAATTGAGCCCTCGCTGTGTCATAGCTTAGGTGGGAAGTGCATGGGTTTTGAGTGTATTTTTAATTCTGTTCAACTGTCTCCACTATGAAATGATAATAACTGAGCTGGTAAACATACAATTTAAAATAAGTTGTTTTCCAGTGGCTGGTATTCTGCAAGTGTCACCTGACGACCTCAGTTCCGCCTTAACGTCTGACGTTCAATATTTTAAAGGTAAGTGTCATATTATGCAGAAACCTTTTTTTTATTACTTTATTACATTTTCTAAACTTACAAAAAAGCATTTTTCTCTTCTTTTTTTCTACTCTAGGGGATGTGATTTTGAGGAGACACACAGTAGATGTGGCAAATTTTTACCGAGACCTTCTGGCAAAGTCACTTTATAGCCATCTTTTTGGCTTCTTGGTGAACAGTATTAATTACTACCTCCAGAGTCAGGATGATAGGGAAGGGTAAGTGTTATTGCTTCTTTGTCATATTTCTGTTTGAGTCTGTCCTTCAGCTCTTTGAAGCCAAAATCACAAGTCCATTTTTTCCATCTAATTAACAAAATATTTGGTAAAACCCACTGACCTCTTATAGCTTCATTCATGATGAGTTGGAGGTTATGCTGTTGCAAGCCCATCTACCTATCTCCCTCACACAACTAGATATAGGACTCAGCCAGGTGTGGCTAAAATATTTACTTCAGTCCTAGAGCTGGTTTCATCAAGGCTAGCCCATCATTGCTAGTAGAATAGCAATAAATAGTAAAAGGGTAGTAAGAGGAGAGGTGGGGCTGATTAGGGACCAAAAAGGAGACCTGTGCATGGAGGCAGAGTGTACGGCTGAGGTACTAAATGAGTACTTTGCATCTGTCTTCACCAAGGAAGAGGATGCTGCCATAGACATAGTAATGGAGGAGATAGTGGAGATACTTGATAGGATAAAAATTGATAAAGAGGAGGTATTGGAAAGGCTGGCTATACTTATAAAGTTGATAAATCACCAGGAGTGGACGGGATGCATCCTAGGATGCTGACAGAATTGAGGGAGGAGATCGCGGAGGTACTGGCCATAATATTCCAATCCTCCTTAGATACGGGGGTGGTGCCAGAGGACTGGAGAATTACAAATGTTACACCCTTGTTCAAAAAAGGGTGTAAAGATAAATCCAGCAGCTACAGGTCGGTCAGTTTGACCTCAGTAGTGGGGCAGCTTTTAGAAACAGTAATCAGGGACAAAATTAACAGTGACTTGGACAAGTGTGGATTAATTGAGGAAAGCCAGCACGGATTTGTTACAGGCAAATTGTGTTTAACTAATTTGATTGAGTTCTTTGATGAGGTAACAGAGAGGGTTGATGAGGGTAATGCAGAGTAGAAAGAAGGAAACTGTTCCCATTGGCAGAAGGGTCGAGAACCAGAGGACACAGATTTGAGATGCTTGGCAAAAGAACCAAAGGCGAAAAAAAAGCTTTTTTACGTAGTGAGTGGTTATGATCTGGAATGCACTGCCTGAAATGGTGGTGGGGGCAGATTCAATCACAGCTTTCAAAAGGGAGTTGGATAAGTATCTGAAGGAAAGAAATTTGCAGGGCTACGGGAAAGGGCGGGGGAGTGGGACTAGCTGAACAACATGGGCTCGACGGGCTGAATGACCTTCTTCCATGCTGTAACCATTCTATGATTCTATGATTCTAATATTAAATTGGCAAAAAAGTTACATATCTATAACATAAAAATCTACATTAAAAAAACATTATCTGTGGACAACACTGACAAGGGCACATTTTTTGCTCATCGCTAGTTGCTCCGAGAAGGTGGCGGGGGTCACTACAGTCCCACAATATGTGGGACTGAAATCACATGTAGACCAGAGTGTGTAGGGGTAGCAGATCTCCTTCCTTGAAGGACATTAATGAACCAGTATGGGTATTTATGACACCCCAACAGCATTCATGGTCATTTTGTAGTGCTAACTACAAATTACTAGTCTTATTGAAATCAATGATACAAATTGCCATTGTGGGATTTGAACTTCTGTTGCTAATCTAGTATCATAACTGTAACATTTGCATATTGAATTATCATTGGCCCACAGGCATCTGTAAGGAATACCTATTATATTCACATGTGATCACATGCTGAGTTGTCATTGGCCTGCAGGCATCTGTAAGGACTGCTATTGTTTAGAGGACCCAGGGGGTCCTGACTCCATCTTGTCCACACGGTGCTGTATGTATGTTTAAGTTCACAGACCTGATGCTTCATTAAAAGAGTTTAAACTGTAATACTCCGTTGTCCTGCAATTTATTATTTTTGTACAAAGTGTGCAAAACAAGACAATAATGACTAGACTACCCTATTCTATCTGCTTTGTATGTTGTTAATTAAAACTCACGGATCAGATTAAAGCTCCTTATTTTTCTAATCACAGCTTTGATCGTTAATATTTTGCCTACATTTTTTTCTATGTCTCCTTCATTGTTAGAGATATAAAATACAAATTGTGCAAGTTTTTAAAGTAAGGACCAAGAAATATAAAATTGAAGAAAAGATGTTTGCATTTTTTCTTCTTTACCAAATATCTTTGGCATAATATATAGCGTTATTAAAACAATATCATGTTCTTATTAGTTCCTCATTGTTAGTTTTTCTAGCCCTGTTCTTTGATTGTGATTTGTACAAACCCTACCTCTTTGGTTGTCATTTGTTGCTATTTTATGAAATCTTGCTGTGTGATATTGGCACATTAATGTGTGGATGTGTTAGATTGACACTCTTCACTCTGCTATTTTTCACAAAATGTTAATGGGGGTGAAATTTGTCCTGCTTTACATTCCGCAAATTGAAATCAATGGAAAAGAAAATCGGGCTGAGTGTAAAACGGGAGGCCGATTCACAATTTCTAAATTTGCAGATGACACCAAATTGGGAGGGATAGTCAATACTGAGGAGGACTGCAACAAATTACAAGAAGACATTAATAAACTTGCAGAATGGGCAATAATTGGCAAATGAATTTCAACACAGATAAATGTGAGGTATTACATTTTGGTAAGAAAAATAAGGACGTCACATATTACTTGGAAAATAAGAATCTAAATGCAGTAGAAGAGCAAAGGGATCTTGGAGTACAAATGCACAAATCACTAAAAGTAGCGACACAGGAAACCAAGTACTAGGGTTTATTTCTCGAGGGATAGAATTGAAAAGTAGAGAAGTTATGCTAAACTTGTATCGAACCTTGGTTAGACAACACCTTGAGTAGTGTGTGCAATTTTGGTTGCCATATTATAAAAAGGATATAGAGACACTGGAGAGGGTGCAAAAAAGATTTACAAGGATGATACCAGAAATGCGAGGTTATACCTATCAGGAAAGGATGTCTTGAAAAGAGAAGGCTGAGGCGGTGACCTAATTGAAGTCTTTAACATTATGAAAGGTTTTTGATGGAGTGGACACAGAGAGAGGGGGTCAAATTGGGTGCCTTTGCACCTCCCGTTACCACCCCCAGGGGTCGCAAATGGCTTTGCGACCGGGTGCGGCGCTGACATCGAACCCCGTCATATTCGGAGGGAGTTTTGCAGCGGCGCTATGGCATTGCGCCCTGATCTCCTCCGGCCAGAGGTCGTGACGTTATCACCATGCGCATTGTCCCAGACCCAAAATTGACTTCCGCCCCATGCAGCAGCGCCGGTCAAAAACACCGACAGCTGCAGGAGGCGTGCGTCAGGCGGCCGGCCGCTTTGGGGGCGATGATTAAAGACAAGGTGGCCGAGGTAAGTAAAAATAAAACTTACCTTTTTTGTTGCAGTTTTTTTCGCCAGTTCCTGCCCGCGATCGATCAGCCTGACACTCTGCTTTCTATTGCAGAGCCTGCAGCGATGGCCCTTCCCTTTAAGGAAGGGAAGGAGCCTTTCAACGCGGCAGCGCTGCATGGCCCAGTGTGCAGCACTGCTGATGTCTCCACCCCGCCTGCTGCCGATTGCACTCCAAGAAGGAAGTAGAGCACTTGATTTAGCACTCCACTTCCTTCCTGGAGCGCAAAACCAAATTGTTAAAAAAAAATCAAGAAACATTAGTGCCTGGCGCTAATTTTCTCAACTTTTTTAATTTAGCGCCCCAAACAGGGCTATAATGAATTTCTCCCCCACTGTGTTTCCACTTGTGGGGAAAAGCAAAACTAGAGGCCATCAGCATATAGTCACCAAGAAATCAAATAGGAATTTCAAAAGAAACTTCTTTACCCAGGGAGTGGTGAGAATGTGGAACTCGCTACCACAGGGAGTGGTTGAGGTGAATAGTATAGATTCTTTTAAGGGGAGGCTGGACAAGCATATGAGGTAGAAGAGAATAGAAGGTTATGTTGATAGATTTAGATGAGGAAAGATGGGAGGAGGTTCGAGTGGAGCATAAATGCCGCATGGACTTGTTGGGCCGACTGGCCTGTTTCTGTGCTGTATATCCTATGTAAAACTATTGCCAGTTTTGCTAACGCCCAAGGTGAATTTTACCCCCAGTATCTTTGTTCAAATAGCGGACAAAGGATTTTTACCTGACTGTGATAACATATTCACCTGGCAATACTGCATGGTACAGTTTCACCTCAGTTGCGCCCATTGCACCTACAAAGTGACTGGAAGGCCAACTGTAATTGAAGCATTTACAAGAGTTCAGCAAAACAGAAATATTTTAAAGAAGAGGAGCTATTAAAAGGTACTGGTAGAGTACAAACTTCCACTGCAAACCTAATGTACTCTGTAGGATATGAGTAACCACAGAGGGAATTTCAGAGCTGTGCCATCTAATGCAAGGACACCTGCAGCCAACCTGCAAAATAGGGCATGCTATAACAGTGGCAGTCAAGGTCACCACTGTCCTCAACTTGTCTACATTTAGCTCCTTCCAGTCCAGCATTGCAACCCAAATCAAAATCAAAAATCAAATCAACTTTTATTGTCATTGTTAGTGCACAAGTGCAGTACAACGAAATGTAGGCTTGCGGCTCCCGAGAGTGTACATTTAGATTAAGACATTTAAACATTCAACATACATTTGGCTTGTAATACATTAACATAAACATAACCATAATAAAGTGCATTGGCAGATGTGCAGGCTTTAGAGTTTATTTGTGGAGTTCAGTAGGATGACAGCCCTGGGAAAGAAGCTGTTCCTAAATCTGGTCGTACGGGTGCGAATGCATCTGTAGCGTCTCCCAGATGGCAGGAGGGCGAACAGACTGTGGCTGGGGTGGGTAGGGTCTTTGATGATGGACCGTGACCTCCGTAAACAGCGTTTCTGGTATATGTGCTCTATGGTCGGTAGCCGGGTGCCGGTAATGCGTTGGGCAGTTTTGACTACCCGCTGCAGGGCTTTCCGGTCATAGTAGCTACAGCTGCCATACCATACTGTGATACAGTTTGTCAGGATGCTCTCTATTGTGCAGCGGTAAAAGTTAGAGAGGATCAGGGGTGACAGGTTACATCCCTTCAGCCTCCTTAGGAAATAAAGGCGCTGCTGGGCCTTCTTCACCAGAGAGGAGGTATTGAGGGACCAGGAGAGGTCTTCCGTGATGTGGACTCCGAGGAACTTAAAGCTGTCCACCCTTTCCACCACAGCCCCATTGATGTGGATGGGGGTGTGACTTCCGCCTTTAGACTTCCTGAAGTCCACAATGATTTCTTTGGTTTTCATGATGTTAAGGGCCAGGTTGTTATTGGCGCACCACTTCATGAGATGCTGGACCTCCTCCCTGTAGGCTGACTCATCGTTGTTGGTGATCTGGCCTACTACCGTGGTATCATCCGCAAACTTGATGATGGTGTTGGAACCATGAACAGCCACGCAGTCGTGGGTGAAGAGGGAGTAGAGGAGGGGGCTCAGCACACATCCTTGTGGGGCCCCCGTGTTCAGGGTTGGGGGGGGGAGGTGTGGTTACCTAATTTGACAGACTGGGGTCTGTTTGTTAGGAAGTCCAGGGTCCAGTTGCAGAGGGAAGTGTTCAGGCCAAGAGTTTGGAGTTTGGTGGCCAGCTTGTTGGGGACGATAGTGTTGAATGCTGAGCTGTAGTCTATGAACAGCATTCTGATGTAGGTCTCCTTTCCATCTAAGTGATTCAGTGCCGAGTGTAGAGCAGTTGTGATTGCATCCTCCGTTGATCTGTTTGCACGATAGGCAAACTGGTGTTGGTCAAGAGAGGCGGGAACACTGGCTTTGATGTGAGCCAGGACCAGTCTCTCGAAACACTTCATTATGATGGGTGTGAGTGCGACAGGTCGATAGTCGTTCAGGCACGTCACAGCCGTTTGTTTTGGCACAGGAATAATGGTAGCGGTCTTGAAGCATGTAGGGACTACTGCCTGGGCCAATGACAGATTGAAGATGGCGGTGAAGACGTCAGCCAGCTGATCAGCACATTCCTTGAGTACCCGTCCAGGGATGCTATCCGGTCCAGCAGCCTTTCGTGCTTTATCAGTCAATAACCAGCTGCTATATCAGTCAATAACCATGTATCAAATAGGTGACTGATTATTATGCAGGTTTGCCAGCACTTTAATCTCCTTTGAAACAGTAGCAAGACACAAGAGTTCATATCACCCACAGTGCTGCCAGCGCAGAGGTTATTGATAGAACACATGTCGCCAGTTGAGCATCAGAGTCCTGCTGCCCTCAGCACCTATTATTTGCTCCTCTTCACCTGTGCACTGTGACTTACCCAGTGCTACCTCCTCACACTCACTAACTGCATCCTCTGGGGTGTATGGAACTCTGCTGTTGCCTGGAAATGTTGGTGAGCGGGCTGCAGGGTGCTTTGAAGTGCTGTTTTATTTTTTTGGGCTCCTAAAAATGCTGTCAGCTTGTTCCTCCATGCTTGTTCCTTCTACAAAAACAGAAAAGGAACAATTATTAGAATGTTGGCTCTAAGATGTACATAGCTTGCACTGCAGAACACTGTGGGTGATGGTTTTATGATTGTGTGTGTCAGTAACTGAGAAGGTAGACAAGACAAATCAGACAACAGCAGGATGGTACAAGCCATGATCTTGGGAGGGGGGGCGGGCTTTGGCTTCACCCACCTACCCCCATTCCCTCGATGTTCTTTAATGCAATGATGGCCATGATGACCCCCTCAAAGGTTTATAATTTCTGGCCCCTTGTATTAGGAACCATGTTGCTTTGCAAGCAGTAAAGTACTCTTGAGATGTTGTAAGTCTGAGGATCACCTGGAGGGACAGACAGACAGCCTACCTATGCGTCAATAATTGACCCTGCTTTCTTAGGGTCTAACATCTTCTTCCACATCTATTCCCTAATCTTGTGGGTACTAGGGACCACATTGACCCTGGCATTCACTCCTGCCAGGTTGGCTGAACCATTGCTTTCTGGGGAGGGTATCCTGTAGTGCCAAGCAGGGCAAATGCCCACATAGCTGTGATATTTTGAGACACAGCATATATATACAACAGCGCAACATGGCTTCCGGTAAGAACTGTACTGCACATGACTTTATTATTATATACATCAGTAGTCCACCAGGTGGCTCAATTACACTTCTCCCTCCTTATTGAAGAAGTCAATCATAGCAAATAATCATTGTACATGACTTGCATGGTATACACAACTGTTAGCATACATTTCTCAAATGGAACCCATTTTATGTTTCCAAATTCTACTATAGAATTCTGTAACACAAACAAAGGATATGAACTTATTTTCCAGATTTACAGATTAAATTTAACCACTGGTTTTCTGTTTCGAAGAGGATACCTTCTTTCTTGATCAGAACTTTCAGATCTTGTTGTAGGACTTTGACTCATTCTAGGCCGAGCCTGCGGATAATTTTTCTTCAAGGGCTGACCTTGATCTACATTTGGACTCTGTACACTTTCAGACTGTTTGTCTTCCTGACTCGGGCTCAGACTTCAATTCTGACTTGGTCTTGGACTTGTTTCTGGTATGTCTGATGTAGGATTTGCTACTGGTACTCTACTTGTAACAAGACTATCTGACTCATCAGAATAAATTAAATCATCCCAGCTTTCAACTCCTTCCACATCTGTAGGTAAGATATGATCAACGTGAACAAATCTAACCTTTCCATGATCAAACATCTTGACCAAATATGTACGAGGGCCACATATCTTCACTACTCTTCCTGGTAACCACTTTAACCATTTATGGTGATGGTTCTTCACTTTAACCTCCTGGTTCAACTTCACACTTCACTCTCTAACTCTACTTGTATCATGACTCTCTTTCTGCCTTGACTGTTTCTCTTCTACAGACTGTGCCAAGTTTGGATTTAACAACGAGAACCTGGTTCGTGGCTGTCGTTTGAGAAACAACACTGCTGGTTTCCTACCAGCAGTGGTATGAGGAGTATTCCAATAGGTAATCAGAAAATTTGCCAATTTGTGGTCGAAATTCAACTGTCATTTCTTTGGATCTGGATCCAACATTTGCTTGATGAGGGCACGTTTGACAATTTGTGCTCTGCGCTCTGCTGCACCATTTGAAGCAGGGTGGTATGGTGGAACTTTGGTATATTTCACACCGTTTCTGCTCATGAACTGTGTGAACTCTTCTGAACAAAATTGCAGCCCATTATCAGACACAATTTCTCCTGGAAACATCTCTACCCACTCCGAGTGACTGTCTATCACTATGAACAATTGCTTTCCTTCTAGCTCAGCAAAATCTACAGCTAGCCTTTGCCACACTCTAGGAGGTCATTTCCATGGCTGTAATGGTACTGATGGTGGTTTCTTGCTCACCAATTGACATGTTGTACACTGACTGACTATGTACTCTATCTCTTTATCTAAACTTGGCCACCATAAGTAACTGAAGTAACTGCGTGCAAAGCTCTTGGTCAAGCACATTCCCAGGTGCTGGTCATGAAGATCTCCTAACAATTTAGACCTGAACCTATTTGGGATAACCACTCTTGCTCTCCACATGATACAATCTTTATCCACTGACAATTCATTGCTACGAACGAAGTAGGAATAGATATCTTCCTCTGATACTTCGTTTGGCCGTCCATTTGCTATGTAATCATACACCTTTGACATAATTGGGTCACGTTTGGTTGCCCTACCAATCTCTTCAGCTGTGACTGGCAGCTCATCAATGTATGAGAAATAGAACACTTCTTCCTTATTGGGTGTAACTTGTGATGGGGATGGCAACCTGGACATAGCATCAGCATTACTGTGATCAACTGATCGTCTGTACTCAATGTCATACGTATACGCTGACAAAATCAAAGCCCATCTCTACATTCGGGCTGCAGCTAAGTTTGCAACTGGGGACTTTGGATGGAGGATTGCTGTCAGGAGCTTATGGTCAGTAACTATGGTAAACTTACGACCAAACAGGTAATTGTGAAACTTCTTGACCCCAAAAATCAATGACAAAGCTTACCTTTTGATCTGCGCATAATTCTGCTCACTGGCACTGACAGTGGGTGAAGCAAAAGCAATTTGTCTCTCCTCCCCACTATCTAGTACATAAGAGATCACTGCCCATACTCCGTATGGAGAAGCGTCACTCGCTAGCTTGATATCCTTAGCTACATCATAGTGAACTAACATGGTACTCTCTACTAACTGGCTTTAACACTCTTTGAATGCTGTGTTGCACTCTTTTGACCACTTCCAAGGGACCTGTTTTCTCAACAGCTCACTCAGTGGATGTAACAACGTAGCCAAGTTTGGGAGGAACTTTCCGTAATAATTCAAAAGACCCAAAAATGATCGAAGTTCAGAGACATTCTTATCAGGTCTACCTTAGACATAATATTCTGATTGCATCCAGCTTTCCCTTGGTTGGATGTAAACAATCTTTGCCTACTCTGTGCCCTAAGTACTCCACTGAGTTTTGAAGCAACTCACACTTGTGAGCTGTCACTCGTACTTCGTGCTTCTCTAGCCATTTGAACACTACATTCAACACCTCATCATGGATTTGCCTGTTTGGTGCTGAAAAGAGTATTTCATCCAAATAACACACTACCCCTTCAATCCCTTGCAAAATTTCGTTCATCACCCCCTGGAATATGTCGCTGGGCGGAAGACACTCCAAATGGTAGCCTATTGAAATGATATAGCCTTAGGTGAGTATTTATAATCAAGCATGACTTGAACTCTTCATCTAACTCAAATTGTAGGTAAGCATTTGTTAGATCTAACTTCGCAAAGACCTGGCCACCTGTCAGCGTTGTGAACAAATCTTTCACCATCATTTTCCAATCCTCTCTGGCTTCAGGTGTGGTGCCGGAGGACTGGAGGACTGCTAATGTGGTACCCTTGTTTAAAAAGGGAGAAAAGGATAGACTGAGCAATTACAGGCCAGTCAGCCTAACCTCGGTGGTGGGAAAATTATTGGAAAGAATTCTGAAGGACAGGATAAATCTTCATTTAGAAAGACATGGATTAATCAAGGATAGTCAGCATGGATTTGTTAAGGGAAGGTCGTGTCTGACAAACTTGATTGAATTTTTTGAGGAGGTAACAAGGAGGGTAGATGAGGGTAGTGCGTTTGATGCAGTGTATATGGACTTTAGCAAGGCTTTTGATACGGTTCCACATGGCAGACTGGTCACAAAGATAAAAGCCCATGGGATCCAGGGCAAAGTTGGATTCAAAACTGGCTCGGAGGCAGGAAGCAGAGGGTAATGGTTGATGGGTGTGTTTGTGACTGGAAGGCTATTTCCAGTGGGGTTCCGCAGGGCTCAGTACTAGGTCCCTTGCTTTTTGTGATATATATCAACGATCTAGACTTGAATATAAGGGGTATGATTAAGAAGTTTGCAGATGATACTAAAATCGGCTGTGTGGTTGATACTGAAGAAGGAAGCTGTAGACTGCAGGTAGATATCAATAAATTGGTCAGGTGGGCAGAGCAGTGACAAATGGAATTCAATCCAGAGAAGTGTGAGGTAATGCATTTGGGGAGGGCTAACAAGGAAAGGGAATACACATTAAATGGTAGGACACTGAGTAGCGTAGAGGAACAAAGGGACCTTGGAGTGCATGTCCACAGATCCCTGAAGGTAGCAGGCCAGGTAGATAAAGTGGTTAAGAAGGCATTCGGAATGCTTGCCTTTATTAGCCGTGGCATAGAATACAAGAGCAGAGGGGTTATGCTTCAACTGTATAAAACACTAGTTAGGCCTCAGCTAGAGCACTGCGTGCAGCTCTGGTCACCACATTACAGGCAAGATGTGATTGCGCATCTAGTCAGTTTCTAGTCTTTTGAGTTCTTGCTCAACTTTCTCTTTGACTGCGTATGGTATAGGACGTGACTTGCAGTAAACTGTTCTTGCGTCCTTCTGCACTCTGACACTTGCCTTTAAGTCTTGGATCGGACTGCCCGTTTCGCTGAACACCTTCGGATACTGCTTGATGACGTCATCTTTCGATGCAAATTTCGCTTCCACACAAAAAATCTCATTCCAATCCAGCTTCAGTGACATAATATTCTCAGTTTCTAGTCTTTTGAGTTCTTGCTCAACTTTCTCTTTGAGTGTGTATGGTATGGGACGTGACTTGCAGTAAACTATTCTTGCATCCTTCTGCACTCCGACACTTGCCTTTAAGTCTTGGATCGGACTGCCCGTTTTGCTGAACACCTTCGGATACTGCTTGATGACGTCATCTTTCGATGCAAATTTCGCTTCCACACAAAAAATCTCATTCCAATCCAGCTTCAGTGACATAATATTCTCAGTTTCTAGTCTTTTGAGTTCTTGCTCAACTTTCTCTTTGAGTGCGTATGGTATGGGACGTGACTTGCAGTAAACTATTCTTGCATCCTTCTGCACTCCGACACTTGCCTTTAAGTCTTGGATCGGACTGCCCGTTTCGCTGAACACCTTCGGATACTGCTTGATGACATCATCTTTTGATGCAAATTTCGCTTCCACACAAAAAATCTCATGCTCTCCTGAGTCGTCTCCCAGCTCTACATTCGATTTCTCTAGTCGATAATCACGCAACTTGTCGCAATATAGTGATTCCGGTACTACGCTCATGGATGCACTGGTGTCGATATTCTGGTTCCTGTGACATCTACTTGGATGACAATACCTCGTGAATTGCTGTTAGATACCTTCGTGCTCCTGATGATGTGAATCTCCAGAAACTCCTTGTCTTGCTGCTTCTCTTCAACAGTATGTAGTATCTGGCGATTTCTACTCCTAGCATTGCCAGTCGGTTTACTCTTCTGCCAGCACGCCTTCGCAAGATGCCCAGTTTTCTTGCTGTAGAAAGACACTTCCTTTACATATGGACAGCTTTGAGCGATGTGTTGTCCTAGGCATCGATAGCACGACTTCAATGCACTGTTACCATGGCCAGTTGCTGAGGCCTTGGGGCCCAACTGCCTTTTACTTGTAGCCGATTCACCTCGGTTGTCTGACGAATGGAAATGGCGCGGAACTCTCGGGAGTATTGGTCGGCCATATCCATCAACATAGCTGTCTGACAAGCTAAGTCAAAAGTCAAGTTACGAGTTGTCAACAATTTACTTCTGATACATTCAATTTTCAACCCACAAACCAAGTGGTCACGCAAAGCTCGGTCCTGAAAGTTTCCGAAATGACAGTGAATGGATAGCTTTTTTAAAGCTACAATGTACTCACTGATACCCTCGTCATTTAATTGATCACGTGTTCCAAAACGATAACTTTCAGCAATTTCCAGGGGCTCAGGACTGTAGTGCTGTTCTAACTTGGTTAGGATCTCCTTCAGTGGCGTGTCCTTCGGCTTAGTGGGAACAAGCAAATCTTTCAGAGTTTCATACACCTCGGGGCCTGCTTCAGTCAAAAGAATAGCCCGTTTCCTTATGGTTTACATCATCGGGAACTTCAACAATACTATTCACAGTGAAAAACATTTCTAGCCGCTGCACATACGCTCCGAAAGTCACTCGGTCACGATGGAACTCACCCAAGCGCCCTAATATTTCCATAGGTGCGGCCATCTGGACTCCGGCAACGTCGACAGTTCAGCCACGTATGCTCGAAATTACCTCGGATTTTTAAGTTTTTCTGCAAAACAAAGAACCTCTAACAGTCCCTCTGTTGGTTGGCAGGATTATCCTCCAACAAAAATTTCAGCTATGGAATCCGCAATCGCATCCTCATCGCCAACTCTGTGATATCTTGAGACACAGCAGATATATATGCAACAGCACAACATGGCTTCCGGTCAGAACTGTACTGCACATGGCTTTATTATTATATACATCAGTAGTCCACCAGGTGGCTCTATTACAATATCCACTCTATGCAGCAACACCTTCACTTCACCATTCATCAAACAGGGATGTTGGATCCTGCGTGATCCTACCACTTACCCAGAGAGTCCTGTTCTGACCCCAAATTTGTTTTATCATCCATTGGATTTGCTAGCTACAGCTTTTTTTCAACTAGTGGTTTTAAGTGTTGTATACTTTATTTTTAGCCACCATAGCCTTTTGCCAGTCTGAAACTATTTTTGGCCATACAGGCTGCTATTTACCTTTAAATCAGTCCATACCTTTTAAAATGCTGTTTAAAAGTTGCAGAAGTACTTAAAATCCCTCTCTGCTGCCTCTCTTATGTGAGTTCCCATCTGTAAGCTCAACTGATGCTGGGAGCTCACTCTGCATATAATGGCCTCAGCATATCAATGCTACATGCCTAAATTGAGCGGCATAAATTACACCATTCCTGCAGCCTCTATGAACATCACATGAATTCTGCTTCCCATTAATACCCAACGCATCCCATCCCAACCAAAACTAGCTGCTTATACTCTGTCAATCAAACAGAATATCATACCACCATTATAGGACTGCGATTGTGACCTTTTCAGGTGCGGGAGGGGGAATTTCCATGGCCCATCCGCCGTGACTTTGATGAAAGAACTGCAGAAACTACAGAAAAATGGCACAAACTCGCCCTTGGAAATTCATCCCCTTTTAGACCTGTTTATCTGCCTTTCATGAACTGGAGTACCCTTTGATTATTCAGCTTTTAGGGGGCTATTTTCAGCAGCTCCCCTAAGGTGGCTGTTGTGTATGTACCTTTAAGAGAATAACTGGTCTCAGACTGCAGTACCGGCAGTGACCACCTCTGTATAAAAGGCGCTAGTGAGCCTCTGTTGTTTTCAGTTTCACTATTGACTTCCATCAGTAAAGACTTGTTTTGTTCAACTCCTGCTGTCCGTGTTTCAATCATTCACGGACGTAATACTGGCGACAAGCAGTTACGAACCTACCTACAGTCTGCACCACCTCCTGGGATCCATTCCTACAGCGAAGTGAGCAGAGGTCGAGGCCAGAAAGAAAAGAAAGTAAGAGGCAGTAGAAACGGGCGTCGACCGTGGGCATCCGCCCTGTGTTGCGGAGTTGAAGATTGCTGGAGAAGCTGTCGGAAGCGGGGCCTGGTTCCTGTCGACGGTGCTTCAGCTAATCGGGCTGGTGGCAGGTAGTGCACTGATCCTTCCTGGGCTGCGGCGGTCGCGAACTCGAGCGGGTGGTTTGCAACGGGGCCGAGCAGCGTTGTCGGGAAGAAAAGAGAGAGGGTGGAGCACACAGGGCGCGGCCGGTGCTACGAAGCTGGGCTGCGTATAGACCCGCGAAGAGGGAGGCAAGAGTCCCACAGGGTTGTTCCACGACGGGAAGATAATTAAAAAAAAAGAAATATTAAACGCGAAAGAAACCGCAAGGAGCTGCAGGTTGCAACGGGAACCGCGGAAAGCAGCGCTAACAACAGCGGGGAAGAAGGCAAAGCGTGGGAGGTGCCATTTTGTTAAATCGGGGAAGAAGGCAAAGCGCGGGAGGCGCCATTTTAGATTTGCAAGATGCCGAAGACTGGCTGTATCATTGCTTTTGATAATACAATAGAGGACTGGACCACGTATGTGGAAAGAGTCGAGGTATATTTCGAGGCAAACGAAATAGCGGAGGAGAAAAAGGCATCGATATTGCTAAACTTAATGGGCGCTAGAACGTACGGCCTATTGCGGGACCTGATTACTCCAGCCAAACCGAAAGCGAAGAGTTTTAACGAAATTGTTGCTGTCCTACAGGAACACCTAAACCCTGCACCGCCGTTGATAGCAGAAAGATTTAAATTCCACAGGAGAACTCAGCATAAAGATGAGAGCAATGCTGAGTACCTTACGGAACTACGCAAGCTATCAAAGCACTGCCAGTTCGGAGCAGGACTGGCAGATACCCTACGGGACAAATTTGTCTGTGGACTCCTGAGTGAAGGAACACAGAAGAAGTTACTCTCACAGAAAGAGCTGACGCTAGATAAGGCTTTCAGCGTGGCAGTATCGTATGAAGCAGCAGCCAGGTGAGCTGCAGAAATTCAACAAAAGCCACAGGAATACGGCACCCACGAAATGACACGGGGATTTGCAAAATGTTATCGCTGCGGCAGAACTAACCATGACCAGAAGGACTGCTGGTCCAAAGACAAAATATGCAGGCAATGCGGGAAGATGGGACACATTGCACGAGTTTGCAGGTCTGGGAAGAAGACCAGCGACAACAAAAAGGCTACTAAGGAACCGTACAAGAAAGTACAAAAGATGACGGACAGTAGTACCGAAGACCAGATGAGCGATAGTGAATCCGGGAACAGGAGACTAAGCTGTCTCAAACTTCACAATGTAATTGCAAAAGAGGATCACCGAACCATTTGGGTCACCCTCACGATAGCAGGGTCCCAAGTTAAAATGGAATTGGATACAGGATCAGCGCTAACCGTCATGAATCGACGAGACTACGAGCGGCTATTTTCACACATACCTTTGAGAGAGACATCCATCATCTTGACGACGTATACGGGGCAAAAAGTAAATACCCCAGTGGAAAAATAAGGGTGCCTGTCGAATACAACGGCAAGAAAATACGGAAATTGTATCTCTACATACTGCCAAATGGTGGGCCACCGTTATTGGGACAGGAATGGATCAGGAAGATAAACTTAGATTGGCACTCCATTCATGCAATGACGGTGGACGGTAAAAAAGATGAAGACGTCACTCCTGGACGATTGTGAACAATCTTAGCTAACGCCAAAGAGGTATTTCAACAAGAACTGGGCACGCTTAAAGGCGTAACCGCCTCGATAAAAATAGAAGAGAATGCAGTTCCCAAGTTTTTCAAAGCAAGACCGGTACCATATGCAATTCGCACAGCCGTCGCAGAGCTGGAGAATCTGGAGAAGGGAGGCGTGTTGTCTAAGGTCGACTGGAGCGAGTGGGCGACACCCATCGTTCCTGTCATGAAGAAAACGTTAAGCAATAAGTCCGGGGAGCCAAGGAAGATTCGCATCTGTGGGGATTTCAAGGTGACGGTGAACCCAGTCCTTCACACAGTACAATATCCTCTTCCAAGGATAGAAGACATCTTCGCCTCGCTGTCTGGAGGGATGCGTTTTACAAAAATTGACCTAGCACAAGCATATTTGCAGATGGAGGTTGAAGAGTCCTCTAGGAAGTATCTCACGATAAACACTCACAAAGGTCTTTACCAGTATGATCGATTGGTATTCGGAGTAGCATCGGCTCCGGCGATATGGCAAAGAGCGATGGAACAAGTCCTGCAAGGGATTCCGGGGACTCAGTGTTACTTGGACGACATCCTTGTGACAGGTGAAGATGACAGTGAACACCTTAGCAACCTAGAACAGGTGCTCACTAGACTACGGGAACATGGGCTGCGAGCCAACCGCCCCAAGTGCAAATTTTTAAAGAAACAGATATCGTATTGTGGCCACGTGATTGATGAAGAGGGGTTACATAAGTCCCCTGACAAAATTGAAGCAGTTGATAAGGCCCCAGCGCCTGAAAATGTGTCGCAACTGAGGTCATTCCTCGGATTGGTGAATTACTACCATAAGTTTTTGCCGAATTTGTCGACAATTCTGCACCCACTGAACGCCCTGCTACGAACGGGGGTAGCATGGAAATGGAGCGATGATTGTAAGCGGGCCTTTCAGAAGAGCAAGGACTTAATCACTTCAAGGGAAGTATTGGCTCACTACAACCCAGCACTGCCGATCAGACTGGCGTGTGATGCGTCTCCCTACGGCATTGGGGCGGTACTGTCACATAAATTCCTTGATGGTTTGGAGAGGCCGATAGCTTTTGCGTCACGCTCGTTAACTTCTGCCGAGCGTAACTACGCCCAGATTGACAGAGAGGCCCTCAGCCTAGTATGGGGGGTGAAGAAGTTCAATCACTACCTGCACGGTCAAAAATTTACTCTACTAACTGATCATCAACCTCTTGTCTCCATTTTCAACCCTCAGAAGGGCGTACCGATAATGACAGCACAACGGCTGCAGAGGTGGTCCCTTTTCCTAGGGGCACACCAATATGACATCGAGTACAAAGGAACTAAACAGCATGGAAATGCTGATGGATTGTCAAGCCTACCGTTGCCAACGGTGGAAGAAGAAGACCTTGCAGTGGATCCAATGGAGTTATTCCACTCGACCATAGTCGAATGTCTCCCTGTGACAAATGCAAACATAGAAAAGGAAACACGGAATGACCCGACACTATCACGGGTCTATGATTTAACGGTGAAGGATGGCCAGCACATGGCGAACCATTGCTGCCAGCATTCTCGCCGAGAAGAGAACAGCTGTCAGTGTGCAGAGGAACCTTGATGTGTGGATCCAGAGTAGTAATTCCACCTAAGTTGACGGATAGAGTGCTCAATGAGCTTCATGAGGGTCATCTGGGTGGGGTAAAAATTAAGAACTTAGCCAGAGCGTTTGTGTGGTGGCCGGGAATCGATAGAGAAATCGAAGAGATGACCAAGAGCTGTGCAGGATGCCAGAAGGCCCAAAACGCCCCACCACAAGCTCCTCTGCATGCATGGGAGTGGCCCTCATCTCCATGGCAAAGGGTGCACATTGATTTTGCTGGTCCCTTCATGGACTCGATGTTTTTAATTGCGGTGGATGCACATTCAAAGTGGCCAGAGGTAATAAAAATGTCCTCAACCACCACGGAAAAAACTATCACAGTTTTACGAACCATATTCACCAGGAATGGGCTGCCTGAACAGATTTGCTCTGACAATGGACCACAGTTTGTGTCTGAAGAGTTCCGGAGGTTCTTAAAGAACAATGGTGTTAAGCATTACACATCTGCCCCATATGATCCAGCCACTAATGGATTGGCCGAGAGGTTTGTCCAAACATTCAAGAAGGCTATCAAGGCAATGTGTAATGAAGATATACCCCTACAACACAAGGTGGACAACTTCTTGTTTGCCTACCGGAATGCGACACATGCGGTTACCAACCAAACTCCAGCCATGATGTTCTTCAATCGAAGACTACGATGCCGCTTGGATTTGGTTAAGCCAAACGTCCGAAGAGATGTGGAGAACAGGCAGTTTCAGAATATGAATGAAAGGCCGACCAGGAGTTTTAAGATAGGTCAAGCAGTTTTGGCCCGGGACTACCGCACTGAGAAATATTTGGCAGCCAGGAATGATTTGTACACGACAAGGACCTCTCATTTATACCGTGGACGTTGGGGAGAGCATTGTAAGTCGCCATGCTGACCAGATTCTAGAGTCACTGGAAAACGTCAACTCTACACCACGATCTGATACACCTGGTGATGAAATCGACGTTCCAATTGCAGCTACCGCAGAACCGGTAATATTGGAAGCAGATGAACCAAACAACGACATTGATCCCGACTCAACATTGCCAGAAGAACCTGATACCCCAAAGAGGCGTTATCCAGACAGAATCAGGAAGCCTCCTCAAAGACTGAACTTATAATTGCTTAAACTTAACCAATGTATCTAGCAACCATAATTGTGATTGTAATTAGTTATCATTTAGTTGTTAAATGAATGCTATGTTCTGTTTATCTAAAAGGGGAGGAATTGTTGTGTATGTACCTTTAAGAGAATAACTGGTCTCAGACTGCAGTACCGGCAGTGACCACCCCTGTATAAAAGGCGCTAGTGAGCCTCTGTTGTTTTCAGTTTCACTATTGACTTCCATCAGTAAAGACTTGTTTTGTTCAACTCCTGCTGTCCGCGTCTCAATCATTCACGGACGTAATAGTGGCCAAGATGGGATCTTGAGCTGAAACACCGGTTTAGCCCACATTTAGCGCAAGACACCATCTTGATAAAGCAGTTGAAGCCAGCGTGATGAACGGCCGCCCGGAGGCTTGTTAAACAGCTGATTGCCACTTAAAATGCCTGCTTGCACTCATTAAAGAGGCTGCATGCATTTTGGTGGCTAGCGTTTCAACTAATGCCCTCTCCTAATAGCGACCAGCTTTTTGGGAGCAATAATGGCGTTGATGTCGATTTCAAGCGCTATTTAAAGGGATACTCACCTTTTCATGGTCATTGCTGCTGGAGCTGTGAAGAGGACCTCTGAAATACATTGGGAGACTTTCTCGGACACTTTGTCAAGACTTCACCAACACTCGAGCAACATTTATTCCAGAAATTCTCTGAGGACTTCATCTAAAATGAGTAAGGGGGCGATTTTCTCCGATACTTTCTGTGAGTCTGTGTTTTCAAATGTAGTTATGCTGAATAACAGGACACAGACTACAGAAGTAATTAAACAGGTCTTTAGTGATTGAGGGTCAGGGCTGAACTGGGATACACTTTGCTCCGCAGGGTTTATATACCGGTGTGGTCACCACCGGTACTACAATGTACAGGACCCATCAAAAAGTAGTCCATCACCTTAAGGTATCCTCTTAAGGTGGTACAGGTTACATACACTACAATTCCTCCCCTTTTAGCTTAACAGTGTACACCCCAATTTAAACATTACATGGATAACATATATACAATTTTCACACAAAGCTGTTCAAAGATTCAGTCTCTGAGGAGGCCTCCTGATCCGGGCTGGATAACGCCTTTCAGGGGTCTCTGGTTCTCGTTGCTGGGGTGACTCATCCATTTGATCTCCTATGGATTGAACATCATCATGTACGTTCGAGTCTGAGGTAGATGCTACAGGCTCAATAACCTCTTCAACTGGTGTCTCTGCCGTAGACATGGGGTCGACCCTTGTTCTCGATTCCACAAGTTGGTCAGCATGACGTCGTATTACGTTCTCTCCAACGTCTACCGTGTACATCAAGGGTCCTTGTCGGGCACGAATTGTTCCGGATTGCCATTTATCATCCCTATAGTCCCTGGCCAACACTGGTTGTCCTATTTCGAAACTCCGAGTGGCCTTGTTATTTATGTGCTGGAATTGCTTGTTTTCGACTTCCCTTCGCACATTGGGTTTTAACAAATCCAACCGGGACCGCAACCTCCTGTTATAGAACATTATGGCAGGGCTTTGATTTGTCACTGCATGCGTGGCGTTTCGATATGCCATCAGGAAATTGTCCATCTTGTGTTGTAGTGGAATATGGTCTTCGCTCATGGCCTTTATCGCCTTTTTGAACGTTTGTACAAATCTCTCGGCCAACCCATTTGTAGCCGGATGATATGGGGCAGATGTATAGTGTTTCACCCCATTCTTTTTCATGAATTTCTGGAATTCTTCTGACACGAGCTGTGGTCCGTTGTCTGAACATATTTGTTCCGGCAACCCATTCCTTGCAAATATGGTTCTTAGAACTGCAATCGTCTTCTCCGAGGTAGTGGTCGACATCTTAATCACTTCTGGCCATTTAGAATGTGCATCTACTGCTATCAAAACCAGTGATGTTACCCGTTTTTGGCATCCTTGTTGAGTTTCCTTTCCTTCGGATATGATTATTATTTTATTTTATTTTATTTTATTTTTTTCAAAATGGCGGCTTCCCGCGCTTGGCGGCTTTTCCCGCGCTTGGCGGCTTGTCCCGCGCTTGGCTTCTTCCCCCGCCGACTCAAAATGGCGATTACCGTGCTGTTGCCGTTCTCGCCTCCCAGCGGTCCTTTATTTTCCCCTACGCTGCTGCTCTTGTTCCCCGCCGCTCCCGCGGTCCTTGTGGTCATAAACGCTTTTCTGGCTGCTGCGCGTCTCTGCCCCAATTGCAGTCCGGCCCCTGACACCGGCTGCGGTCGTGTTCTCCGCCCTTTTCGTCGTTTCCCTCCCCTTCTCTTACTGACAACTCGGCCGACTTCCCCCCCGTGCCGCTTGATCGGGCTTACCCGCCGCTGTCGTCGAAGGGATGTTCACTGATGTTTGACTTCGTGGCCAGAAACCAACCCGGGTTCCCGATGGCCTCCCCTGCTATGCAGTGCCCAGCAGGATGTTGAGGGTGGATTTCCTTGTTCGACGCCCGTTTCAGAGGCGAAGCTTCCTTTGATGCAACTGCCGCTAGGTAAGATCAGACTCGTCGCCACTGTTGAGTCTGTGTTTTCAAATGTAGTTATGCTGAATAACAGGACACAGACTACAGAAGTAATTAAACAGGTCTTTAGTGATTGAGGGTCAAGGCTGAACTGGGATACACTTTGCTCCGCAGGGTTTATATACCGGTGTGGTCACCACCGGCACTACAATGTACAGGAGCCATCAAAAAGTAGTCCATCACCTTAAGGTATCCTCTTAAGGTGGTACAGGTTACATACACTACACTTTCGACTCTCCGAGGCGGACAAGATCATTAAACAGCTGATTGCCACTTAAAATGCCTGCTAGTCCCTGAGCCATCCTACAACGTGCCTATGTGTGCCAGCCAGAGTACTCCAGACCTTCAGTCGAATGGCCAGCATAAACCCCTGTGGGATAAAAATTCAGGGTTTAGCACCACCCATTACCGGCAGATTCGGTGAAATAAATGGCGGGCGCCGCTCTTCCGCCCTCTGCCGGCGGGTCCCGCGGCGGCTGCCATTTTTGGGTGGCTGACAGCGCTGCCGATGTCGGCGCTCACCCAAATTATGTAGATGATGCAGATTGTGACGTCAGTGAGTGTGCAACGCTTGAAAGAGGTTAATAAAGCTGGTGGAGTTGCAGAAAGTTGCACAGAGCCAGTCAAACTGCAAAAACATGTCTGGTCTGGCCTATATATGACTCCAGACCCATAGCAATGTGGTTGACTTAACTGCCCTCTGCCGTTGAAGAAGGCAGCTCACCACCACCTTCTCAAGTCAATTTGGGATGGGCAATAAATGATAGCCATGCCAGCGATGCCCACATCCCATGAACGAATAATAAAAAATGACTCCCCTCCGCAATCCCACCACTCATGTCCAGCGCTTATATAATGAGAGCCATACTTCCACCAGGAACATCATCGAGCAGAACATCGAGCTACTGAAGCAATAGTTCCGCTGCCTTGACCGCTCGGGAGGAGCCCTCCAGTACTCAGTGGAACGGGTGTCGCATTTTGTCGTGGTCTGTTGCAGGCTTCACAACTTGGCCATCATGAGGACACAGCCCTTGCCACCAGGGATTGCAAGCCCGCCTCAGGAGGAGGAGAAGGATGAGGAAAAGGGTGAGGAGGAAGGGAGGAGGCAGGCTGCCAATCCCCCTTCTGGAGGGGCTGTCCGTGAACACCTCATCAGAGTTCAATTCCAATGAATGAAACTCCAAATCCCGTTGCTCACCACATCCCCATCATACCATCCCTCTGTCACAGAATATCATCGCATCCTCCTGGGTACACAGCTGAAATGAGAGTCACCACAAAAGATTCCAAACAAAATTCAGTTTACACATATGATATCAACTAATCGCCCTTATGCAAACCCTTAGTGCCTGTCGTTCAGGTGCCCTTTCCTGCTCTTGTGCTCCTATGAAGTGCTCCCTCAGTGGCTGCAGCATGGCTGGTGGCTCTGTGCAATACCCCATGCAATGTTGGAGGCAGACTCCTCCATGCTCCTTGACATTACCAAGAGGCTCTCTGGTAGGCTTGCCATTACACCTAGCATTTTGGTGTGTATGCCCATCACCCTTCTTCTGAAGGCCTCCCATCGAGGTCCTACATAAGAACATAAGAGAACATAAGAAATAGGAGCAGGAGTAGGCCAATCGGCCCCTCGAGCCTGCTCCACCATTCAATAAGATCATGGCTGATCTGATCCTAACCTCAAGTCTTCTATCACTCTTCATCCCACCTGAACCCATGTGATCTCCCGGGAGAGGCGAAAAACCAGATAAAAAACCCAATGGCCAATGTGGGAGAAAAAATCTGGGAAATTCCTCTCCGACCCATCTAGGCGATCGAAACTCTTCCAGGAGATCACTCTGTCCCTATATTTTCTACAGTACTTACCTTCTGTAAAGGCGATCTCCACCCCAGCCAGGAACAGGAATAAAACCATCTCCTGAAATCTAACACAGAATTAGAACACAAGAAGTAGGAGCAGAACCAGGCTACACGGCCCCTGGGCCTGCTCCACGACCCACAGGGCCATGACCATTCCGAACCTAGACTCATGTCCAATTTCCTGCCCACTCCCCGTAACCCTTAATTCCCTTTACTTCTAGGAAACTATCTATTTCTGTTTTAAATTTATTTAATGATGTAGCTTCCACAGCTTTCTGGGGCAGCAAATTTCACAAACCTACCACCCTCTGAGTGAAGAAGTTTCTCCTCATCTCAGTTTTGAAAGAGCAGCCCCTTATTTTAAGATTATGCCCCCTAGTTCTAGTTTCACCCATCATTGGGAACATCCTCTCCGCATCCACCCGATCAAGCCCCTTCACAATCTTATATGTTTCAATAAGATCGCCTCTCATTCTTCTGAACTCCAATGAGTAGAGCCCCAATCTACTCAACCTCTCCTCATATGACTACCCCCTCATCCCCGGGATTAACCGAGTGAACCTTCTTTGTACTGAGTCGAGAGCAAGTCCTCATCTGAGTCATGTGCAGTAGAACATGCGCGTGAACTCGCCCTCCGGGGAGCTGGTCCCCGAGATACCCTTTCCCACTAGTCTTGCTGCATGCCCGGTGCCTCACCCTGTGCAGATCCCGCTTCTGCCTGACATCGATAGTGGGGAAAATGCTAGAGTCCATTATAAAAGATGTAATAGCAGAGCACTTGGAAAACAGTGACAGGATCGGACAAAGTCAACATGGATTTACGAAAAGTAAATCATGCTTGACTAATCTACTGGAATTTTTTGAGGATGTAACTGGTAGAATAGATAAGGGAGAACCAGTGGATGTGGTGTATTGGGACTTTCAGTAGGCTTTCGATAAGGTCCCACATAAGAGATTGGCATGCAAAGTTAAAGCACATGGGATTGGGGGTAAGGTACTGACTTGGATAGAGAGCTGGTTGGCAGACAGGAAGCAAAGAGTTGGAATAAACAGCTCTTTTTCCAAGTGGCAGGCACTGACTAGTGGGGTACCACAGGGATTGGTACTAGGACCACAGCTATTCACAATATATATTAATGATCTAGACGAGGGAACTAGATGTAATGGGGTCGATTTTCCTGGAGCCATCAGGCGGGGTTTCAGGCATGTGGGGGGGGAAAATCCCGAATTTGGGGATCCCGACACCATCCCGCCCAAAACCCCGCCCCACGCAAGTTTCAGGGACGGCGGGTACCCGCCCTGCACTGGGACCCGCCGAAACCAAGCGGGAAGGGATTAGTGCCAATTAACTGCCTGTTAACAGTTTTTAGCCTTATCCCTATTTTGAAGGGTTTCGTGTGGGATTCCCGACGGCTCCAAACCACGTCAGGTTAGAGCAGGCGGGCCGTCGGGTTGAAGGAGTTGGAGGGGTCGCGATGTCGGTGCTCAGGTGAGTGATGGGTGCATGAGTGCAAAGGTAAGTGTGTTTGGTGTGTCTAAAGTGTGTAAAGAACTTTTACTTACCTGTACTTACCTTAACAGCCTTTCTTCCTGTAGCCGTCGGGAGCCCATCACTCAGCCGGCACTTAAAGCTGAACGGCTGCGATCTGTGAAAAGTGACAACCTTCAGCTTTGAGTGCTGCTGAGAGTTCTAACTGAGTCTGTGCAGAAGGACTCATGTTAGAACTCAGACTGTCAGTGTTTCACAGCTTCAAACAGCTGTGAAACACTGATATTTCATCTGTCAAGAACTCTTGACAGATGAAATTGCTGTCTGCGACGTCACCTGTTGCTGGGTGGCCCTTAATTGGCCTGCTGAGCCCGTTGGGCGGGCTCAACAAGGTCAATCAAGGGAAAATCGCACGGATTGGCCGGACGTCAAAGTAGGCGGGTCTAAAACCCGAAAGTTGGAGTCCTGCCTTCTTCCCGACAGCTTCAGGAAAATTGACCCCAATATCCCCAAGTTTGCAGATGAGACAAAGCTAGGTGGGCGTGTGTGCTGTGAGGAGGATGCAGAGAAACTCCAGTATGATTTGGACAGGTTGGGTGATTGGGCAGATGCATGGCAGATGCAGTATAATGTGGATAAATGCGAGGTTATCCACTTTGGTGGCAAAAACAGAAAGACAGATTATTATCTGAACGGCAATAGATTGGGAAAAGGGGAAGTGCAACGAGACCTGGGTGTCCTTGTGCACCAGTCGCTGAAGGTAAGCATGCAGGTGCAGCAGGCGGTTAAGAAGGCAAATGGTATGTTGGCCTTCATAGTGAGAGGATTCGAGTACAGGAGCAAGGATTTCTTGCTGCAGTTGTACAGGGCTTTGGTGAGATGACACCTTGAGTATTGTGTGCAGTTTTGGTCGTCTTATCTGAGGAAGGATGTTCTTGCCATGGAGGGAATGCAGCGAAGATTCACCAGACTGATACCTGGGATGGCAGGAATGGATATATGAAGAGAGATTGGGTCGATTAGGCTTATATTCGCTAGAGTTTAGAAGAATGAGAGGGGATCTCATTGAAACTTATAAAGTTCTAACAGGACTAGACAGACTAGATGCAGGAAGGATGTTCCCGATGGCGGGGGAGTCCAGAACCAGGGGTCACAGTCTAAGGATAAGGGGTAAGCCATTTATGACTGAGATGAGGAGGAATTTCTTCACCCAGAGAGTGGTGAACCTGTGGATTTCTCTACCACAGAAGGCAGTTGAGGCCAACTTATTAAATATATTCAAGAAGGAGTTAGATATATTTCTTAAGGCTAAAGAGATCAAGGGATATGGGGAGAAAGCAGGGACAGGATACTAAATTTGGATGATCAGCCATGATCTGATTAAATGGCGGAGCAGGTTCGAGGGGCCGAATGGCCTATTCCTGCTCCTATCTTCTATGTTTCTATGTTTCGACACTAGCCTCTAAAGTACACGCATTGCCAGTTTCTGAGCTGGTGTCTGCAAGTGACAAATGCAGTGACGTTGTGTCTTCTTCTTCTCCCCCCTCGCTTTCCTCCATCGCCTCGGGGATAGGCTGGTCTGGTGCTTGTTCTTGATTATCTGAAAGCAGAAATGCACAAGAGTCGGGTTATGGTGAGGGGAGCGGGGCGAAGCAAGATATGCATGCATACAGCATCAACAGCTAGAAAGTGAGAAGAGATTGAGGGATGATGGGGAAGTGAGATGTGAGAAGAAGGATTAGGAATGAGCATACCATTGTTGTCCCCAAGGGCTTCAATCTCACCGGTTGCCATGGCCTCCATGATCTGATGCCCAATGATCTCCAGCACTCGACCTGGCTCCAGTGTCCAAAGAAGTTTCATGACCTCAGACCAGTGGTCAAAGCCTTGCAAGCGTCCAGCTGCACTCCCTGCACACTTTAAAAACTTTTAACATCTATTGCACCAAACCACTACTTCAATAAAATATTTTTTTTAAAGTCCAAAAGCTTAAATCCAAACTTACCTGAAAGATGTGTGTGCCCCTTTAGGAAGCGCTGACAGCTTCTCTACAGGGCTGTTTCATGCACGCTATTCTGACCGTGCTTCGGACCAGGTGGTAAATTCAGTGAAAAGATTGAAGTTTGCAGACGTGGCGTCAAGTCAGACGTCATCCTCTGCTGATTTATATTTCTGGGGCCAGCTCTATGGCCCTTACCAAAATGGCGACACAGAGTCCCATGCTGGAGGCAGGCAGAAGTGAAGTGGCCACCATTTTTTTCCCGAAACAACACACACAGTGCGAATTTCCAGGCCTTTGCCTTTAAATTTAGAGCAATTAAGCTCAATTGATGTTCTTATTTTGAAAGGAGTTAGAGATAACTTCACATTTTTTTGAGGGAAGAGGCTAAATTAATAAGTTGTGAAGATAGAAACATAGAAACATAGAAGATAGGAGCAGGAGTAGGACATTCGGCCCTTCAAGCCTGCTCCGCCATTCAACGAGATCATGGCTGATCATCCAAATTCAGTACCCTCTCCCTGCCTTCTCCCCATATCCCTTGATCCCTTTAGCCTCAAGAAACATATCCAACTCTTTCTTGAATATATTTAATGAACTGGCCTCCACCGCCCTCTGTGGCAGAGAATTCCACAGGTTCACCACTCTCTGGGTGAAGAAATTCCTCCTCATCTCTGTCCTAAATGGCTTACCCCTTATCCTTTGACTATGACCCCTGGTTCTGGACATCCTTTCTGCATCTAGTCTGTCCAGACCTGACAGAATTTTATAGGTTTCGATGAGATTCCCTCTCAATCTTCTAAACTCCAGTGAGTATAAGCCCAATTGACACTGTAGTGTATGTAACCTGTACCACCTTAAGAGGATACCTTAAGGTGATGGATTACTTTTTGATGGCTCCTGTACATTGTAGTACCGGTGGTGACCACACCGGTATATAAACCCTGCGGAGCAAAGTGTATCCCAGTTCAGCCCTGACCCTCAATCACTAAAGACCTGTTTAATTACTTCTGTAGTCTGTGTCTTGTCATTCAGCATAACTACATTTGAAAACACAGACTCAACAGTAGCGACGAGTCTGATCTTACCGAGCGGCAGTTGCATCAAACGAAGCTTCGTCCTCTGAAACGGGCGTCGAACAAGGACATCCACCCTCAACATCCTGCTGGGCACTGCATCGCACGGGAGGCCATCGGGAACCCGGGTTGGTTTCTGGCCACGAAGTCAAACATCAGTGAACATCCCTTCGATGACAGCGGCGGGTGAGCCCGATCGAGCGGCACGGGGGGGAAGTCGGCCGAGTTGTCAGTAAGAGAAGGGGAGGGAAATGACGAAAAGGGCGGAGAACACGACCGCAGCCGGTGTCAGGGGCCGGACTGCAACCGGGGCAGAGACGCGCAACAGCCAGAAAAGCGTTTATGACCACAAGGATTGCGGGAGCGGCGGGGAACAAGAGCAGCAGCATAGGGGAAAATAAAGGACCGTTGGGAGGCGTGAACGGCAACAGCGCGGGAATCGCCATTTTGAGTCGGCGGGGGAAGAAGACAAGCGCGGGAAAAGCCGCCAAGCGCGGGAAGCCGCCATTTTGAAAAAAATAAAATAAAATAATAATCATATCCGAAGGAAAGGAAACTCAACAAGGATGCCAAAAACGGGTAACATCACTGCTTTTGATAACGATGTGGAAGATTGGGCCACTTATGTGGAACGCATCGAAGTTTACTGTACAACGAATGAGGTACCGGAGGATAAGAAAGCACTAACCCTATTAAACTCGATGGGTGCGAAGACGTACGGGTTATTAAGGAACCTTGTAACACCAGATAAACCGGTAGGGAAGAGTTTCGCGGATATTGTTACTATCCTGCAAGAGCATTTAAACCCCACGCCGCTGCTGATAGCGGAACGATTTAAATTCTACAAAAGAATTCAACTTAAAGAAGAAAGCAACGCTGAATTCCTAACCGAACTGTGCAAGTTATCAAAATACTGTCAGTTCGGTACAGGACTAGCAGACGCACTGAGAGATAAGTTTGTGTGTGGGCTCCTAAGGGAAGGAACCCAGAAGCGACTGCTAGAGGAAAAGGACCTTACGCTGGACAAAGCTTTCAACATTGCAGCATCGCACAAGGCAGCAGCACGAGGCGCTGCAGAGATACAGCAAAGGCCATTGGAATTCAGCACCAATGAAATGGCATTGGGCGCAGTAAAGTGCTATCGTTGCGGAAGGACAACGCATGACCAGAACCAGTGCTGGTTCAAAGATAAAAAATGCAGGCAATGTGGCAAACTTGGTCACATAGCGAGAGTATGCCGGTCAGGAAAGAAGACCAGCAGCAAAAAGTCGCCGCAGGAGAAGTACAAAAAAGTACACAAGGTGACAGAGAACAGTTCGGATGAACAGAAGATGGATTCAGACTCCAGCAGTAAGGAACTGGGTTGTCTAAAAATACATAATGTGGGTAACACAGCAGACCACCAGACTATCTGGGTTATGCTTCGGATAGCAGTAGTCCAAGTGAAGATGGAATTGGACACTGGATCGGCATTAACGGTCATGAATAAGCAAGGTTACAAAAGGTTATTCTCGCACATTCCCCTGAGGGATACGGAGATTGTATTGAAAACATACACGGGGCAAATAGTATACCCCAAAGGAAAGATAAAAGTAAATGTGGTCTACAATGGTAAAGAAAGTCAGAAAATTGACTTGTATGTGTTACCTGATGGAGGTCCGCCACGACTGGGACGGGAATGGATCCGGAGAATAAATGTGGACTGGCATTCCATACAAGCACTGACTGTAGATGCCTGTAAGGAGGACGACGTCAAACCTAAACGACTGTCCAAAATATTAGACGATGCTAAGGAGGTGTTCCAACAGGGACTGGGAACACTGAAAGGAATTACGGCAAACATCAAAGTTGAAGAACATGCAAACCCAAAATTTTTCAAAGCCAGACCGGTCGGTACCTTATGCGATACGACCTGCTGTGGAAGCAGAGCTGGAAGGGCTAGAACGTTCAGGGGTACTGTCCAAGGTGGACTGGAGCGAGTGTGCCACACCCATTGTTCCTGTCATGAAGCGTTCGTTGAGCAATAAGCCGGAGGAACCTGGGAAGGTTCGCATCTGTGGCGATTTCAAGACCACTGTTAATCCGGTTCTTCACACGGTGCAATATCCGCTTCCGCGGATTGAAGATATCTTCGCTTCGCTGTCTGGCGGGAAACACTGCACCAAGATAGACCTGGCGCAGGCATACCTACAGATGGAAGTTGATGAAGCGTCACGCCAGTATCTCACGATCAACACACATAAGGGCTTATATCGGTATAATAGACTGGTTTTTGGAGTGGCATCGGCTCCAGCGATTTGGCAAAGGGCCATGGAGCAGGTATTGCAGGGAATCCCAGGTACACAATGCTACCTGGACGACATCCTGATTACAGGAGATGACGATAAGGATCACCTCGCGAATTTGGAGCAGGTGCTCATCAGATTGAAAGAATATGGGCTCAGAGTTAATCGCCAGAAATGTGAGTTCTTTCAAAAGCGAATCTCGTACTGCGGCCACGTCATTGACCAGGAGGGGCTCCATAAGTCACCTGACAAGGTCGAAGCTGTTGTGAAAGCTCCTGCACCGGAAAATGTATCCCAGTTGAGGTCGTTCCTTGGGTTGGTTAACTATTACCACAAGTTTCTTCCAAATTTATCCACGGTGTTACACCCGCTAAACACTCTTTTGCAAATGGGAATACCATGGAAGTGGAGCGATGATTGTAAGCGGGCTTTTCAAAAGAGCAAGGCACTGGTCACCTCTAAGGAAGTGTTGGCTCACTTTAACCCAATGCTGCCTATTCGCTTAGCTTGTGATGCTTCTCCATATGGTATCGGGGCAGTGCTCTCACATAAGTTTCCAAATGGCTCGGAAAGGCCAGTCGCGGTCGCATCCAGATCATTGACCTCCGCTGAGCGCAACTATGCTCAGATAGATAGGGAGGCTCTCAGCCTCGTGTGGGGAGTTAAGAAATTTAACCATTACCTGCAAGGCCAAAAGTTTACGCTGCTGACAGATCACCAGCCGTTGGTTTCCATTTTCAACCCTAAGAAGGGTGTTCCGGTAATGACGGCGCAGAGGCTTCAGAGATAGCCCCTTTTCCTAGGGGCACATCAATATGATATTGAATTCAAAGGTACAAAGCAACATGGTAATGCTGATGGGCTGTTGCGCCTGCCACTACCTACAGCGGAAGAGGCACCGGCAGTTGACCCTGTCGAGATATTTCACTCGACCATCATCGAATGCTTACCAGTCACCAATGCGGGTATTGAGAGAGAGACCCGAAACGACCCGACACTGTCTCGGGTCTACGACTTGACAGTGAAGGGATGGCCAGCACATGGCGAACCACTGTTACCAGCATTCTCAGCCAGACGAGAACAGCTGTCCGTATGTCAAGGAACATTGATGTATGGAACAAGGGTGATTATTCCTCCTAAATTAAGGGAGACAGTTCTGAAAGAATTGCATGAAGGTCATCTGGGGGGAGTCAAGATGAAAAGCCTTGCTAGGGCTTATGTGTGGTGGCCAGGTATCGACAAACAAATAGAGGATCTGACTAAAAGCTGCTCAGGGTGCCAGAAAGTTCAAAATGCACCTCCAATTGCACCGCTGCATCCGTGGGAATGGCCTTCAACCCCATTGCAACGTGTGCATATCGACTTTGCAGGTCCATTCATGGATTTCATGTTTTTGATAGCAGTAGACGCACATTCTAAATGGCCAGAAGTGATTAAGATGTCGACCACTACCTCTGAGAAGATGATCGCAGTTCTGAGAACCATATTTGCAAGGAATGGGTTGCCGGAACAAATATGTTCAGACAACGGACCACAGTTCGTGTCAGAAGAATTCCAGAAATTCATGAAAAAGAATGGGGTGAAACACTATACATCTGCCCCATATCATCCTGCTACAAATGGGTTGGCCGAGAGATTTGTACAAACGTTCAAAAAGGCGATAAAGGCCATGAGCGAAGACCATATTCCACTACAACACAAGGTGGACAATTTCCTGATGGCGTATCGAAACGCCACGCATGCAGTGACAAATCAAAGCCCTGCCATAATGTTCTATAACAGGAGGTTGCAGTCCCGGTTGGATTTGTTAAAACCCAATGTGCGAAGGGAAGTCGAAAACAAGCAATTCCAGCATGTAAATAACAAGGCCACTCATAGTTTCGAAATAGGACAACCAGTGTTGGCCAGGGACTATAGGGATGATAAATGGCAATCCGGAACAATTCATGCCCGACAAGGACCCTTGATGTACACGGTAGACGTTGGAGAGAACGTAATACGACGTCATGCTGACCAACTTGTGGAATCGAGAACAAGGGTCGACCCCATGTCTACGGCAGAGACACCAGTTGAAGAATTTATTGAGCCTGTAGCATCTACCTCAGACTCGAACGTACATGATGATGTTCAATCCATAGGAGATCAAATGGATGAGTCATCCCAGCAACGAGAACCAGAGACCCCTGAAAGACATTATCCGGCCCGGATCAGGAGGCCTCCTCAGAGACTGAATCTTTGAACAGTTTTGTGTGAAAATTGTACATATGTTATCCATGTAATGTTTAATTTGGCGTGTACACTGTTAAGCTAAAAGGGGAGGAATTGTAGTGTATGTAACCTGTACCACCTTAAGAGGATACCTTAAGGTGATGGACTACTTTTTGATGGCTCCTGTACATTGTAGTACCGGTGGTGACCACACCGGTATATAAACCCTGCGGAGCAAAGTGTATCCCAGTTCAGCCCTGACCCTCAATCACTAAAGACCTGTTTAATTACTTCTGTAGTCTGTGTCCTGTTATTCAGCATAACTACATTTGAAAACACAGACTCAACAGACACAATCTCTCCTCGTACGTCATTCCTGCCATCCCAGGTATCAGCCTGGTGAACCCTCGCTGCACTCCCTCCATGGCAAGAACGTCCTTCCTCAGGTAAGGTGACCAAAACTGCACACAATACTCAAGGTGTGGTCTCACCAAGGCCCTGTACAACTGCAGCAAGACATCCTTGACCTTGTACTCGAACCCTCGTGCTACGAAGGCCAACATACCATTTGCCTTCTTAACCGCCTGCTGCACCTGCATGCTTACCTTCAGCGACTGGTGCACAATAACACCCAGGTCTCTTTGCACTTCCTATTCTCCCAATCTATTGCCATTCAAATAATAATCTGCCTTCCTGTTTTTGCCACCAAAGTGGATAACCTCACATTTATCCAAATTATAGTGCATTTGCCATGTTTCTGCCCAATCGCCCAACCTGTCCAAATCGTACTGGAGTTTCACGACATCCTCCTCACAGCTTACCCTCCCACCCAGCTTTGTGTCATCTGCAAATTTGGAGATATTACATCCAATTCCCTCGTCCAGATCATTAATATATATTGTGAACAGCTGGGGTCCTAGGACCGATCCTTGCGGTACCCCACTAGTCACTGCCTGCCACTCGGAAAACGACCCGTTTATTCCAACTGTTTGCTTTCTGTCCGCCAACCAGTTCTCTATCCAAGTCAATACCTTGCCCCCAATCCCTTGTGCCTTAATTTTGCACGCTAATCTCTTATGTGGGACCTTATCGAAAGCCTTCTGAAAGTCCAAATACACCACAGCCACTGGTTGTCCCTTATCTATTTCCAATATCCACACCTCCAAAAGAAGAAAATTTGAACCTACTCTGTGAATGACTAAAAAGAGTCAGTACTTCCAGAGGTCCTGTAAAATAATGTCTGGTCATGATGCATGCAATGTTGAGTTAGGGAAATTCCAGCCAACGTCCACAGACAACATGGGGCACACTGCAACTCTGCAAATGTTGTAAATGTCCATTACTTAATATGGCCAGTGAATGTTATCAAAACTAATCCAAACTCAAAACCTACCACATAAATACTTAAATTCCACATTTTTATTATTTTATTTAAGTTATTATTTTCTTTTCCGTTGAGTAACCTAAAGTAAATCTCTATGCATTTGAATTAACTGTAAGAAATTCATTTCATGTTAACAGATCAGTTGGAAAAGTAGGAACCTTTCAGGACAGGAGAAGCTCATTCGGCCCACCGAGTAATTAACTCCACTTACCCACCTTCTTATACTTCTGTTTCTTGCATTAGTTACTCCACTGATCTCATCTTCCTACCACCTCCTGCTTCTTCCTCCTCTATCATTTCCTTAAAAGATTTTTCTTGCGTAGCTCGAGGGGAATCTGGGGTCTGGAGCATGGGTGTGAATTTTAGTGTGGTCCCATTCCAAATGGGATTGGAGCACTGTGGGAGGTTGAGGAATGAAGCACAGCTATCACAGACATCACAGAAACCCCACAGTGCAGATAGAGGCCATTTCGGCCCATCGAGCCTGCACCGACACATATCCCACCCGATCCCCGTAACCCCTACACCAACACATAGCCCACCCTATCCCCGTAACCCCACGTATTTAATCCCCCTAACACTAAGGGTCAATTTATCATAGCCAATCAACCTAACCTGCACATCTTTGGACTGTGGGAGGAAACCGGAGCACCCGGAGGAAACCCACGCGGAGGAAACCCACGCAAACACGGGGAGAATGTGCAAACTCCACACAGACAGTCGCCCGAGGCCGGATTCGAACCCGGGTCCCTGGCGCTGTGAGGCAACAGTGCTAACCACTATGCCACCGTGCTATCGGTGTGAGGGAGAAGGGCAAAGTATAATGAGGAGGTATGGAACAGAGCACAGTGGGGCCAGGGACCATAACATAGCAGTGTGCGCAGTAGATAGCGAATTTTAAAATGAAAACCACTGGGCCTCAAGAGTAGTCAGGACATGTTGTGGTTTACCTTCAGGTAACAACTTTAAAATAAACTCAAATACCCAGAAGCGGAGCTACAAAAAAATCCATCAGTTTCTTTTACTGCCCAAACCAGAGCCATGGTACAAGGGATAACCTGTTTAAGCATTTGAGCAGCAAAATGTTGACAACAGCTGCTCTGAGAAGCTTTTTTCTACTCGATCACGTCCAATAAGATGGCTGTATCTGGAAGAAAGCAGTTTACTATTCGATCAGAAAGTTGTGTTTAAAGCACAGAATTTTATTTTAAATCACTATTGATAGCGAGACTAGCTTTTCACAAAATCAGTCACGACATCCTGTTTGTAAACCCCACATCCCAATTCAGCACAAGATAGCAGCCTGAAAGTTGTATTCTCGGAGTTGTAGGCCATCAGAGTAAGAGTGCTGCATTTTGGGAAATGCAGTGCCCAAATTGATAGGCACAGAGAGATGCTGTTGCATTCTGGGAGATGTCTGTCAGCGTGATACTGGTGCATTCTGGGAGTAGTAGGCTGCTACCTGGTTGAGCTGTATCAAAAGAGAAGATGATACAAGCTTCCAATACATAGCGGAAATCAAACCCTCAAGAGAGGGGCAGACCTGTGGATACTCTATGAAAGAAATGTTATTTCTAGCATTGCATTCTTAGGTTACTGACAAGCTAAAATGGTGGATGAAAATAATATTACGAAGGATTTTCTTGGTTGGCGTTGCTCTTTGTTCTAGTTGTTTATTGGTAGCTGCTTGATAGTTCCGCATTGGCACCTTTCTGACCTGCTTAGTCAAATTTGAGGCAATCACACACTCAGTTATCAGTGATTTTTTTAAACGATGCTTGAGTCATTCAGGTTTGAAATATGAATCTTTGTAAGTGTGACAGAAACTTTCTAGTTAGTTGCAAGACATTTAATTATGTAGATATTTACCTAGTGACTCTTCTCATTGATTTGACAAAAGTGTTTGGGTAGAAATTGGACCAATTTATGGGTGTAAAACTGACGCAATGAGGGCCAACTTTGTGGACCAACATTCTGCGCCCCAAGGTTGCCAGAAAGACAACCAGCACCACCAAGGAAACAGATTAACTGGCCATTCATCTCATTTGCTATTTGTGGGATCTTGCTGTGCACAAATTGGCTGCTGTGTTTGCCTACATAACAACAGCGACTGTACTTCAGAAGTAATTAATTGGTTGTGAAGCACTTTGGAATGTCCTGAGAACAAGACAAGGCAGGAAATAAATGCAATATCTTTCTTTCGATAACTTTATAGAACATGACTGTAGGGATCATTTCGGATCAGCCACCCATTACACACCTCTTGCAATTTTATTTTCCAGTGAAGTAATTGTTACAAAAATCAGGAGTGGTGCATAATGGGTGGCTGAATCAATGTCTCTCATTCTACACCATCGCCAAAAGTTAAAATGACCCCTGTTGACTGTGAAACACTTTGGGATGTCCTGATGACATGAAAGGTGTTATAAAAATGTAAGTTCTTTCTTCATATATAGCTACACAGTGCCTGATATTGCAGTACTAGCTGTAAATAAGCTACAGGTGTAACTACTGAGGGCAGTTATGCTCTTACTGTAAGCGGTTTTGATCCTAGCCCAATTGCTAGACGGATGGTTCGAATCGCCCCTGCCTTACGAAGGTTCTATACCCAGGAATTAGTATTCAGAGTGTAAATGGAATAAGTCACGGACAGGAATGCTTCGGTGAAAAATCATACTTATATTTATTTGGTCTAACATACACTGGCTAAAACATGCACTACGAAACAAAATCACTGTCTCTGTGGAGAATAAGATCCAGGTTACAAACAACATACATACAGTACACAACTGGGGACTATAACATGCAGTAATTCCCTTATTGCTATGGTGGACTCTAACTCCACCCCTACCAACGAATTACCCAGTCACATAAGCCCCTTCGCCTGGCTGAACCAAACAAAGCTCCCACCCCAGAATAGCCCAAAAACTTCACCTCTGAGAAAAACCCTGAGCCCTTACACCTCACCCAGCTCGCCTGGGATATCTGGTTACCGGCTTGGGACACTCGAGACCATGCTTACCAACACACACAGTCGGTCTCGATTGCTCCGCTCAGCTGTAGGAAGTCACTGCCCGGAGGCCGTTCCCTGTGAGGGGTTTGCGGTTCTCAGTCTCAGCGGCGTCTTCCTCTGGTACTACTTCTTGTTAGGTCGATCTCGGTGGAGCGAGAGCGAGAGAGAGAGAGAATGGTGGAAAAGGATTTATCTTTATAGGAGTCTTGCTACCTCTATCTTTCCCGCCAATCTTTAAAATCCTTTTGTTTCTAAGCACTCCAGTGCTTAGTTAGTGATGGGCCATCATCAGACCCATGAGTATTCTGTGATTGGACTAATGGCTCTATGTCTGGGACATCTTTCGGCCTTTGCGTTGGGAAAAACTGGCTCCTCTTCGGCTAGCTAGGCTAGTGGGTTCATTGTTCTGCTTCTCTTCTGAATGTAAGTTCTTTCTTCATATGTAGCTACACATATTGCAGTACGAGCTGGGAATAAGCTACAGGTGTAACTACTGAGGGTAGTTATGATATTACCAATAGCTGAAGGTGCAGTCGCTGTGTTGCATGGTTGCTGCAGATAACAAAGGTCAGTCTTACTGAATCGCAACAAGCTAAGACAGTTATTCTGAGTCATTGGCAAGTAAGTGTGCTAAGGTGTGCAGAAAGGTCTGAGACCTGCTGACTTCCCTGACATGCCTTCTTACTTTCATCTTATACAATGTCAACCATGAATCACTGCGGTAGATTTTCAACTTGCCCACCGGGCGTACAACTGCAGCTATGGAGCGGCCGCCCATTATAGAAACCATCCAATTCCCAATTCCATTGAAATCAGTGGAAATGACAATTGGGCGGTTTCTATGGCAGTCGGTCGATCTTTACTGCCAGTTTTATGTCTGTGCAGCAACTTGAAATTCTACATCAGTATAATTAAGGTGCCTTAGAAAGAAACGTTTCTCAAGAATTTTTTAAAAACTGCCCTTTTTTTCAAAGAATTAATATATATACTGTATATCAATAAAAATTTAGAATTATAAAAAAACAAAACATCACGTTAAATAGGCATTGCAAACATTGCAAAAAAAAACCCTTCCTAAGATTACTGGAGTACTACCACCCATCGTGCTTCCTTTACTCCCTTTCCAAATAGCCAAAAATCTCAACATTACTGGCCAAGCGGTGAGCAATTAAAAAGAATTCAACCATCGGCTGCCCCAATTTCTAGCATAAACAGGGTGAGGAAAATTAAAAATTGCCCCCTTAATCTCTCTCTCAAGTTATCCTTCCATTCTTTAGGGGAATTTTCAACAGTTGACCACCCCATTTACAAGGCATCTTGAAAATGGCAGGGAAACGGCCACCGCCACTTGCCCACTCAAGGCCCCTCGATGTGATTTCCACGCAGACCTGTAAATGGGCACCCAGCACTCCTGCCTGAAACAGGCAGGATGCCTCCTGCATATAAAAATCAAGAGTCCTTGGCAGTTTAAGGACAGCATTAGCAATTTTCAAGTAGAAATAGATGGGGCGTGTGGTGTGCACACTCCATCCATTTGCACCAGGCAGTGAGCGGCCTAACCAATGCCGTTAAACAGCGCTCACTGGCATCATTGCCCACTATTGCGCATTTACTGCTGGTGATCTGGTTAACTCTGGCAGCACATTTCCAGGCTTTGGAATCAGGACTGCAGGCAGCTAGGTCACCCTATTATGCACATGGTATCTTTACAATATATCTAAATAACGATAGGATTGATAAAGTTGCAAACAAACAAAATACCTGCTGGTGCAAAATGGTATGGGTAGGTTTTTCTGTCTCATTAATCCACATTGATAGCTTTATTAACAGAGCTAAACACTTAGGACATAGACAGGCTAAGTGAGTGGGCAGAGATTTGGCAGATGCAATATAATGTTGGAAAGTGTGAGGTTATGCACTTTGGCAGAAAAAATCAAAGAGCAAGTTATTATCTAAATGGAGAGAAACTGCAAAGTGCTACAGTACAAAGGGATCTGGGGGTCCTGGTGCATGAAACACAAAAAGTTAGTATGCAGGTGCAGCAGGTGATCAGGAAGGCCAATGGAATCTTGGCTTTTATTGCAAGGGGAATGGAGTATAAAAACAGGGAAGTCTTGCTTCAGTTATACAGGGTATTGGTGAGGCCACACCTGGAATACTGGGTGCAGTTTTGGTTTCCATATTTAAGAAAAGATATACTTGCTCTCGAGGCGGTTCAGAGAAGGTTCACTCGGTTAATTCCGGAGATGAGGGGGTTGACGTATGAGGAAAGGTTGAGTAGGTTGGGACTCTACTCATTGGAGTTCAGAAGAATGAGAGGCGATCTTATCGAAACATATAAGATTGTGAGGGGGCTTGATCGGGTGGATGCGGTGAGGATGTTTCCACTGATGGGTGAGACTAGAACTAGGGGGCATAATCTTAGAATCTTAGGCTCACAGCGTCGGCGGGAAACTCGAGTGGCAGAGCAGGGCTATAAAAGGCCCCAGAGACCAGGTAAGGCCTCACAGCGTTGGCGGGAATCTCGAGCGGCAGAGCGGGGCTATAAAAGGCCCCAGAGACCAGGTAAGGCCTCACAGCGTCGGCGGGAAACTCGAGCGGCAGAGCGGGGCTATAAAAGGCCCCAGAGACCAGGTAAGGCCTCACAGCGTCGGCGGGAAACTCGAGCGGCAGAGCGGGGCTATAAAAGGCCCCAGAGACCAGGTAAGGCCTCACAGCGTCGGCGGGAAACTCGAGCGGCAGAGCGGGGCTATAAAAGGCCCCAGAGACCAGGTAAGGCCTCACAGCGTTGGCGGGAAACTCGAGCGGCAGAGCGGGGCTAGAAAAGGCCCTAGAGACCAGGTAAGGCCTCACAGCGTCGGCGGGAATCTCGAGCGGCAGAGCAGGGCTATAAAAGGCCCCAGAGACCAGGTAAGGCCTCACAGCGTCGGCGGGAAACTCGAGCGGCAGAGCGGGGCTATAAAAGACCCCAGAGACCAGGTAAGGCCTCATAGCGTCGGCGGCAATCTCGAGCGGCAGAGCGGGGCTATAAAAGTCCCCAGACACCAGGTAAGGCCTCACAGCATCGGCGGGAATCTCGAGCGGCAGAGCGGGGCTATAAAAGGCCCCAGAGACCAGGTAAGGCCTCACAGCGTCGGCGGGAATCTCGAGCGGCAGAGCGGGGCTATAAAAGGCCCCAGAGACCAGGTAAGGCCTCACAGCGTCGGCGGGAATCTCGAGCGGCAGAGCAGGGCTATAAAAGGCCCCAGAGACCAGGTAAGGCCTCACAGCATCGACGGGAATCTCGAGCGGCAGAGCGGGGCTATAAAAGGCCCCAGAGACCAGGTAAGGCCTCACAGCGTCGGCGGGAAACTCGAGCGGCAGAGCGGGGCTATAAAAGGCCCCAGAGACCAGGTAAGGCCTCACAGCGTCGGCGGGAAACTCGAGCGGCAGAGCGGGGCAATAAAAGGCCCCAGAGACCAGGTAAGGCCTCACAGCGTTGGCGGGAAACTCGAGCGGCAGAGCGGGGCTATAAAAGGCCCCAGAGACCAGGTAAGGCCTCACAGCGTCAGCGGGAATCTCGAGCGGCAGAGCGGGGCTATAAAAGGCCCCAGAGACCAGGTAAGGCCTCACAGCGTCGGCGGGAATCTCGAGCGGCAGAGCGGGGCTATAAAAGGCCCCAGAGACCAGGTAAGGCCTCACAGCGTCGGCGGGAAACTCGAGCGGCAGAGCGGGGCTATAAAAGGCCCCAGAGACCAGGTAAGGCCTCACAGCGTCGGCGGGAATCTCGAGCGGCAGAGCGGGGCTATAAAAGGCCCCAGAGACCAGGTAAGGCCTCACAGCGTCGGCGGGAATCTCGAGCGGCAGAGCAGGGCTATAAAAGGCCCCAGAGACCAGGTAAGGCCTCACAGCATTGACGGGAATCTCGAGCGGCAGAGCGGGGCTATAAAAGGCCCCAGAGACCAGGTAAGGCCTCACAGCGTCGGCGGGAAACTCGAGCGGCAGAGCGGGGCTATAAAAGGCCCCAGAGACCAGGTAAGGCCTCACAGCGTCGGCGGGAATCTCGAGCGGCAGAGCGGGGCTATAAAAGGCCCCAGAGACCAGGTAAGGCCTCACAGCGTCGGCGGGAATCTCGAGCGGCAGAGCGGGGCTATAAAAGGCCCCAGAGACCAGGTAAGGCCTCACAGCGTCGGCGGGAAACTCGAGCGGCAGAGCGGGGCTATAAAAGGCCCCAGAGACCAGGTAAGGCCTCATAGCGTCGGCGGCAATCTCGAGCGGCAGAGCGGGGCTATAAATGGCCCCAGAGACCAGGTAAGGCCTCACAGCATCGGCGGGAATCTCGAGCGGCAGAGCGGGGCTATAAAAGGCCCCAGAGACCAGGTAAGGCCTCACAGCGTCGGCGGGAATCTCGAGCGGCAGAGCGGGGCTATAAAAGGCCCCAGAGACCAGGTAAGGCCTCACAGCGTCGGCGGGAATCTCGAGCGGCAGAGCAGGGCTATAAAAGGCCCCAGAGACCAGGTAAGGCCTCACAGCATCGACGGGAATCTCGAGCGGTAGAGCCGGGCTATAAAAGGCCCCAGAGACCAGGTAAGGCGTACCAGTCTCCGAACTCAGAACTCGGAGGGAAGGAGAGAGGTAAAAAGTAATCCAAGTGTGACATCACCAGAAAGCGGGTAAGTATTTCTCTCTTTTTTAAGCTTAAACTCTGTGGTTTATAGTTTCTAAGGTGCGATATTCATCATCTAGAATCAGGGCAGAGGGTATTTAAAAATAATATTAATAAATTTAATTAATTACATAGAATGGGAGATCAGGTGATGTGTTGCTGCTGCAATATGTGGGAGCTGGTGGACACCATTGATGCTCACGGTGATCACATTTGCAGTAAGTGTTGGCTGCTCGAGGAATTCTGGCTCCGTGTTGAAGAGCTGGAGTCCGAGCTTCAAACACTGAGACACATCAGGGAGGGGGAGAGTTACCTGGACTCTGTGTATCAGGAGGTAGTCACACCAATTAGATTAATTAATTCAGATGTAGTCCGTGGCCAGGGTCAGGATGGTGTGACTAGAAGTGAGGCAGGTACGGGGATCCAGGAA
This sequence comes from Somniosus microcephalus, assembly GCF_052327205.1. Classification (NCBI taxonomy): domain Eukaryota; kingdom Metazoa; phylum Chordata; class Chondrichthyes; order Squaliformes; family Somniosidae; genus Somniosus; species Somniosus microcephalus. The sequence continues at coordinate 79,497,997 of NC_140996.1, read as the reverse complement.
GTAGTGTTGGAGGAGCCGCAGCCCTTGCTCTTGTCCAACAGGTTTGAGGCTCTTACTCCCTGTGAGGGTGCGAACAGGGACTGCGGGGAGGAGGAGCAACCTGGCTACAGCACCGTGGAGTGGGGGGCCATTCAAGTGTGGGGAGTTAAAAGAAATGTTGTAGTGGTAGGGGATAGTATCGTTAGGGGGATAGATAGAGTTCTTTGCAGCTGAGAGCGAGAGTCCCGAAGGCTGTGTTGCCTGCCCAGTGCCAGGGTTAAGGACATCTCCTCTGGGCTGGAGAGAAACTTGGAGTGGGAGGGGGAGGATCCAGTTGTCGTGGTCCATGTTGGTACCAACGACATAGATAGGACAAGGAAGGAGGTTCTGCTGAGGGAGTTTGAGCAGCTAGGGGCCAAATTAAAAAGCAGAACCACAATGGTAATAATCTCTGGATTACTACCTGAGCCACGTGCAAATTTGGCTAGGGTAAATAAAATTAGAGAGTTAAATGCGTGGCTCAAAGACTGGTGTGGGAGAATTGGTTTTGCTTCCTGGGACACTGGCATCAGTACTGGGACAGGAGAGAGCTGTTCCATTGGGACGGACTTCACTTGGCCAGTGCTGGGACTAGAATCCTGGCGAATCGAATAACTAGGGCTGTAGAGAGGGCTTTAAACTAATTAGTGTGGGGGAGGTTTTAAGAGAGCGAAAAATACAAATGACAGCAGAGAAGGCAATAGAGCAAGGTAGCAGTGGGGGAATTAAAAACCAGAGCATGTCAGGAAGGGACAGAATGTATAATGATAAAGGTAAAGTACTAAAAAGGGTAAAAGCAGGAATAAATTGTCAGAAAACATATTTGAAAGTTCTTTATCTGAATGCACGCAGCATTCGTAACAAAATTGACGAGTTGTCGGTGCAAATAACTACACATGGGTATGATCTGGTGGCCATTACGGAAACATGTCTGCAAGATAATCATGACTGGGATCTAAACATACAAGGGTATTTGACAATTAGGAAGGACAGACAGGAAGGAAAGGGAGGTGGGGTTGCTATGTTAATCAAGGATGGAATCACTGCAATAATCAGAAATGATATTGGGTCAAAGGATCAGGATAGTGAAACAGTTTGGGTGGAGATAAGGACTAATAAGGGGAAAAAGTCACTAGTGGGCGTAGTCTATAGGCCTCCTAACAGTTACAACTCTTGGTCGGAGTATAAATCAGGAAATAGTTGGGGCTTGTAATAAGGGAACAGCTATAATCATCGGGGATTTTAACTTTCATATTGACTGGACTAATCAAATTGGGCATGGCAGCATTGAGGAAGAGTTCATAGAGTGTATTAGGGACGGGTTCCTTGAGCAGTATGTAACTGAACCAACCAGGGGGCAGGCAATCCTAGATCTGGTCCTGTGTAATGAGACAGGATTAATAAAAAATGTCCTAGTAAATGATCCCCTTGGAATGAGTGACCATAATATGGTTGAATTCCAAATTCAGTTTGAGGGTGAGAGAGTTGGATCTCAAACCAGCGTACTCAGCTTAAATAAAGGAGACTATGACGGTATGAGAGTAGAATTGACAAAAGTGGACTGGGAAAACAGATTAAAGTGTAAGACAGTACAAGAGCAGTGGTCTACATTCAAGGAGATATATCACATCTTTCAAGATAGATATATTCCACTGAGGAAAAAGGGGAGTAAAAGAAAAGACAGCCATCCGTGGCTTAGTAAAGTAATAAAGGATAGTATTCGACTGAAAACAAGGGCATATATATTAGTCAAATCTAGTGGGAGGATAGAAGATTGGGAAGCATTTAAAAGCCAGCAAACAATAACTAAAAGATTAATTAAGAAAGGGAAGATAGATTATGAAAGTAAACTAGCAAAAAATATAAAAACAGATAGCAAGAGTTTCTACAGCTATATAAAAAGAAAAAGGGTGGCTAAAGTGAACGTTGGTCCCTTAGAGGATGGGACCGGGAAACTAGTGGTGGGGAACATGGAGATGGCAAAGACACTGAACAAATATTTTGTATCAGTCTTTACAGTAGAGGACACTAAAAATATCCCAACACTGGACAAACAGGGGGCAATGGGGGGGGAGGAGCTAAACATGATTAAAATCACTAAGGAGATGGTACTCAGTAAAATAATGGGACTTAAGGCGGATAAATCCCCCGGACCTGATGGTGGTAGGGATTGTGGATGCATTGGTGATCATTTTCCAGAACTCCCTGGACTCAAGAAAGGTCCCGGCAGATTGGAAAACTGCTAATGTAACACCCTTATTTAAGAAGGGAAGTAGACAAAAAGCTGGAAACTATAGACCAGTTAGCCTAACATCTGTGGTTGGCAAAATGTTGGAGTCCATTATTAAGGAAACAGTAACAGAGCACTTGGATAAACATAATTTAATAGGACAGAGTCAGCATGGTTTTACGAAGGGGAAGTCATGTTTGACAAATTTGCTTGAATTCTTTGAGGATATAACATACAGGGTGGATAAAGGGGAACCAGTGGATGTAGTGTATTTGGACTTCCAAAAGGCATTTGACAAGGTTCCACACAAAAGATTACTGATCAAGATAAAAATCACGTGATTGGGGGTAATATACTGGCAAGGGTGGAAGATTGGCTATCTAACAGAAAACAAAGAGTTGGGATAAATGGTTCATTCTCGGGCTGGCAATCAGTAACTAGTGGTGTTCCGCAGGGGTCAGTGCTGGGACCCCAACTCTTTACAATCTATATTAACGATTTGGAGGAAGGGACCGAATGCAACATATCCAAGTTTGCCGACGATACAAAGATGGGAGGGAAAGCAGTAAGTGAGGAGGACATAAAAAACCTGCAAAAGGACATAGACAGGCTAAGTGAGTGGGCAGAGATTTGGCAGCTGCAATATAATATTGGAAAGTGTGAGGTTATGCGTTTTGGCAGAAAAAATCAAAGAGCAAGTTATTATCTAAATGGAGAGAAACTGCAAAGTGCTACAGTACAAAGGGATCTGGGGGGTCCTGGTGCATGAAGCACAAAAAGTTAGTATGCAGGTGCAGCAGGTGATCAGGAAAGCCAATGGAATCTTGGCTTTTATTGCAAGGGGGATGGAGTATAAAAACACGGACGTCTTGCTGCAATTATACAGGGTATTGGTGAGGCCACACCTGGAATACTGCGTGCAGTTTTGTTTTCCATATTTAAGAAAAGATATACTTGCTCTCGAGGCGGTTCAGAGAAGGTTCACTCGGTTGGTTCCAGAGATGAGGGGGTTGATGTATGAGGAAAGGTTGAGTAGGTTGGGACTCTACTCATTGGAGTTCAGAAGAATGAGAGGCGATCTTATTGAAACATATAAGATTGTGAGGGGGCTTGATCGGGTGGATGCGGTGAGGATGTTTCCACTGATGGGTGAGACTAGAACTAGGGGGCATAATCTTAGAATAAGGGGCTGCCCTTTCAAAACTGAGAGGAGGAGAAACTTCTTCACTCAGAGGGTAGTAAATCTATGGAATTTGCTACCCCAGAGAGCTGTGGAAGTTGCAACATTAAATATATTTAAAATGGAGATAGACATTTTCCTAGCAGATAAGGGAATTAGGGGTTACGGGGAGAGGGCAGGGAAGTGGACGTGAGTCTAGATTCAGATCAGCCATGATCCTACTGAATGGCGGAGCAGGCCCGAGGGGCCGTATGGCCTACTCCTGCTCCTATTTCTTATGTTTCTTATGTTTCTTATGTAATAAGGGGCTGCCCTTTCAAAACTGAGATGAGGAGAAACTTCTTCACTCAGAGGGTAGTAAATCTATGGAATTTTCTACCCCAGAGAGCTGTGGAAGCTGCAACATTAAATAAATTTAAAATGGAGATAGACAGTTTCTTAGCAGATAAGGGAATTAGGGGTTACGGGGAGAGGGCAGGGAAGTGGACATGAGTCTAGATTCAGATCAGCCATGATCCTATTGAATGGCGGAGCAGGCCCGAGGGGCCGTATGGCCTACTCCTGCTCCTACTTCTTATGTTATGTTCTTATGTTCTTAGGCCGGAATTTTGCCTAACTGGGCGGGTCCGGTGCGGGCGATGGCCATGGCGGGTCACGACCCCACTGCTGGTTCCATCCCAAAGCTGAAAATGACTTTCCCTTAATAGGGCCTATTAACCCTGCCCAGACCGTGTCTGGTGACATCATTCATGATGCGTTTTCAGCCGGTATCTTTAAAGGGACCATGGCCACATTGAATTTGACGTTTAATCTAACGCAATGCTGTCAATGCACTACAGCATTGGAGTGCTGCAAACACTGACAATCATTGCACAGAGGCAGAGAGCTGCACCCAGGTTCTCCGATGACTCCCTCCATATGCTTATGGAGGGAATCACAGCACACAGGGAGGTCCTCTTCCCTTCCGATGGGCGGGAGAGACCTCCCCAGGAGACCAAAACAGCCTGGTTGGAGATTGCAAAGGAGGTCACAAACAGGGATGTGTTCAGGTGGACTTGGGTGCAGAGCCACAAACACTTCAATGACGTACAAAGCCACACTCAACTTCATCCTGCTGTGTCTCTCATCACATCCCCATCACTCTGCCTTCCCTACCCTACACCTGCAGATCCTTAATCACACCAACATACCTTGCACTTCCAACCATCCCTCTCTATCTACATTATCACTTCCCCATCTCAATAGCCACCCCTCACACTCACCCTCATCCTAGTGCAATCATGCCAACTAACAAAACACAAGTGTAGCCACTTGGGTGTTTTATCCAATGTTTATGTAAAGTTTCTGTTAATGTGGTGTCAAACATAAAAACCTTTATTTTCAACACTTTCCGGTCTTGGACAGATATGTGTGCACCTTTGGAAGTGGCTTAGTGAGTTGCAGTGAATGATGAGACATAACAGTACCTCTAGCAATGGTGATGAATGTGAAAGGAATGGCTTGGGCATTGTAGGGATGCTTTATTGTGTTGATGTGGGGTGGTGCCAACCTGGCGCATCATGTGACAGCCATATGGGTGTAAGGCGTAAAGTTAACTAAATCTGGCCATGATGAGGCCATCTGGTCGGGTGCTAATGCCCTCTGTCCTGTGCAACATCAGGTGATTGCAGAGAAGGTTGGTGTTGTTGTTGGTGCTGCTGGTGTGCCTGGTGCTGCTGGTGTTGGGGCTGATTGTGGTCTGATTCTGAGGACCAAGGTGAGACAGTATAAATGGCACCAATCTTGATGGAACAGATGGCAAGTGAAGTACAGATGACAGAAGCATTCTGTCAATGGTGAGAGAGTTTTTCCAATGAGGTGACACTGGGTGGAGACTTTGCTGGAAAGACTTGCAGCCTGCAGAACCTGTGCTGGAAATGGACTGAGCAACAGCTTCTGCCTGATGTAAGTGATCATCTGTCAGGTGGGAGCTTTTACTGTACATTTCATGCTGTCAAGTAATCAGCTGGAGCAATGGCCATGGAACGCCCACCTCAGGTTGACAGACATGTTTTCCGAGCAGCGTGGTTACCGTGGCCATGCAGTCAAATTTAAAAAGTAAGTTAAAAAAGCCTGTTAAAAGTCTGAAACTAGCTGCTAATCATCTCAATTGGGTCATCCGCCGCTGCCGGTCAGGTCGGCTCCACGATGACAGAAGCGCCTGGGGGAAAGACGCGTGGGAGCAAGATGACAGCGGGTTCCCGCAGCCCCAACACCAGCAGCACCAAAAATTCCGGCCTAAGTCTCACTCTCAATTCAGCCAATTCCTTAAAATTGGTCATATTGAGACAGAATAAACACTGATTACTGAGGATTTAAAGTCACCTGATCACTCGCTGATGCCAAAAATAGAAGCTACGACAATATGCTAATTATTTTTGTTTCCCCGCCTTCAATCAGTAACTACTTTTATAACCAGATTTTAAGGATGCTTTCTATTGAGTTCAGCTCTCTTTATTGGTCTGCATTATAGATTTGAAAAATAGCTGCACTGCTTCCCCCTCAGGATCTCTGATCTTGCAGAAATATTGAGGTAAATGTAATAATCTAATCCTTCTGGGCTCGGAGCTTTGCATGATTCAAACGTGGTCCCATCCCATTAATCAGTATTGGCTTCCACACCTGGATTTCTAATATGTAGTCCTGTTCCATGAATCAGTGATGGGAGTGCTAAGTTTACCCGCAGCAGGAACTTGATGGCATTGCCTTTGACTTTGATTGAATTTCAGCATTAGAACTTGGAAAATAAATAAGAGAGGGTGGGCGGGGGGCTAACATCCACTAGAAGACCCATCTAACTCTGCAAAAACATGATTCCACCTGATACGTTGATACTGGTTGTGGAGAAACATAGCCCACACTGCCCCACCATCCACTGGCTGAAGGGGAGAGATCATAAGAACATAAGAAATAAGAGCAGGAGTAGTCCATATGGACTCTCGAGCCTGCTCTGCCAATCAATAAGATCATGGCTGATCATCGACCTCAACTCCACTTTGCCGCCCGATCACCATATCCCTTGATTCCCCTAGAGTCCAAAAATCTATCTATCTCAGCCTTGAATGTACTCAAAGACTCAGCATCCACAGCCCTCTGGGGCAGAGAATTCCAAAGATTCACAACCCTCTGAGTGAAGAAATTCCTCCTCATCTCGGTCTTAAATGGCCTACCCCTTATCCTGAGACTATGCCCCCTAGTTCTCGACACTCCAGCCAGGGGAAACAACCTCTCAGCATCTACCATGTCAATTCCTTTCAGAATCTTGTATGTTTCAATGAGATTACCTCTCATTCTTCTAAACTCCAGAGAGTATCGGCCCATTCTACACACTCTCTCATCATAGGACAGCCCTCTCTTCCCAGGAATCAATCTAGTGAACCTTCGCTGCACCGCCTCCAAGGCAAGTATATCCTTCCTTAGATAAGGAGACCATAACTGTGCACATTACTCCAGGTGTGGTCTCACCAAGACCCTGTACAATTGTAGCAAGACTTCCTTATTCTTATACTCCAACCCCCTTGCAATAAAGGCCAACATGCCATTTGCCTTCCTTATTGCTTGCTATACCTGCATGCTCGCTTTCTGCATTTCTTGCACGAGGACACCCAAATCTCTCTGAAAATCAACATTTGAAAGTTTCTCACCATTTAAAAAATATTCCATTTTTCTATTCTTCATACCAAAGTGAATGACCTCACATTTCCCTACATTATACTCCATCTGCCACCTTACTGCCCACTCACTTAGTCTATCTATATCCCTTTGCAGACTCTTTGTGTTCTCCTCACAGCTTACTGTCCCACCTAATTTTGTATCATCAGCAAACTTGGATACATTATACTCGGTCCCTTCATCTCGGTCATTAATATAGATTGTAAATAGCTGAGGCCCCCACACTGATCCTTGCGGCACCCCACTAGTTACAGCCTGCCAACCTGAAAAAGACCCGTTTATCCCTACTCTCTGTTTTCTGTCCATTAACCAATCCTCTATCCCTGCTACTATAATACCCCCAACCCCATGAGCCCTAATCTTGTGTAATAACCTTTTATGTGGCAACATATCAAATGCCTTTTGGAAATCCAAATATACTAAATCCACTGGTTCCCCTTTATCTACCCTGCATGTTACATCCTCAAAAACTCTAATAAATTTGTCAAATACGATTTCCCTTTCATAAAACCATGTTGACTCTGCCTAATGATGTTATGATTTTCTAAGTGCCCTGATACCACTTCCTTAACAATGGATTCCAGCATTTTCCCGATGACTGATGTCAGGCTAACTGGCCTATAGTTCCCTGTTTTCTCTCTCCCTCCTTTCTTGAATAACGGGGTAACATTTGCTACCTTCCAATCCGCTGGAACCGTTTTAGAATCTAAGGAATTTTGGAAGATCAAAACCAATGCATCCACTCTGCAGCCACCTCTTTTAGAACTATTATGTCCGTGTGTAATTGAGACACGGACTGCAGGAGTTGGTTACAACAGGTCTTTACTGAGTGGAGACAAAACTGGAACTACTATGCAAAGTTACTGCACAGGCTTATAGACAGGGGTGGTCACTACTGGTACTGCAGCATACAGGGGCTGCAGAATATAGGCCTAGAAATTCAGTTGCGTTCGCCAGCCGTTAGTGCCATAAGAGGGGTAGATTTCGAGCGCTAGGCACTTAGCGCCCGGGCGCAGGCCGACCTGCGCCTACGCCCAACTTCAGTTGACATTTAGCGCCGGCGCAAAGTGTTTGCACCCGCTCAGCTGCGCGCGCAGCTTGTGACGTCATTTCGTCGTGCAACGCTGTTTGTGCGCCCCAAACCGGAAATTCAGTGGCGCCCGCCCAATGTGGGCGTGGCGCTGTTAAGAACTGTGAAGTGGAACGCAGCAGAGGCCCTGCGGGCCTCGGGGAGCGCTAATTAAAGGGCACTTAGACTGAACTATAAAGGCCAGCCATTTTGCTGCAATGACTTTAGTGCTTTGGATTTCTGGACAGAGACCAAGGAACAGACCTTACTGATATGGGACAACATAGGAGAGGTATTTTTGGCTTCTGGCCAGAGCTTGGAAATTTGACTCATTGTGATTTCACTGTTTGCAAGTTTATTATGGGGGCTGCATGGGGTTCCAACCCTCAGTTCCAGCATTATGTGCGAAGGGCTCGCAGACGCCGTGTGAGAGGGCCAGCCATGCCTAGACGCAGAGGGGCCATCAGGCGTCGGCAACGTAGGCCTTACCCACTCAGGGAATACCGGCAGCAGGTGTCCTATCTCACCATGACTGCCGCGCATTGTGTTAAGAGGCTGCGCTTCAGAAGGGAGGTGGTTGCAGAGATCTGCCAGCTGCTTCACAGAGATCTGCGTCCACAGCTGATGTGCAGGACGTCTCTGTCGGTGGAAGTGAAGGTCACGGTGGCTCTGAACTTTTATGCAAGCGGATCCTTCCAAGCCGCTGCTGGGGACATAGCGAACATCTCCCAGTTCGCCGTGCATCGCTGCATCCGGCAGGTCACCGATGCCCTTTTCGCAAGGAGACACCAATTCATCTCCTTCCCCATGACCCTAGAGAGGCAGGAGCAGCGTGCAGTCGGATTTGCCAGGATCGCCGACTTCCCCATGGCGCAGGGCGCCATTGACTGCACGCATGTGGCTATGCGGGCACCTATCGACAATGCCGAGGATTACCGCAACCGGAAGGGCTACCATTCCCTCAATGTACTGCTGGTGTGTGACCACAGGCAGCGCATCCTAGCTGTCAATGCCCGCTTTCCAGGAAGCAGCCACGATGCATTTATCCTGCGCCAGACTACTGTGGCTGACATGTTCGAGGCACAGCCTCCACCAAGGGGATGGCTTATTGGGGACAAGGGCTACCCTTTGTGTACATGGCTCATGACCCCGCTCCGCGCGCCCAGGACCCCTGCTGAGGAGGCCTACAACGAAAGCCATCAAGCCACAAGGAACATCATAGAGCAAACGATTGGCGTCTTCAAGCAACGGTTCTGCTGCCTGAATCGTTCCGGCGGATCTCTACAGTATTCGCCGGATAGAGTCTCCCAGTTTGTCGTCGTTTGCTGCATGCTGCACAACCTGGCTATCCGCAGGACTCAGGCACTGCCACCTCACGTTGGACCACCACCTCAGGAGGACGAGCAGGAGGACCATGAGGAGGAGGAGGAGGAGGAGGAGTACCAGCCCAGGAGGGAGCCACAAGCTCCAAGGGCCGTCCGCCGGCGGCTTATTGAACGACACTTCTAGGCCCCCTGTCAGGGAATGGCTTGTGGCAATGAACGCACCTGAATGCAGCCGCTCCGCAAGCCCTCAGCCAGTTAACGCAACAACCACTTGAAACATGACACCTGGACAAGCTGAATAAATAAAAAGCTTTATTTAACAAACTCAGGGCCCTTCCCACATGAAACAGAAAAACAGACAAGACCCCCAAAAAACAGTCAAAAACATATCTCACTCCCACAACCTGGGGAGGAATAACAAAACTTGTCCATCCAATTGGCCTTCATCCTCGGCCTAACCAAGACAAACCCCCCCATACAGAACACAAACACCCCCATATAAAAAAACAGTTGGCAACACACTCTATTTGGTGTGCCGAGAGGGCGAGTCCTTGTGCAGGCTTCTCCGGCCCCTGCCCGACCTGTTGCTCCGCCTCAACCTGGGCCCTGTGGGTGTTGCAAGGCTGGGGGAAGGCTCCTGAGGGGCACAATGCGTGACGGCAGATGCCCTTGGGGGTCGGCCTAGACGAGGTCCGGCCCTGGAGGGGCTGGCTGCTGACTGCTGCAGCTGTGGCTGGGCAGCATCAGTCTCACCAGCAGCTCGTCGCAGCTTGGCTGGGAGAGTGGCAGTGGCGGCTGCAGCAATGGGGGCAAGCTGGCTGATGCCAGGCGCTCGCTGGTCGCCAGAGACATTGGCACTCGGCCGGGCTGGCACTGCAGCAAGCGCAGCAATCTGGTGAAGGCCAGACCGCTGTGCTGCAGCAGGGCGGCGGGTGCCCTGGCGATGCGTCCGTGACACAGCGAGTGTGGCAGAAGTGAGTGCCCGAACTGCCCTGGTCTGTGCCCGCATCAGACCAGCCAGTGTCTGCACGGCACCACTCAGGAACTCTCGACTCGCGTCCTGTGAGCCAGGGACTCAATGGCCTGAGGCAACTGTCCCACAACCCCCATGAACTCGGTGTGGCGCCGCTCCGAGTCCGCGGACATTTCATCAAGGAGGCGCACCTCCTGGGCGAGGACCGTCTCCGGACTGGAGGCCGGACTCTCCCTCTGGGGAGAAGGCCGCCGAGCTGCCCGACCCTTCCCGTGTGCCTGGACGCCACTGGGCCCAGCAACTGCCCTCCCCTGCAACACTTCCCCCCTCTGGGGAGAAGACAGCCGTGCTGCCCGACCCTTCCCGCGTGCCTGGACGCCACTGGGCCCAGCAACTGCCCTCCCCTGCAACACTTCCCCCCTCTGGGGAGAAGGCAGCCATGCTGCCCGACCCTTCCCGCGTGCCTGGACGCCACTGGGCCCAGGAGCTACACCCCCCTGCAACACTTCCCCCCCTGGCTCTCCTCCAGGCAAGACGTGTCCCCTCCATTGCCATCCCCTGGCGCGGATGAGGGTTCCCCCGATGTGCCGCCTTCCTCTTGGTCCTCACCGTCCTCCTCTTCCGAGGGACTGGCACTCTCAGCTTCAGGGACCTCCTCCTCACCAGCTGAAAGCAGGAAGGCACAAGAGTAGCTTTAGAGTGAGGACAGGGCGTCAGCGAGGGAGGCATGAGTGTTGGCATTATGCGCATTGGTGGGACAGTGGCAAAGGATGTAGATCTGAAGCGCAAGGGGAACGAGAGAGGTCCAAACGGTCATGTCCTTACCATTGGGGCCCAGCACAGGGTCGGCATCTCCAATAGCTACGGGGCCAACCACCCGGGCACGCATGAGTCGAGCCACGCGCTCCTCCAGGTCACTGAGCTCCTGGAACTGGACACGGCCTCCCCCGGTGACAGTCCGGCTCTTCAGATTCTGCGCCAGCTTGGCCTGCAAGAGAAAGGACGGCCTCTAAGTACAGTGTGGTGCCCTGTTGTTGTGTGCACTGCCTCCCATGGTCGAATAGCTTGGCCAGTGTGGTGCCCTGTTGTTGTGTGCACTGCCTCCCATGGTCGAATAGCTTGGCCAGTGTGTAAAGTGCAGAAAGTGCTATTGATGATCATGCCAGTGCCATAGCTGCGGGAGGAGGGCTGGCCATTAGGCCTTTGAGGTCCCTTTGCCCATAATGTGAGGTGCACATGCAAGGATGAGGAGGACACTGGAAAGGGTACTCACCCTGACCAACCGAGTGAGGTCGTTGTACTTCTTGCGGCATTGGTCACCAGTCCTGGGGACATCGCTGTTGGCTGAGACCCTCTGGGCGATTTCCCTCCAGGCTCTCCTGTACTGCCTCCTGGGAGCCTTCTTGCCACTGTCCGGGCACAAGATCTCTCTTTTCTTTTCCAAACCCCTAAGCAGCACCCTCAAAGCATGCTCTGGGAAGCGCTGCGCTCGTTCACGGGCCTTCTGCATGGCTTCAGGCGCTATTTGGGTCCACCAGCAGTGTTCAGGCCTAGCTGCAGGGCTCCACTATCCAGGGCGTGGCAGCAGACAAAGTCGACCCTTCCCCCTTTAAGAGCTGGCCGGCGTCAGGGTGTCTGCTGTCAATCAAAACATGACCGCACCTGCGCTGCGCCCGGCCTCGGCGTTATCAGTCTGCACCGCCGGCTTAGCGCCTAAAGATAGGAGTGCAACGCCAGTTTCAGCGCTCGCCCAAACTCCTTGGCCAAAGCTACTGAATATCGGCGAAGTGGCCTCCACTTTCCGGCGGGCGCTAACTTTAGCGCCCGCCCGACTTTACCGCCCCAAAAGTGGCTACACTGAATTTCTAGGCCATAGTTCCTTCTGCAAAGTACATACACTACAAGAACCCTAGGCTGTCTGCAGGAAACTAGCAAATTTGGATCTAATAATAACTTTAGATGCCTGCTCACGTGCAACATGATCCTTAAACATCTGAACAAAATGTCGTCTTTAACATGTACAGATTTCATTTTCATTTGTCAAATAAGTAAAGATGGTGGGTATCACTCCTGGTGAAGACATTGCTGTGTATTTTTCTGCAATATCTTCATCACTGCATGAGTCTGAAGTGCTTTGGCAGATATGGCACCTCATTAAGGAGGCTGCATGAGGAGGCAAAAATACTGTACATACAAGCTGTTGTCACCAGCTGACCAACTCATTAGTTTACTTTTGGCAACAAATAACAGAAGCAAAATCAATACGCAGTGTGAGCTGCACTAGTTAGCAACACTAATGACTTAACAGTCGGTAACTGAAGCCAGTAGCTGCCTGTGTTTATTACGTTGGATCAGAGAACACTTTTAGTAAGTTACAGAATGCTGTGATAAAGAGTTCACAGTAATTTGCAAAAATATGCATGGTTATGCTATTTTTGTAGCTTGGTGTCCTCACTAAGGGATGTTGCAAACTGATGCTGTTTTTTTGAGGGGTTAATGCTGGAAGTATTTAGCCAAGGTCTGGGATTCTTTATTTGCAGCAAGTCCAGGCTGGGTAAGCATCACAGCTTCACAAGGTTGGAAATTGCAACCGTCCATCTTCCACAGAATTGTGCTTTATTGCAAATCACCACAATATGAACGTAGTAGGAATGCTGAGTAGGAAATGATACAGGATTTTGTGGTAAGATAGGAACATGCATGCCTGTAACACAGTAAGGCAGGCAAATCACACTGACAGGTGCACCCAATCTGCATTTTTCTCTCAGCAGGGAGTGCGAAATCCATATAGTTTTTTACTGATTCTCTCCTGCAACAGACTAGATATTTGAATAATTATCTACATGCTGTTGGGAAGGGAGGAACAATTCCACTCAGGTGGTAAGTGGAGTAAAGTTGCAATGAGTGAAGTCTGCTAACACCCTAGTCCACTGAGAGCAGCAGTCTGGTTGTCTGAGAGGAAAGAGACAATTTTTTTTCTTTAAAAGGTACTATCTCCCTGAAAGCTTGTTCATAAAATCATTATTTTTCTTCTTTGGGAAATGAAAAGAGCCAGAAAGGCTGTGTGTCATGTTCATCAAGTGATGTTATGATGTGTTTTAACGTGTTTGCGCCATTTACATCATCTTTGTTTATAAATTGAAAAAAATGTTAGCAAACACTTTTTCCAAAAAGACATTGCCCCTTTAATTGATCGTGTGAGAAAGCTGGTTTTACCCTGCTACTGATTTTTTAAAAAAAGGAAAATCCTGATAGGATCTATGAGATGTTTGTGTAATACCTTCACATGATCTGATGATCACAAGTAAATAAAAATTTACTCAAAACAAAAATGTATTGTTAAAAACCCTCACCCTGCCCCATGTTATTAAGTCTGGTGTCGATACCTCTGCGGGCACAGTGGTGTTAGTTATCCCTTAAGCAGCCCGAGTGCCTAATTTTTATGCAAATTGTCTCTCACTGCCCAGTCTCTACTTGTGCTGTAGCGGGATCCAGGAGTGTACCAATGAAAACTCCCTTGTGTTCAGAACCAGCTCTCTGTGTCTTATGCATGTGTCAGTCACCCTGAAGGCACACTGAGTTAACACTTGGTGCAGCATAGTTTAGTTTTGAATTGTAGGGTGGTTTTTTTCCGCAAGAAGTAAAACATACAGAATGTTGAGATTGATGAGAGTTGCTTGATCCAATTGGGTAAAAACCTCTCTCTGTATACTGTTACAAAAATAAAGAGTCCCTAAACGCTATCCCATTCCAGTGGTTCGTCCAACTCAAGTTCAAAGCACAGTCACTCCGTATCCAGTCCTACCACCCAGGACTGCAGTCCACTCCTTTTGCCACCTCTGCTGCTCGAATGACTCTGGGCTGGATTCTCCTCTGCAATCTCGCCTGAAATCGAATGGGATAGCAGCAGAGACTATGAAAAATTTGGGTGTCAAAGCCACAATCTGTGTTTCCTGTTCCCTGCCCACACTGGAACCACCTCTGGCTCCTCCTCCCCCACCTGCCACGTGCAAATGGCGTGGGGGTGGTGGGTAGCAGATATGGCCTGGGTCCCTGGGGGATTTTCCTTGCGCCTACCTATGTTACCACTGTTTCCCCAATGGAGAGAGAGGGCCCCCCCCTCCGATGTAGCCCCCACTTATTTTGCTTCATAGGGCTCAGTCTCTGCCTCGGTCTACTATACAACTGCTTCTCTGATCTTTAGACACTTTTGCCCCTTTAACTAACCAGACATCTCTTCAGGTGCTGCAGCTGTGGTTGCGCTGCAGCACTGCCTGGATGGCATCGGCTGGTTCCCTCTTGGCAGTGGGAATCCTGTCATACGTACCTGATAAATTGAGTCAGAATTACACTGTTGCCACATGAAGGACAGTCCTGGCCTTGATGCCTATATTCCAATTTTCAAAAGCCTCTCTCAGTCCCCGCAGAGATCCAGAAGAGGTTTCCAACACCGAAGTACAAAGTGTCCACCTGAATAATCAGACATGGCTAAAATCAACGCTGGGCTTACTATCCAACTACCCAGATTCCTTTCTGCTTCACCTTTAACTATTTCTACCCAACCCATAATATAATGACCCAGAATTTTGCTGCCACTTTATTGTACATTGCACTTGTCTGTGTTGAATTTCTTCCTCTGCTGATTTGTCTATTTGTAGATTTTATCTATTTAGGCCCACAGTTTCCTGTTTCCACCAACTTGACTACCTTCACTGCCCCTCCCCCGCTCCCATTTTGTATCAACTGGAATTTTGACAAGTTTGCACTGGGCTTCTGAATCCAAGCGTTAAGGTAGATTAGGAACAGTAAGGTTCTCAGTATTGATCCTTGGGCACTCCACTCAGTAATTCCCTCACCTTGCTTTCACTCCCCTCACAATCATCAACTGCTTTCATTTTTCTAGCAGTTCCCTGCTCGCATCCCAACCTCCCCATTTCAGTTTCAGTGGCAGCATTGCATGAGGAGCTTTATCAAAGGGTCTTTGGAATGCTAACTAGGGCATGTCACATTCCTTTCCCATGTCCACTGGGAGGGGAATATTTTCTGGCTGGGGAATATTTTCTGACTGATTGGCTTGGTCACATCAGCGAGAACAGTGCAAGCCTGTGCCAGAAATCAGGCAAGGAATTCTTCCCCTACCCATCCCTCCTTTATAGGGACCCACCTGATTTGTGTCTAGTGTGATCTTCCAGCCAGACTAAAGGGCTCTCACATGAATTACTGCTGCCTCATTTGCCTGGTGCTTGAACGACTGGAGCCAGTACAAGTACTCCTTCCCCTGGGAGAAACCCTGTAAATCCTGGGCAATGCAAAAGGGGCATCAACTGTGACACAAGGTCTTGACCCTTTTTCCTCTGCTTTACATCCGGGAACTGAGTATTTCCTGAGCACAAGACACAGGAACATCAGCCCTGTATTATCTACTATAATCTGACCAACAAACTACTTCCCCCATTGGGATGGCACTGCCAGTGATAGTCAAGTGGCTTCGGCTCATTCCAAGCTATCACAGGAGACATTGGCAAGTTCGGTCAATCTACAGGTGTCACAAGCAAGTTAATGAAGCCTTTTTTGCCAGGGCAAAAACCTTCATCATTTTCCCCACAGAAAACTATCAGCAGAAGGAGAAGACGCTGCAATTTTTCCACATTGTAGGTTTCCCTTTAGTCCAGGGGGTTATTGACGACCATAGTCTACATGAACTGCAAGGGTTCCGTTCAAACAGTTTGCAGGTCGTCAACATCACAGGCTCATGTAGGTTAATACTTGCTTCCCATACAGCAGTCATGATTCCTTCATTTCAAGAGAATCCACAGCGCCTGGCCTCTTTGAAAGAGAAAGCAGACTGGAAGGAAGGCAAAGGCTGCCTCCTTCAGCCCTGGCTCTTGATGCTATTGCAACAGGCAGGAACAACAGCTAATCAAAGGTATATCAAGATGCATCAGCTACCAGGATCAGTACTGAGCATACTAGAAGCATTTTGAAGCAGCACTACAGATGACTGGACAGATTAAGGCCTGTATTACAGTACAGTCCTCTCAGGGTCTCCAAGATTATCATTGACTCTTGCATGCTGCTTAGCAGGGAGACCTAGCCATGGCTTAGCTGAAGGAGGATTAGTCTCACCTTCTGCCAAGGACAGAGCAGCACCTTGCCACTGATCCAGAAGATATCCTTGCTCAAACAGGAAGAGTCATGTATCAGGCTCTCATTGATGAGACCTTTTCACTTAAGTGCACCAATAGCCCTCTCCACATGAACACATTGCTGTAGCCTAATGCACTTTCACCAATATTGCCCTCTGCACCAACTCAGCTGCCATAGATGCCACTCTTTGGATCTGTTATGAAACTGGACCATTGAAATAGAATGAAAACAAATTCAATACCATGAAATTGATGGGTGTATCAGCCTTGTGCTTTCCCTTACTGATTCATATCTTCCAGTACGTAAACGAGTGCTCCCTCTAGATGCTCCTCCCTGAAGCAGGAGTAAGTGAGTTGTATGTCTGCTGGATTTCAGTGATTTCCTCCTGCAGCTTGAGTGTTGCCGTGCTGGTCCGCAAGCAGTGAAAGATGTGTTGGATTGTGTGAGGGCTAGGATAGGTTTGTATAATGTTGCAAACCTTATTTTGAGCCCTTGGTCTGCAGGCTGAGGGGAAAAAAACAGATGAAAAATCTGTCCAAAAGTATTAGAGCAGGACTACTCCTTCGCTGGTATCAAGCCCAGGACCATTCAAAGTGGTGTTGCCGCCCACCCCTTCCCACCCTCCGCGCTACCAATGAAGCTTAAAATTGAGTGGAGTGTAAATCAGACATGTGACCCGAACCCAACCCATTCTCACCGCGTGGTTTTGGTTAAGATTGGGGTGAATACTCATGTGAATGGTGTTGAATTACCTCGAGTACTGTGTCTAGTTCTGGTTGCTGAAACGAGAGAATAGAGAAAAGAGCCACAAGACTAATCCATGGTGTCAAGGGTCTGCATTATGAGGAAAAACTGGAGAAAGATTGGCTTTTCAGCCTCGAAAGGAGGCAATTCAGAGGTGATTTTATAGAGGTATATAAGATAGTTAAGGGTATGGAAAATGTAAAACTGGAATATTATTTTTAATTAATTTGTGAGTCAGACAAGGAGCCACAGGTTCGAAATAGTAAAAGACAAATTTAGAACTGATATCAGGAATTCTTCTTTATACAGAGAGTGATCGTGTATGGAATAGACTTCCAGGTAGAGTAATAGAGGCGAAAACTCTGGAATCATTTAAGAAACAACTGAAAGCTGCAATGGGGGGAGTGTAGGGTCTTTCTGCATCAATGAATTTAGATGGGTTGAATGGCCTCCCTCATCCATAACTATCTTCTGATCATTTTCAATAGTGACCAGTGAATAATGATACAGTGCCCCAGCTTACAAAGACTCCAACGATCATTCTGGTGCCCATGGACTTGGTGTTCATTCTGAACAGCAACTGGTACAATACTCCAATGCCCTACACTGCATTATATTAAAAAAATATGTTTCTGCTCACGATTCCCTACCATTCCCAATTCCACCCATACTAGCATTGGACATTTATTGATCAAATGCCAGGTGGTTAGTAATAGGGAAAGCGGTTAACCACCTTGGGGTGGGCACCTCCGAGCCACTAGTTACAAAGTCAACCACTCACCCTATCAGATGGGACAGTGGATGGGGCAGAATGGCACAAAAAATAGAACAAGAACAAAAACTACTTTTCTTTGAATTACACTGAGGAGTTCGTTATGACTCCACAATCAAAAGGTAAATCCTTGGCACAGCAACTTTGCTATTTTGGCCCTAAAGAACCCCTATAGCTCTATTGGGTTGAGTCCCACGTGCAAACTGTCTGTGTTAACTATTGCTTGAGACACCAAATCAATTAGAGACACCCTGCCATCAACACAAAGCACAGTGACTTCATAGAGAACTCCTACCCCACTTTTAATGAGGCGGGGAAAGAGATGTCAGTTTTATGGGATGCTGACATGTTATCCCATTAAGAAAACTCTGGAGTCTGAATCATAATGGATTTTAGTCAATGTCTCAGCAAGGTTACAAGGATTTGTTTCAATAGCTGTTTTTTTTTTATTGCATAAACATAGCTTACAATTCCCTTTGCCAACATGACATGAAACTTTTATATTTATTTGTTTTTGAAAATCACCTCAGCCAAATGTGCAAAGTCCACGATTAGTCTGCAATCTATAAATGGGGCCTTCGTGTATCACCTCTGCTCTCTTCTGTTTGCAGCAACTCGGCTCTTGAAATTGGGATATTGGACATCTTTGGCTTTGAAGAATTCCAGAAGAATGCCTATGAACAGGTGGGGAGTCTGAATGAATGGAGTGAGAACAGTATGCACACAGCTTCCAGAGTTATGGCCGTTGAATGAGCACTCGGCAGTGTGGCTGGTGGAAGTCCTGCAGTTTTAGTGCAATAGAAAACACGCTTTGAGCATAAATCATCACAGTAAGGAGGCAAAATAACAGCCAGCCATCAACGAGTAATTTTGAGTGTGTGTACATAGATAATATGAAGATAAAGTTCATTACTGTGTGTGGCTAAAGGGCTAATTACTTCAATTAACATTTAGATAGCTAAGAATATGTATATTTTCCAATATATTTTCTGGTTGCAGCTGCTTTGTGAGGATTACATTAATTCCGTCTTCCTGGTTAGTGAATAGGTCCTGAGGGTTTCAGTTAACTCTTATTTAAAATGTTACATTGTGCTTCATGTAAAGGTACAATCAACACAAACTGTTCTACATTACAGTACAATGCAGAGGAACACCAGTGTGAAACAGAACAAAGGGCAGGGGAAGGTTGCAGAGGAAGAGTGGGGTAAGCATGCCCATGGTGGGAATTGTAGACAAGGATTTTCGAGTCAATACCCTGGAGTACAGGGAGCCAGTGGAACTTAGTGCAGACAAGGGTAAAAAGTGAATAGTATAGGTAAGGTGCAGGCAGTGAGGTTTAGGATGATTTGGAGTTTGTGTAGGATGAAGCTGGGGAAGTTATGGAGGAGGGTATTGGAGGGGTTGAGCTTGGAAGTGACAGGCATGGTTTCAGCACTGATGGGTGTGATTAGGGATGGAGGCACGTGATGATACAATGGTAGGAATAGGCAGTCTTGATGATGAAGTGGATGTGGGATTTGAAACTTGGGGTGAAACAAGACATGAGGTTAGACATTGTCAAGGTTCAGTTTAGCTGAACAGCCAGAAAGGAGAAAAGAACTGTGGGCTTAAACATAGAGTTTCAGCTGTGTGTTGAATAGGACAGCTTCAGTATTGTCAGAGTTGAGCTGCATACCATTCTGGCCCATACATGACTAAATGTTGAACATGAGGTCAGACAGCACAGCAATGGCTGAGCGGCCAAGAGTTATGGCGGACAGGTAGAGCTAGGTGTCATCAACAAATATATGGAAGTTGATTCCATGATTTTGGAAAATGGCTCCTGGGCTGGCAGCTCCCAAGGGAGCTCCTTTGCTGTGCAACTCTATTCTTGGCCATCCGTTGCTATCCTTTGCCCTTTCTCCCCCAATCTCCTCGCTTCCACTGTTTACTGTTCCACTGACTCTAATAGTGGGTGCATTTTAGCCCTAACTACAAGTTCAAGCTGTAAGTTTAAAGTTACCGAGGCCACTGCACATCTACCAACCGTGCCTGCTCTTTGTTTTCATCAATGAGCAATGGGTCTTTGCTCAAATTTGACTTCCAAATTCTTGGACTTCTCTGCTGTCAAAACTATGTTACTACACTGTGAGGCTCACCTGCTATGATTCTGATCTCCTATTCAGTTACTTAGGGGGCGAAATTTGTTTACGTCCCGTTTGGGGACCGTAACCGAATTATCGGCGGAGATTTAGTACCTGGCGTGGAAGTACCACACCGGCCACTAAATTCGGCTTACCGCCCCGGCAAGGAAGCGGAGCGCTATCTCGGGTGCGCCACTTCCTCTCGGGGCGGTGTCGGGGGTGCAAAGCGTGGTAGCGCCGGAGCGCTACACGGCCACTCCGCGTAGCACTGATGCGTTTCAGCATCCCTCCCCTTCCATTAAAGAGGAGGGACACTGCCAGCTCTGCAGGGCCTCCGATGGCCCACACTCCTATTGTAATGCCTCCTTTCATTTTTCCACTCACATTCCCCTTCCCCCTCGGAACCAAACTTCCTGCTTTGCCCTCCCCTGGAAAAAAACGCTCCCCAAAGTCACTTAAAACGGCCTTCCAACTATCTAATTGTCTAGCCCTCCATATTCAACATGACATTTTTGCAACTCAGTCACACCCTCCTCACTAAAACCATGACTTTCTCACCTGGATCATTCCCCCTCACATGGCCCTCATCTTTGCTCCCTGAATCCAAGGGATAGCAGACCAGAATGTCTATGGCAGACAACTCGTTGAACCATTCATTGGTAGGTCAGCTGGACCACATAAAGCACTATTGGGTCCTACTTTCCACTGCCAAAACTGCTCTCTATTCCAGGAGGATCCTGGAATGCAAAGATAACACCCGGCTTCTCTTCTCCACTACAAACTGTCTTCTTAAGCCCTTTTCCCCTGCCTCCTCCACCCTCATCTCCAACAACAAGTGCGAGGAGCTCATGGACTTCTTTGTCACTAAGATTGCGACCATCTGTTCAGTTGGCTGTGCTGCTTCCCTCCCTTCCCCTAGTCCATGAAACCAAACTTCCTCTCAGCTCTACCTCACCATCACCTCTCTCGACCCCACCACTGCCTCCGATTTGTCAGACTGCTTGTCCGACATCTAGTCCTGGATGAGCAGAAATTTCTTCCAACTAAATATTGAGAAGACCAAAGCCATTGTTTTCGGTCCCTGCCACATACTCCGATCCCTAGCCACTGACTCCATCCCTCTCCCTGGCCACTGTCTGAGGCTGAACCAGACCGTTTGCAACCTTGGCGTCCTATTTGACCCTGAGATGAGCTTCCGACCACATATCCACTCCATCACCAAGACCTCCTACTTCCACCTCCATAACAGCGCTTGTCTCCAACCCTGCCAAAGCCCGCTGCCCATATCCTAACTCCCATCACGTCCCGTTCAACCATCACCCCTGTACTTGCTAATCTACATTGGCTCCCGGTCCAACAACACCTCGATTTTTAAATTCTCCTCCTTGTTTTCAAGTCCCTCCATGGCCTTGCCCCTCCCTATTTCTGTAATCTCCTACAGCCCTACAACCCGCCAAGATCTCTGTGCTCCTCCAATTCTGGCCTCTTGCACATCCCCAATTTTAATCGCTCGCCATTGACACACGTGTCCTTGAGCTATCAAGGCCCTAAGCTTTGGAATTCCCTTCCTAATCCTCTCTACCTCTAATTCCTTCTTTAAGACGCTCCTTATAACCTACCTCTTTGGCCAGACTTTGGTCACCTGTTCTAATATCTCCTTACGTGGCTCTGTGTTAAATTTTGTCTGATAACTCTCCTGCGAAGTGCTTTAGGATGTTTTACTATGTTAAAGGCACTATATGATTGCAAGTTGTTACTGCTGTTTGTTGTTTTGGGAGGATGTTCTCAAAGGTTATGGAGCTGGGGAACAACAGGAAGCCAGAAATGGCAACCTGGGCATGCTGGACTTTTATCCCATGGAGAAACCATTGCAGAAAATGTGCTGGCTCCACAGGGACTGATAGGAATGGAACGATGGTGGTGGGGCATGGAGGAAAGACTGTGGAAGAGAGCGACCGTGTTGAAGGCTGCAGAGATTTCCGAGGGAATGAGGAGGGACAACACATTGGTGGCATTGGCCAGGGCAGTCTTACTGCTGTGGATAGTTGAGAGCCCACAGTTAGACAGGGAGAGATGGACACAGATTTGATTGGCAATTACATGTTTTGAGGACCTTAGGCAGGGAGGGTGTTTAGTGATGAGCTGGTAATTAGACTAGACAGAGGGGTTGAGGATGGACTTTTTAAGGATAAAATTATAAGCATAGTTTTGAGTTGGGAGAGAACAATTTCTGAGGAAAGGCAGCAGATGTTGAAGTCAGTAAGAAATGAGTTGAGGAAAGATAGTTGAATGGCCAGCATCTGGGTCAGGAGGCAGTTGAATGAGCAGGTAGTGAAGGGGATGAGGCTGCTAATGGCTAGATGAGACATAAGGAAGAAACTGCAGACTATTGTGGTGGGAAGAGGCAGAGGGGAGGAAAAAGATTGAGGCAGCTGAATAGATTGCCTCAATTTTAGAGGCAAAGAAAGCCATGAGCTGCTCACCTTTGGTTACAGAGGTAAGATGAAGAAGGAAACTTGGAGGTGGTTGATGATGGAGAAGAAGATTTTAAGGTAGTCCTTGTCCTATTGGAGTAATCGGAAGATTTGACCATAGCTAGGGTGAGGAGACATTGCTGGACTTTTCAAATATAATTGGAATGCTTGGTGTTACGGCTGACTTTCTCTGGTTGCATCGGTAATAACATTGTACCTACACCAGCCTACCCGCCCTAGCGAGGAGGATGGTGTTCAGTCCTGGTTCAATGACAAGGGTGACCAGGCTTCATTCACATTACACTGGCTGGTGCACTGAAAGCACAATAAGGGTGATTCCATGATCCAGTGAGGAGTGGCACACGCAGACAGCGCGTCACGGAAAAGCTGTTCCCCACTGGCAGCACTGGATTGCGGAATCAACCACCCCAATCAGACCCTTGTTTTGGAGGAAAGAAATGAATACATCAATTCTAGAAGATTCAGTGTGCCCTGTTGTTAAACTACCAATTTGGTGCTGGATTTTCATTTAAGCTGATGTGAATTTGGTACCAAATAGTTTCCATAGCAGCAGTGTGTCTGGTCAAAGTCATAAAATTGCTGACTCAAATCCTAAGCCTGATTATCACTCAAATTTACCTCAGCTCAACGAGCTCCATAAGTTTTCACTTGAGTTGTTAGAAGGAGTGGCACATGAAATAAGATGCTGTCTCTTAATAGAGGAAAAGAATATCCAGGTTATTTGCTTGTCATTGGTAAATCCCCATGTGCTTTGAAATTCAACGTTTCAGAAATTACAATCTTTTTCTATAGTAACGTATTGAATAATTCACACCCTGTTATCTGTGATGAAATAGTTCTGCAGCACTTCAATTTGCAGGTGTATAAACATTTTGTTTTTGTTTAAGATGTTGCTGTATTTTTCCTCCAAAAATATTAATCGTTATTGTTAGATCCGTATGTTAATGGAGACACGGAATGCAGGAGTTGATTTAACAGGTGTTTACTGAACAAAGTCTGGAGGTGAACTAACAACACAAGACACTACACAGGCTTATATACCCGAGTGGTCACTACTGGTACTACAGTATACAGGGGCTTCAAAAACATAGTTCCTCTTAAAGGTACATACACTACAATTCCTCCCCTTTTAGATAAATAGTACATAACATTTTAAGTAATCATTAAATAACATTTTTACAAGAACAATAATATACACATTTGCTGAAGTTAATCAATTACAAATTCAGTCTCTCTGGAGGCTTCCTGACTCGGTCCGGATAACGCCTCGGTGGTGTAGTAGGTTCTTTTGGCAAGGTCGATTTGGCTTCAATGCTAGTGTCGGGTTCATCTGGTTCCAGTATCACTGGATCGGAGGTAGATACTATGGGTATCTCTGCTTCATCACTAGGCATATAGAGTTGTGGTGTAGGTTGTCCTTTTTCGGATGACTCTATGATCTGGTCAGCATGGCGCCTTATTATGCTTTCTCCAATGTCCACGGTATACATCAGCGGTCCTAGTCGTGTGCAAATAGTTCCAGGCTGCCATTTCTCGGTACGGTAGTCCCGGGCCAAAACTGGTTGACCTATCTGGAAGGTTCTAGTTGGCCTTTCATTCATGCTTTGAAATTGCCGGTTCTCTACGTCCCTTCTGACGTTTGGCTTGACCAAATCCAGCCGGCATCTTAGTCTTCTATTGAAAAACATCATGGCGGGGGTTTGGTTTGTAACCACATGTGTTGCATTCCTGTACGCAAACAAGAAGTTATCTACCTTATGTTGTAGATTTATGTCTTCATTACCCATGGCCTTTATGGCCTTCTTGAAGGTCTGGACAAACCTCTCAGCCAATCCATTGGTGGCGGGATGGTATGGGGCGGACGTGTAGTGTTTAACCCCATTGTTTTTTAAGAACTTCCTGAATTCTTCGGATACAAATTGTGGTCCATTATCAGAACAGATCTGTTCAGGCAGCCCATTCCTGGTGAATATGGTCCTTAATACTGTGATGGTTTTTTCCGTGGTGGTGGAGGACATCTTTATTACCTCCGGCCACTTGGAGTGTGCATCCACCGCGATTAAGAACATTGAGTCCATAAATGGACCCGCAAAGTCGATATGTACCCTTTGCCATGGAGATGAGGGCCACTCCCATGGATGTAGAGGGGCTTGTGGTGGGGCGTTTTGGACCTTCTGGCATCCTGGACAGCTCTTGTTCATTTCGCGTTTCTTTTTCAATGGTAGAATTTGTCACCGGTAGACATTCCACTATGGTCGAGTGGAATATCTCCACTGGGTCCACTGTAGGCGCCTCTTCCACCGTTGGCAACGGTAGGCGCGATAACCTGTCAGCATTCCCATGCTGTTTCGACAGTGTTGCTAACTATTCCCCAATTTATTCAACATATGCCACTGGTTTTGGTTAAAGATTTGCACTTCTTGTTATTCCTTGAAGTTTATCAAATATTTAAAGGTATTCCGAGTATTGACTTCTGTCAACTTTGATCGACAGACAGCAGAATCAATATCGGTATTTAGCAAACCTTGGGTCAGTAACATTAAATTATTAATGAACATACACCCTTTGGTGAAGATTTGTAGACGTCAGTAAAACTGACAAAAATGTTCACAGAGGAAACAATGGTAATTCATGACATTGTGCAATTAGCTCAATTAGCTAACCTTGTTTAAACGGTACCTTGTGATAACTCAACATAACTCATTGACAGCACTCATCACCTAGATTGTCCCACACTTCTAACTTAAGAGGGGTAATTATTGGAGAAATCACGCCAACACACGGCCGAATTTGTGATATCAACTCCCGGCAGGCAAGACTCCTTACCAGGACCACAAAATCAGTAGATTTCCCCAGGATGTATGAAAACAGAAAATAAAATAAAGTACAGAGTACTATTTAATATTTGGAAATAGTGATTAAGTAATTACCAGCAACCATTTGTCACTATTATTACAAGCATCAATGTGCACTACAAAAAAAATTGAAATGAGTGTTTCTGTCCCTCAGCTTTGTATCAACATGACTAATGAAAAGATCCATCAGTATATACACGAGACGCTCTTTCAACATCAGCAAGTGGAATGTGTGCAAGAAGATGTCACCATGGAAACTGTCAACTCTCCTGGCAACCACAATGCTGTTCTGGACTTCTTTTTTCAGGTACACTTTGAATACTTGTGTTGAGATGGTGAAATTACCATTTGCAGATGAACCTCACAAATGCTAATTAGGTTTAGTAAATTAATAAACAATGTTTACTCACTGTATTTGTTCTGTGGCAAAGCTGCCTTTGGTAAACATTTTAACCATGAACCATTTCCTATTGAATCATGCAAAAGATTTTTTCAGTTTTTTTAAAGATTTCCTGAATGTAATTGTCTGAAAATGTCACAAACGGAAGTGAAAACTTCATTTTGTAAATGGGAAAGTGTTAATAAAATAGGAAATATAAGACATGATAAATATGATCCCTATAAACACATAATATTAATGCTATCTATGATCACCAAGAAGGACTTAGAGCTTCAGGCTTGTATTAAATACGGATTGCAGGCTTAAGTTTTCTGGTCTGGATTCACACCCAGTCCTCTCTTTATACATTTATGAATCAATGCCTGAAACTTTAAGGAAAACATAATGGAAAATAATGGTGCATGAGAGCTATCAGTTGGCTCCCCTGGCCACCGTATTGGCAGATAAAGAAAAAACCTGCATTTATATTGGGGCAGTAATTCCTCCCCAAACGCGTGGGTACGGAAGCATGCACAGCGCATGCGCTGAAAACCGGCATTTCCTCTCCTCTAACCCAAGAGGTGAAGAGGCTAGCGCGTGCGCTGTAGGGGGCAGCGCGTGCGTCTTGGATTTCCTCTGTTTTGGGGGATTTGCGCATGTGTAAAGGCCTCCGGTCTTTACGCTTGTAAAAAGCACACGTAAGTATTTATTTTTACAGGTAAGTGGTGTTTTAGTGTAATTTAGAAAAAAAATTTCCACAGGTTTATTATTTTAAACAATCTACAATAAGGTAAGTTTAGTTTTAGATCCTTTTTATTAAAAATTTATTTTTTTCAAAAAAAAAAATTATTGTTTAAATTATTTTTTAAAACTTATTTATACTTAATTTAATGATTGGGATGTTTTTAAAAATTTTATTTAAAGTTTAAGTAGTGTTTTGGGGTGCAGTACTTTTCATGAGTTTGACAGTTCTTACTCTCAAACTTATGAATGAAGTTTCCCCTCCCCTGATTGGCTGAACAGTGCTCACCTGATCCCAGCTGGCACATCGCACTAACTACGCCGCTGGGTCAGGTTAGCACAGCGCGCCGACATCAGAACCGGGCCACTGACAGGAAATCCACTGCGGGCCAGGTTTCAGATGTCGGCGCGCTGGGTAAGTGCACATCGGGGGCTTGCACGCGCGGCAAGCCCCCGACACCAAGTTCTGGGCCATTGTGTCTTTCACATCCTCAGGATGTCCGAAAGTGCTTCACAGTCAATGAATTACTTTTGAAGTCACTGTTGTAATGTAGGCAAATGCGGCAGTTGATTTGTGCACAGCAACATCCCAGCAATGTGATAAATGACCAGATAATCTGTTTTAATGAAGTCGCTTGCGGAATAAATATTAGCCATCACATTGGGAGAAATCCCCTCTTCTTCATCAGATAGTGCCATGGCATCTTTTACATCTACCTGAGAGGGCAGACAGGGCCTCATGCAAAAGATGCCCCCCTCCCCCACAGTGCAGCACTCCACTGAAATGTCAGCCTAGATTATGTGCTCAAGTCCTAGAATATTACATGAATCCACCACCTTCTGACTCACAAGGCGAGAATGCTACCACTGAGCCAAGGTTGACAACTCGTAGAAAGAAAGAAAGAGTTGCATTTACATAGCGCCTTTCACGACCACCAGACGTCTCAAAGCGCTTTACAGCCAATGAAGTACTTTTGAAGTGGAGTCACTGTTGTAATGTGGGAAACACGGCAGCTAATTTGCGCACAGCCAGGTCCCACAAACAGCAATGTGATAATGACCAGATAATCTGTTTTTGTTATGTTGGTTGAGGGATAAATGTTGACCAGGGATAACTCCCCTGCTCTTCTTCGAAATAGTGCCATGGGATCTTTTACGTCCACCTGAGAGAGCAGACAGGGCCTCGGTTTAACGTTTCATCCGAAAGACGGCACCTCCAACAGTGCAGCTCTCCCCTGGAGTGTCCGCCTAGCTTTTTTATGTGCTCAAGTCCCTGGAATGGGACTTCGAACCCACAACCTTCTGACTCACAGACGAGTGTGCTACCAACTGCACCACAGTTGACACTGTTAGCTGAAGTATTTACTCTCCTCACTGCTCAATCATGGGGGAACGTGCATACCTCAGATGGACTGAATGCTTCAACTTTCAAAAAAATTGTTCTAAGACTACTATTTTCTTTTTAGCTCCACTGAGGTGCACCAACTCGATTTGGTCATTGCTGCCATAGTGTTAGACATGGGACACTAATCAATGACTGGCAGACACACATTCTATTCCAAACTGGGCAGTCAATCCCAATGATTAAAGTTGGGTTGAAGTTCAAAATTTTCCAAATCAGCTAATTGGCATTGAGTATTTCAGCAGAACTGCTTCACAAGCTGCTGTAGGGATAACAATCTAATGCAGCACTGCCTATTGGTGGGAGTTGCTACTTCATGATAGGGTTCTAAATAAAAATTCTGTTTTCGAATTGTTAGTTGTCTAATAGTTGATTTAATTCCATCTGGAAATAAAAAGTAACCATGAAGTTGTCAGATTGTTGTTAAAACCCAACCAGTTCACTAACGTCCTTTAGCGAAGGAATCCTGCCCTCCTTACCTACTTTGGCCTATATGTGATTCCAGGCCCACACCAACATGGTTGACTCTTAACTTCCCTCTGAAGTGGATGAGAAAGCCACTTAGTTGTATCAAACTGCTACAGAATTGTGTCAGCACCTTCCCCACATAGACTGCAGCAGTTCAAGAAGAAGGCCCACTACCATCTTTTCAGGGTAACGAAAGATAGACCATAAATGCTGGCCTAGCCAGCGATGCTCACAGCCTGAGAATGATTTTTTTTTTTAATTGACTTGATACTATCCATGTAAAGAACATCACAACACCCAAATTTAGTTTACAAATTATCTCATTAAATTAGAGGAAATGCAGCAAGAAATTGTAGAATATCTACTTTGTGTCAGACAATCATGAAACTCCATTTCTGGACACGGGCACAGATTTAAGGATTGAGAGCTGAAGTCAGCATGCCTCATTTGTGATGCTCTTGATTCTTCAGCTATTAACCTTAATAGCTAGAAAATAGGGAGGGGTATGAATAAAGCATGCTGACCTACATGACCAATCTTCCGACCGGCGCCTCTGTCGAGCGAGACTCCACAACAGGAGCGGAGTTAATCATAAATGGGGCTCTGTGAATTACATCGATCACACTCCTCACCATTTGTTATTCAAACTATATGGCCAAGAGTTTCCATTATGGGCACAATTGGCGATCTGGGCAAAAATTGTGCTGAAAATTGCGCTAGTTTTGCGAAGTGAATTTTTTGCTCAAGTTTTCGCTCAAATTCATTTGCATATCACCGAACACAAAACCTTCATGAACAAGCACAGTCGGGCAACATTTTACAATGTAAATTCTTTAAATAACAATTTGCATAAAAATATTCCTTGTTATATATATGAATGGTAACCTGGTGCAGTTTTATTAATATAGTTGAAAATGGGTTTATCACAAAAAATAAGCATCTTTAATCAGAGTGTCTAGTCCACCATCTGTGAGTAACCTGATTATAAATGACTGAAAATGACTTTAAAAGACTATACAGAACCATTTACTAGTTACATTGGTGTACAGTGTACAGGGGAGGGCTCAGGTGGAAATTGTAGTACAAATAGTAGTAGTATACAAATGCACGGAGTATAAGGAATAAATTGAATGAACTGCAGGCGTGAATTCAAATTGGAGGGTATGACATGGTAGCAATTACTGAGACATGGCTACAAGACATTTAAGACTGGGAACTGAATATACCAGGCTAAAAGGTCTACAGGAAAGATAGGGAAAATGGTAAAGGGGGAGGAGTAGCCTTAGTGATTAACGATGAAATCACTTCAATGATAAGAGAGGATATAACGAGAGCTAAGCAGGCAGTGGAGACTTTATGGGTAGAATTAAGAAATTGGAAAGGATTTAAGACTGTAGTGGGAGTTGTGTATAGACCTCCTGGTAGCAGCTGTGAAGGGCTAGATTGTATAATTGCAGAGATTAGACAAGCGTGTAGCAAAGGTTTTAATGGAGGATTTTAACTTTCATATAGATTGGGATAAGCAGACTAGCACCTGTCAGAAAGGTAGTGAATTTCTTGAATGTGTCCGGGATGGCCGTAATTTTGCCTACCTGGGCGGGTCTGGTGCGGGTGGTGTCCATGGCGGGTTGCGACCCCAGTGCTGGCTCCATCCCGCTGTTGAAAATGAACTTACCTTAATGGGGCCTATTAAGCACGCCCAGCTCGTTACTGGCCCAATGAGATGAACGTGTCTGGTGATGTCATTAATGATGCATTTTCAGCCGAGATCAAGGCCACATTACATTTGCAGTTTAATCTAACATAGTGCTGTCAGTGCACTACACCATTGAAGTGCTGCAAACAATGACAAACACTGCACAGAGGTGGAAGGCTGCACCCAGGTTCACCGATGACTCGCTCCATATGCTTATGGAGTGAGTCAGAGCATGCAAGGAGGCTCTCTTCCCTTCCAATGGGCGGAAGAGACCTCCCCAAGAGACCAAGACAGCCTGGTTGCAGATTACAGAGAAGGTCACAAGCAGTGATGTCGTCAGGAGGACCTGGGTACAGTGCCGCAAACAATTCAATGATCTCATTAGATCAGGAAACGTTGGGCTGGATTTTGCCAGCCATGGGGAGGTGGGTATGGAGGCAGGACTGCCGGGAAAATGGCAGAATTTGGGGGCGGGTGCCAAACCCGCCCCAACCCACCTCCGTGCCATCTTGCCAGGAGACGGGTAGCTGCCCCGCGCCAGGTCCCATCTCCTTGGAGGCGGGAAGGGATTACAGCCACTTAACTGCCTGTTAACAGATAGTTAACAGGCAGAAAGTAGGATTATTCCCATTTTGCCCACACAAGTGCGAGCTTCCTGAAGGCTCCAAAACCCACCAGTGTCACCGAGGCGAGTAGTGGGTCTGCGAGGGTCGGAGGGGTCAAAAAGTGTGCTGTGGAGAGGTGAGTGATGGGTGCAAGTGTGGAGAGGTGAGTATCAGAGGTAAGTGCATAGTGTTAGAAAAAGTGTACTTACCTTTGTTTCTTCCTGCAGGCTTCTTGAATTCAAGAACTCATCAAACTACAGAGGATGTCAGTGCTTAATAGCTTCAGAGAGCTGTCAAATGATAACAATTCATCTGTCAAAAATTTTTGACAGATGAAACGTCATACGTTGATGTTCTCTGTAACCGGCTTTCCCTTAATTGGCCAGCTAAGCCCGCTGGGCGGGCTTAACAAGGTCAATCAAGGGAAAATAGCGTGGGTTGGCCAGAAGTTGATGGAGGCGGGAGTGAAACTCAACAAGTGGGAGTCCCGCCTTCAAAAGCTCCCCATTGGCAAAATCCAGCCTGTTAGTACAAAGCCACACTCAGCTGTATCCTGCTGTGCCTCTCATCTGTAAGGGGTGGTGGTATGGGTGTTTGTCAGCTTCACCTCTGACACCTTTGAGCGGTTCGAATCGCTCCCACTCCCTTTTTGTTCTAGACTTTGGACTTATTTGGGGGTTGTAATAAACTTGCAACAGACACCTGGGTTCGTCAAAAGAATTCAGATCTTTATTTTGAGACAGGAAAATATACAATACAATAAAACTTACACTTTAAAAGGGTGGGGAACACACGGAATAAGCGAGGGAGAATTACAATACACCAAAACCCTTACCCTCCCAACCCCACTACACTAGCTAGACTGGAACCCAGAGGACCAGGAAATGCTCACCAAAATGACTTTCTTGAAAGATGTAGAGGTTCGCGATTTCGGGGTTCTCTTTATTTGTGGTGGTTGGGGCCTGCTGTACCTTGGACGTGGTAGAAGACTGCACCTGCATTGGGTCTTCAGTTTGGGTTGGTCTGTTGATGCAGTTAGTCGCGCTGTTGGATCTATCAGGTAAGTACCTTTGGTTAGGGCTAGTTTTAGGGTCTTTTGTGTCCAAATCTTACCCAGGGGTAAGTCAGACTAGCCTGTAGAGTGGAAACAAGTCTTTTGTTCGTGAGTTTTTCGGCGGTTGGTTCCTTGTTGGTCGCGGTGGTCCAATATTACCTGGTTGGTGGTAACATTGGCGGTTGTTGGTTTCTGTAGGCCTTTGGTTGCTGCGATCTCTGTTTCTTCTTTCTTCCTTCGAGTCTCCGATGATGATCTCTCTCTTGAGCTGGTTGGCTGAACTTGAACTCAGACTGGCTGTCCATTTGAACTGTCTCACTGTCTGTGTTCCGAACTGTACTCGACTGCTGAACTGAAAAGGCAGGCCTCAATTATACTAATTTGGAGCCTGGCTTATCTAACCGCCAAATCTCGGTTTCCTTTGTTAAATTTGGCAGGCTCGTTATTTTTAATGTGTTTTAAAACTTTAACGAGC
Organism: Somniosus microcephalus; assembly: GCF_052327205.1. NCBI lineage: Eukaryota > Metazoa > Chordata > Chondrichthyes > Squaliformes > Somniosidae > Somniosus > Somniosus microcephalus. The sequence continues at coordinate 79,465,535 of NC_140996.1, read as the reverse complement.
TTCGGGGATAGCCCGTCCAAAATTAGCGAGTTTAGGGGATGGCTCATCTAGACTTAATCGGCGTTTAACTGGTTTCGGGATTGCCTTGAAACCAGTTTTAAAATGCAAAACGTTTGTCAATCTCTTTAACTGACTTTGGACTGTGGTTTGTTTGTGGTAACCTGTAGGGCTAATATTCTTTCCTTTGTATTGCTGGGGACATGTCCTGTTTATTCGATACCTGGCTCTGCGACTTCTTGGCGGGAAAACAGGCTTCATTGTCCTTATGTAAAACTGGGGCGGCCCTGGACATTCCTTAGACAGTCCAATATCCAAACTTCGGGGGCCCACCCTGCCTCCCTGCTGTTCCAGCTTTTTGCAAGCCTGAACATGTCTTTTAAACCAGCCAAATCTTCCTGGGATTTTTGTTTTATATCCCTTTTGCCTAATAGCTCTTTAAAACAGTCCAAAAATCTCTTCCTTAAATTAACCCTTTGAAATCTTCTGTTTGGCCCAACCACACTTTTATCCTTTTTACAGATTTCTTCTGTGATGTTCCCAAAATCATTTTAAAAATGACTTTCCTTGTGTTCTGGGGTTGTGCAGAAATTTTCGAACCTTACACATCACATCCCAATCACTCTGCCTTCCCTACCCTACTCCTGCACATCCTTGCTCACACCAACATACCTTACACATCCACCCAGCCCTCTCTCTCTATCTACATTATCACAGCCCCATCTCACTAGCCACCCCTCACACTCACCCTCTTCCTAGTGCAATCATACCAACTAATAACACACAAGGCTAGGCACTTGGGTGTTTTATCCAATGTTTATGTAAAGTTTCTGTTAATGTGGTGTCAAACATAAAAATCTTTATTTTCAACACTTTCCGGTCTTGGACAGATTTGTGTGCACCTTTGGAAGTGGTTTAGTAAGTTGCAGTGAATGATAAGACATAACAATACAAGACCCCTCCGCGCCCCTCCCCCCCGCCCCGCAATGGTGATGAGTGTAAAAGGAATGGCCTGGTCATTGTAGGGATGCTTTATGGTGTTGGTGTGAGGTGGTGCCAACCGGGCGCATCATTTGGCAGCCATGTGGGTGTACAGTGTAAAGTTAACTAAATCTGGCCATAATGAGGCCATCGCTGGCCTCCTGGGCAGCACTGTGGTCGAGTGCTGATGCCCTGTGTCCTGTGCAGCATCAAGTGGTTGAGGAGAAGGTTGGTGTTGTTGTTGGTGCTGCTGGTGTTGGGGCTCATCGTGGCTTGATTCTGAGGACCAAAGTGAGACTGTATAAATGGCACCCATGTTGATGGAATAGATGGCAGGTCAAGTACAGATGACAGAAGCAATCTGTTAATGGTGAAAGAGGTCTTACAATGTAATGAGACTGGATGGTGACTTTGCTGGAAAGACTTGCAGCCTGCAGAATCTGTGCTGGAAATGGGCTGAGCAACAGCTTCTGCCTGAGGAAAGTGATCATCTGTCAGGTGGGAGTTTTTACTGTACATTTGATGCTATCAAATAATCAGTTGGAGCAATGGCCACGGATCTCCCGCCTCAGGTTGACAGACGTGGTTCCCAAGCATCGTGAATCCCGTGGCCATGCAGGGAAATTTAAAAAGTAAGTGAAAAAAGGCTCTTAAGTGCCTGTAAACTACCTCATAATCATCTCAATTGGGTTGCCTACCACTTCCGGTCAGGTCGGCTCCATGATGACAGACGCACCTGGGGGAAAGATGCGTGGGAGCGAGGTGACAGCAGGTTCCCGACCCGCTGTCAAAAGTAACAACTTTCCCACATGACCCGTCACTGATTGCACCCACTACCACCCCGGAAAATTCCGGCCAATATGTCCTAGAGGCAACAAGGGGGCATGCCATGTTAAATTTAGTAATGAGTAATGAGCCACGTTTATTCAATAGTGATCATAACATGATCGAGTTCAACGTAGCATTTGAAAGATTCTAGATTTGGGTAAGGCCGACTTCAACGGCATGAGACAGATTGTCCACATTAAACTGGGCAAATCTGTTAATGGGTAAAATGACAGACGATCACTGGGAGATGTTCAGAAAAGAATTTAAGGTGGTACAGAACCAGTTCATATCTCTGAGGGGCAAGAGCTCCACTTGCCAAAAGAAACAGCTATGGATGACTAAAGAGGTGAGGGACAGCATAAAACTAAAAAAAAAAATATAAAAATGCAAGGAATAGCACAGATCCTGGCGAATGGGAAAGATACAAAGAACAGTAAAGGATCACAAAACATATAGTAAGAGCTACAAAAAGGGAGTATGAAAAGAGACTTGCAAGGGATATCAAAATCAACACAAAGAATTTTTACAATTATATTAGGAAAAAGAGGGTAGTCTGGAGCAATGTTGGCCCCTTAAAAACTGATACCGGTGATATTGTCAATGATAATAAGGAAATGGTGGACATGTTGAATAATTACTTTGCATCAGTATTTACTGTAGAGGCAGAGGATAGCATGCCTGACATCCCAAGGAAACTAATATTAAATCAGGGACAGGGACTCAATATAATTAACGTAAGTAAAATGACAGTAATTAAGAAAATAATGGCACTAAAGAGTGACAAATCCCCAGGACCAGATGGTTTCCATCCCAGGGTTTTAAAGAAAGTAAGTGAGAACATTGCAGATGCCCTAACTATAATCTTCCAAAGTTCTCTCGATTCAGGAACTGTTCCTTTAGATTGGAAAACTATGCATGTCATTCCGCTATTTAAGAATGGTGAGAGAGGGAAACCAGGAAATTTTAGGCCAGTTAGCCTAATATCTGTTGTCAGGAAATTGCTAGAACCTATAATTAAGGATAGGGTGACTGAAACCTCAAGAATTTTCAGTTGATCAGAGAGAGCCTGTATGGATTTGTAAAAGGTAGGTCATGCCTGACAAACCTGATTGAATTTTTTGATACAGTAATGGACAGGGGAATGTCTATGGATGTTATTGATATGGACTTCCAGAAGGCATTTGATAAAGTCCCACATAAGAGACTGTTAACTAAGGTAGAAGCCCACGGAATTGAGGGCAATTTATTGACCTGGTCAGGTAATTGGCTGAGTGGCAGGTGACAGAGAGTCAGGATAATGGGCAGGTGCTCAAATTGGCAGGAAGTGACTAGTGGTGCCCCACAGGGCTCTGTGTTGGGGCCGCAACTATTCTCAGTATTTATTAACAACTTAGATGATGGCATAGAAAATCATATATCCATACTTGCCGATGACACAAAAATAGGCGGCATTGTAGGCAGTGTAGATGAAAGCATAAAATTACAAAGGGATATCGACAGATTAAGTGAATGGGCAAAACTGTGGCAAATGGATTTCAATGTAGGCAATGTAGCTCATCCACTTTGGACCTAAAAAGGATAGAGTAGGGTACTTTCTAAATGGTGAAAAGCTATAAACAGTGGAGGTCCAAAGAGACTTGGGGGTCCAGGTACATAGATCATTAAAATGTCATGAACAGGTACAGAAAATAATCAAAAAGGATAATGGAATGCTGGCCTTTATATCTAGTGGACTAGAATACAAGGGGGTAGAAGTTATGCTACAGCTATACAAAGCCCTGGTTAGACCACACCTGGAGTACTGTGAGCAGTTCTGGGCACCACACCTTAGGAAGGATATATTGGCCTTGGAGGGAGTGCGGTGTAGGTTTACCAGAATGAGACCTGGACTTCAAGGGTGAAGTTACGAGGAGATATTACACAAATTAGTGTTGTAGAAAGTTAAGGGGTAATCTGATTGAAGTTTTCAAGATATTAAGAGGAACAGATAGTGTAGATAGAGAGAAACTATATCCGCTGGTTGGGGATTCTAGGACTAGGGGACATAGTCTAAAAGTTAGAGCCAGACCTTTCAGGAGGGAAATTAGGAAACACTTCTACACACAAAGGGTGGTAGAAGTTTGGAACTCTCTTTCACAAACGGCAATTGATGCTAGATCAATTGTTCATTTTAAATCGGAGATTGATAGCTTTTTGTTAACTAATGGTATTAAGGGATATGGGCAATGGCGGGCATATGGAGTTAGGTCACAGATGAGCCATGATCTCATCGAATGGCGGAACAGGCTCGAGGGGCTCAATGGCCTACTCCTTCCTAAGTTCCTAATAGTCAGCTTCTTCGTAAATTACAAAAAATATTTGAAAGTTTTAAAAGGTGCCTACTACTGTCCTTGCGCCTAAAAATACAGTTTAATTTTAAGAGCCTTTTCGAAGGCTTGCATATGGCCGATATGGCAATTAATGTGACCTGGGGCCGCGGCCAGTTTTGTGGGCGGGGCCATCTTCCAGTGCGATGTTTTTTAAACCAGCGCAAAAGATCGCGGCAACTTGATTTGCACTAAACGTAATTGCACTTGAAATTCCTCGATCTTTTGCACTGGTTTGGCCAATTTTGGGAGTGAATAGCGGAAACTGCAGGCCTATATTTTTAACTCTGACTTGAAACATAGAGGACACTATAGTACTCTTTATCAAGTGCACTGCATCTACTCGGTGGTTACGTACAATAATTTGTCATTCGATACTGTCAGAAAGGAGTGCTGCTTTTGCTGCTTTAGTTCCATGCAGCAGACAAGAAAATGCAACTGCATAATGTGCCTAAATGTAGCATATTTAATGACAGCAGTCTCAGAGGAGGGAGAAGCAGTTCCAGCTGCACCTTTGTCACACTGGGGAAAGATAAAGTTAGTTCATCACACTTAATTTATCTCAACACCAGCTGTGTAAATTAGTTTTAATCTTGAGGTGCATTTGTGTCTCACAATTGCACCTTGCGTCTTTAGCATGAGGCAGTTGTGCTTATATACAATATAATTCAAAACATACAGGCTTTGAGATGGGAAAATTACATGGGGAAAAATTGCATACTGTTGGCCTACCCTGTGATCCCTGTGCCGGAATGGGTAGGCCCAAGGCCCGATCGCATTGAGGCCTTAGGTCTCTTTTAAATTAGGCTGGCATCCTGCGCATCCCCTGCAAGCTCGCTAGCGAAAGGGGATGTAAAATATGGGCTGGGTATGCTCTGGGAGCGGGGTGATCAGGAGGGAGACGCGGCGATCATAGGGGGTCGACAACGTCTTCAGGGCTGCTTTAGAGCAGGAAGGAGCAGTCCTTTCGGCTCCACATTCAGCTAAGCATTTTTGAAAAAACATTTTGGAGGTGGCCTCCAGTGAGGACAACTGGTTAGGTCACATGTACACATGGTTGTCTGAACGCAGGAAGGGGTCTTGAAACAGGCGTTTGGCTCCCTATTTGCATATACAAAGGGCCTAACATCTGTTTTAGGTGCAGGCCCTGAACGCCTGTACTTCATCCTTTAACAATATGACGGACTCCCGGGGCGGAATATGTGTGTGCACGACGCCCACCATATTGGACGCTTAAGCGCCAATTTTACATCTATAAAACAGATGTGGCCTCAATGAATGTCTAGGGCCATGAGTTTTATCCCAGACTGTGAGTAACTGGTTGCTATTTTTGAATGATGAGCTGGACATCTATATTTGAATATAATTTTAGTTTATATTAAGTTTGACAGAGTTTAAAGATTTCTGTATCTGATGCAATAAATTATAATGGATTTCCAATTGAACTGTTGCAATTAATTCTGCCTGCTGACGTCACAGAATGTTCTGACAATTTGGCGGAATTCTCTTTTTTTTTTGAATATGGAAATCCGCATTTTCTTCCGAAATCTGTGGTCGATTTTGCAAATGAATAGGGAGCCTAGGCTGGCAACCAAGCTTATCAGGAAATCATGGGTTGTGGGCCCACAGTCTCCCAATATGCACAAGGGCCCCCGCAGGTAGCAGCCAGTCATAAAATCATCCCCCATGTATTTAGCCCAGTTTAAATTTCCAACTTATATTTCCCATTGCCAAAACTGTACCAAACAATTTTGACCTCATCACATACTATATCTCATCAAGTTGGACTCTTTCAAATTTTTACTTCTGTATGGTGCTATTATTTGTTGGACGGAAGCAACATTAAGTTGGAATAAAGGATGACGACATCTCCCAACAGGGATGATTATCAGTCATCTCAGCTTAAGACATCAACATCCCCATAGAATTTGGCCACAATCTGGCAAACAGGTGCACAGCAATCCTTTCTGTAAGATTTGACATTACACAAGCGACTAAGAGTGTGCCTGGAGAATGGTAATGGAAGGCACAGTACAACCAGCCTCTGTAAGTAACTCCGCCTCTTGTAAATGCAGTTTTATATTGCTAAAAGAACCAAGCTCTATACTGTTAGTTGAAATAAATCTTGTACTTTGAAATTTATGATCCTGGCAAGTTTAAAATTTCCTCCTCGACATTCTTGTGTCACTTTGCTAAGAGGAAATGGAGAAACAAAACTAGTAGGGATGAGTGCTGAGTTATATCAAAAGTTCCGTTTTAAAAGCTCACTGTCAAGCAGGAGAAAGGATGCACTGGGCAGCCAGTAGCTCACATGCTGAGGAAATGGACTGCAAGGAGAAAAATTATACAGCATCTTATCACATCCTCTGAATATCCCATCGCACATCATAACCAAGGACTTGTTTTTTGAAGTGTAGCCACAGTTGTTACGGCAGCCAAGTTGAATGCAGCAATGTCCCACAAACAACAACTGAGGGGAATGACCAGTTATTGTTTTTGGTGGTGGTTGAGGGTGGAATATTGACCAGGATACTGGGAGAACTCCCCACTGTTCTTCAAAATGAACATGCAGATGGGACCTTGACTTATTGGGGTAGAAATTGGTCCTATTTTGCATCCATTTTACAAGCAGGAAACGGGTGAAGAAAGGAGCAATTTCAGGGTGCAATGTCCTGAGCCCTATGGTCAGGAACTTGTTGGGGGGGGAGCACGGTGAGAACAGTGGGGAGGGGGAAAGAACACGATCCAGGTGTAAAGGAGGTGGGGCATGAGAGCAAGAACGTGATCCAGATGGGAAGATCACTTTCTCCCGCCCTCTGTTAGGCCTGGGTCACACTCTTCCACCCCCACCCCCTTTACACCTGCACCACGTTCTCCTTCTCCTCCGCCACCCCCCCACCTCCAAGACCGCAGCAGTTCAAGAAGGCAGCTCACTACCACCCTCTCAAGGGCAGCTAGGGATGGGCAATAAATAAATGATTTTTTTTTAAATGAGAGCCTATTCTGTGTTGGCCCTACAACATGCACAACATTACATTTATGTGTTATTTGCTGGACTCGATTATTCCAATGTTCTCCTGGCCAGCCTGCCATCTTCCACCCTCAATGAACGTATCCTGACACGCAGCAAATCCCATTCACCATCACCCCTGTGCTCGTTGACCTATATTGGATTATGGTCCACCAGCAACATTTCTGCTAAGTAGCGCGCACACACGGCGACACAGCTGTCTGCCGGTCCCGCACAGGCCACTTACTGGCTTTTGAATGGGAGATTTTGTGCATGCACAATATTTTGAATGGGCCACATAGCCTGTTAAAGGGACTGCACACCCCCAAAAAATGAGCGGCAACATTGTCCAACAACACCTTGAATTTAAAATTCTCATCCTCATGTTAAAATCCCTCCATGGCCTCACCCCTTCCTAGCTGAACTCGGCAGTGTGAGCGCTGTGAGTGCTCCTTACCCGGGAGAGTTTTTTTTAATTCATTTATGGGATGTGGGCGTCGCTGGCAAGGCCAGCATTTATTGCCCATCCCTAATTGCCCTTGAGAAGGTGGTGGTGAGCTGCCTTCTTGCACCGCTGCAGTCCGTGTGTTGCAGGTACTCCCACAGTGCTGTAAGGTAGGGAGTTCCAGGATTTTGACCCAGCGACGATGAAGGATCGGCAACATATTTCCAAGTCAGGATGGTGTGTGACCTGGAGGGGAACTTGCAGGTGGTGGTGTCCGCATGCACCTGCTGCCCTTGTCCTTCTAGGTGGAAGAGGTTGCGGGTTTGGGAGCTGCTGTCGAAGAAACCTTGGCGAGTTGCTGCAGTGCAGCTTGTAGGTGGCACACACTGCAGCCACGGTATGCCGGTAGTGGAGGGAGTGAATGTTTAAGGTGGTGGATGGGGTGCCAATCAAGCGGGCTGCCTTGTCCTGGATGGTGTCGAGCTTCTTGAGTGTTGTTGGAGCTGCACTCATCCAGGCAAGTGGCGAGTATTCCATCACACTCCTTACTTGTGCCTTGTAGATGGTGGAAAGGCTTTGGGGAGTCAGGAGGTAAGACACTCGCCACATAATACCTAGCCTCTGACCTGCTCTTGTTGCCACAGTATTTATGTGGCTGGTCCAGTTAAATTTCTGGTCAATGATGACCCCCAGGATGTTGATGGTGGAGGATTCAGCGATGCTAATGCTGTTGAATGTCAAGGGGCGGTGGTTAGACTCTCGCTTGTTGGAGATAGCCATTGCCTGGCACTTGTGTGGCGCAAATGTTACCTGCTACTTATCAGCCCAAGCCAGAACGTCGTCCAGGTCTTGTTGCACGCGGACGTGGACTGCTTTATTATCTGAGGAGTTGTGAATGGCGCTGACCACTGTGCAGTCATCAGCGAACATCCCCATTTCTGACCTTATGTTGGAGGGAAGGTCATTGATGAAGCAGCTGAAGATGGTTGGGCCTAGGGCACTGCCCTGAGGAACTCCTGCAGCAATGTCCTGGGGCTGTGATGATTGACCTTCAGCCACCACAACCATCTTCCTTTGTGCTAGGTATGACTCCAGCCAGTGGAGCATTTTCCCCTGATTCCCATTGACTTCAGGTTTACGAGGATCCTGTCTGTTCTCTGAAAGCAGTAGTGTTAGCACTGTGAGATCTGGAGCCTGGCTATGACAATGACTCGATCAAATTACACATTGCAGAGATCTTGATTACTCTCCAGCAGGCAGGATCAAATTACACATTCCAGACAAATTGTGTAGGTGTGTCTGTCCCTCCAAGAATACCAGTCAGAAATCTGGTCTTTTCCTCCAAGGGGACCAATCAGAAATCTGGGGAGAGAAATTCGTTATCGCCCCGTTTGGGAGCAGTAACTTTTGAAGGTTGGGAAACTCAGCACCAGGTGCTAATGATTCCCAGCTTTCACAAAATTGGGGTTAGCGCTCCAGGAAATAAGTGGAGTGCTAAATCAAGTGCTCCACTTCCTTCCTGGAGTGCTAAAGGACGCAGGCGGGGCGGTAGTGGTGCAGCACTGCGCAATGTCCCGTGCAGTGCTGCTGCGATGCAATGTCCCGTGCAGCGCTGCTGCGATCCGCGGCTCCTTCGATCCCTTAAAAGGAAGAGCCATCACTGCATGCTCTACATTGGGACCAGTTAGCTGATCCCCGACGGCAGCCGCGATCCAGCCCGATCAGCCCCATGCACTCCAACAAAGTGCCGTGCTGATTGATTGCGTCCCAGGATAAATGAAAAAAATTGCAAAAAATTTTTTAGAAATTTTCCTACTTACCTCGGCAACTTCCCCTTTCACTTTCGCCCCTGAAGCGCCCGGCCTCCCGAACAACGCCTCCTGCAGCTGTCGCTGTTTTTGCTCGGCGATGCTGCAGGGGGTGGAACCAAAGTTCGGGTCTGGGGCGATGCGCACGACAATGACCTCATGATCTCCGGGTGCAGGAGATCATGGCACAAAGTATTACTGCCACCGCAAACCTCCCGGCCAAGTAAGCGGGAGTCGTTCATCTCGCCGCGCCCGGGCGGTAAGTCGTTAGTGCCCCGTTATCGCCCCCCCAGGGATACTAATGGGAGGTGCTAACCCACCGAATTTCTCCCCACTGGTGTTGCAAATACATGCTGCCCAGAAAATTTGGCTTCCAAATTATACCAACATTAGCAAGAATTCAACACCCCAAATTGCAGCATAACACCATAAAGACATTTATTACTAATAATTATACTTCTTCTTGTCAATTTTCTATCCTCTTCTGATGATGCTGACTCCATGCTGGGGCGGCCACCTCCTGGTAGCTAATTATTCACACATGATCAGTGGCAAATTTAACAGGCTTTTTGATTACAGGGAGCATCATAGGTTGCATGTCCAAGAAGTTCCGCTCCCAGTGCAGAGGGGTTGAAATTGGTCTTGGGTGGTAACGCAAAATGGGTAACAGCCTGTTTTACACATCTCCTGAAATGGTTTGCCAAATCACTAATGCCCGTTTTGCGCTACTGCCCAAGACCAAATTCAGCCCGGAGTCTTGTTTGACAGGAGCATGGATTGGAGAATGGAGCGCAGAGGACAGCGTGCCCAATTTGTGGCATTCTTGATTTTAGTGCTTGATTCTCCAATCTACGCGAGACTCCACATCAGAAGCGAAGCCCCTGAATATGTGCCTCTGTGTCCAAACTTGACCCTATCCACACGTGCATACTTCCACCAGGAGCTCTAGCTGATTTTTACCTCCCTAACCAGAGCCACTGAGGTAAATTGCAGAGCGTGAGATCAGCTAACTCAGCATAGTCCCTGAATTCAACATCAGACCTTTTTGGCCTGTAGGGTTGAGCTAACTCTGGATAAACCTTCACCACTTGGGTAGTAAACTGGTGGAGTGGATCACCTAGCAGTTGGAGAACCCACCCAATTTTCAGTGTGAGGCTGGAAATGGGATATGATGTTCTGCAGTAGTTGCATAGGGATGGTGTGCTCTGACCAGTTTGGCCCTAAACTTAAAGGTTGCTGTTAATCAAAAAATGAGACCACCACCAGCCAGCTCCCTTTATTAAACCTATGGGGGGAATTTTAACCCCCAAAAAGGGTGGTTTGGGGTCGGGTGGGAAGTTAAAGATTTATCTGAATCCTGACCCCAACCTGCCGCCAACCCGCCCACTTCAGTTTTAAGAGGCAATACTGGGGGCGTGTAGCCAACCCGCTTGCAAGAGGTGTGTTGGCATTTTAAATATTATAATGAGGCTGTGTGCCTCACAGTGAGCCACCGTTTAAAATTTAACCATGGATGGGCGGGTTTTCCAGGCCTCGGGGAACCTACGAGCTAAAGGGAGATGAGGATTGCTGGATCCAGGAGGTAAGTGCCTTTCCACTTAACTGCTGGATCCAGCGTTCCTGTCTTGCCAACCTCCCGCCCCTTCCAATCTCCCCCCGAACTCCCCCCCACCGAGGCATCTGGCCACACACCCCTCGCCCGCCCCCCGCACAGGGTCACCAAACTCCGCTCCCCCTCTGGCCTGCTGGCCCCCGAACCCCAATCCCCTCCTCCGGCCTCCAATCCTCCCTCCAGCCTTCCGACCCGCCTCTGGCATCCCAACCTGCCCCCTCCAATACCATAAAAACATAATTACCAAGATATCTTCACTGCTTTCCTCCCTCAGCCTCTGCACTGAGCGACTTCTCATCCTCGGTGATTTCAGCCTCCATCTGAATTCATCATGCTCTCTGTCCTCTGAGTTCACTAGCCTCCTACCCTCCCTTAATCTCTCCCTCCATGTAAACTCACCAACCCATACTCACAGTAACTCCCTCAACCTTGCCATCACCCCCAACCCTACTTCCTTCCATATCCGCCCCTGCAAAAAACTCTCCCCCAACTCTTTTACAACTGCACTTATGAAATCCCAACTGTCCAGCCTTTGGCCCTCCATTCATCACGACATTTCTGCAGCTACCAATCTGCTCAACCACACCCCCACCACCAGCTTTGATGCCCTAGTCCTTATTTAAACAATTACTCTCTCTCACCCTGGCCATTCCCCCTGATACGGCCCTCACCTTCGCTCCCTTAAGTCCAAGGGATGCAGACTTGAACGGATATGGCGGACAACTGGCTTAGCCATTCACCGCCAGATCTGGCTGGACCACATAAAGAATTATCGGGTCCTGCTCTCGTCTGCCAAAATTGCTCACTATTCCAGAATCATTCTAGAATGCAAAGATAAACCCCAGCTTCTATTCTCCACTGCTAACCGTCTTCTTAAACCCCTCTGCCCTGTCTCCCCTCATGACCTCTCCGTGCTCATCTTGTCCATGAGACCCACTTCCTGCTCCCTCAACTCTATTTCCACCAAACTGCTGACCAGCCAACTTCCTTTTCAGGCTCTCATGCTGGCTGACATTGATAACGGTTTTCTCCTCAGGTACTGTCCCACTCTCCTTCAAATGTGCCATCATCATCCCTCTCCTCAAAAGAACAACCCTTGACCCCTCCGGCCTTGCAAACTACCATCCCATCTCCAACCTCCCTTTCATAGAAACATAGAAGATAGGAGCAGGAGTAGGCCATTCGGCCCCTCAAGCCTGCTCCACCATTCAATGAGATCATTGCTGATCATCCAAATTCAGTACCCTGTCCCTGCCTTCTCCCCATATCCCTTGATCCCTTTAGCCTCAAGAAATATATCCAACTCCTTCTTGAATATATTTAATGAACTGGCCTCCACCGCCCTCTGTGGCAGAGAATTCCACAGGTTCACCACTCTCTGGGTGAAGAAATTCCTCCTCATCTCAGTCCTAAATGGCTTATCCCTTATCCTTAGACTATGACCCCTGGTTCTGGACTACCCGGCCATCGGGAACATCCTTCCTGCATCTAGTCTGTCCAGGCCTGACAGAATTTTATAGGTTTCGATGAGATCCCCTCTCAATCTTCTAAACTCCAGTGAGTATAAGCCCAATCGACACAATCTCTCCTCATACATCATTCCTGCCATCCCAGGTATCAGCCTGGTGAATCTTCGCTGCACTCCTTCCATGGCAAGAACATCCTTCCTCAGATAAGGCGACCAAAACTGCACAAAATACTCAAGGTGCGGTCTCACTAAGGCCCTGTACAACTGCAGCAAGCCATCCTTGTTCCTGTACTCGAACCCTCTTGCTACGAAGGCCAACATACCATTTGCCTTCTTAACCGCCTGCTGCACCTGCATGCTTACCTTCAGTGACTGGTGCACAAGAACACCCAGGTCTCTTTGCACTTCCCCTTCTCCCAATCTATTGCCATTCAAATAATAATCTGCCTTCCTGTTTTTGCCACCAAAATGGATAACCTCACATTTATCCACATTATAGTGCATTTGCCATGTTTCTACCCAATCACCCATCCTGTCCAAATCGTACTGGAGTTTCACGACATCCTCCTCACAGCATACCCTCCCACCCAGTTTTGTGTCATCTGCAAATTTGGAGATATTGGCCCAGAACTTGGTGTCGGGGGCTTGCCGCGCGTGCAAGCCCCCGATGTGCGCTCACCCTGCGCGCTGACATCTGAAACCTGGCCCGCAGTGGATTTCCTGTCAGTGGCCAGGTTCTGATGTCGGCACGCTGTGCTAACCTGACCCAACGGCGTAGTTAGTGCGATGTGCCGGCTGGGATCAGGTGAGCACTGTTCAGCCAATCAGGGGATGGGAAACTTCATTCATAAGTTTGAGAGTAAGAACTGTCAAACTCATGAGAAGTACTGCACCCCAAAACACTACTTAAACGTTAAATAAAATTAAAAAAAAACATCCCAATCATTAAATTAAGTATAAATAAGTTAAAAAAAATAATTTAAACAATAATTTTTTTTTTTGAAAAAAATAATTTTTTAATAAAAAGGGTCTAAAACTAAACTTACCTTATTGTAGATTCTTTAAAATAATAAAACTGTGGAAAAAAAAATTCTAAATTGCACTAAAACACCACTTGCCTGTAAAAATAAATACTTACGTATGCTTTTTAAAAGCGTAAAGACCGGAGGCCTTTACACATGCGCAAATCCCCCAAAACAGAGGAAATCCAAGACGCACGCGCTGCCCCCTACAGCGCACGCGCTAGCCTCTTCACCTCTTGGGTTAGAGGAGAGGAAATGCCGGTTTTCAGCGCATGCGCTGTGCATGCTGAAAACCGGCATTTCCTCCGGCCAGACGCGTGAGTACCCCTTCCGTACTCACGCGTTTGGGGAGGAATTTCTGCCCCATTACATCCAATTTCCTCGTCCAGATCATTAATATATATTGTGAACAGCTGGGGTCCTAGGACCGATCCTTGCGGTACCCCACTAGTCACTGCCTGCCACTCGGAAAACGACCCGTTTATTCCAACTCTTTGCTTTCTATCTGCCAACCAGTTCTCTATCCAAGTCAATACCTTGCCCCCAATCCCATGTGCCTTAATTTTGCACGCTAATCTCCTATGCGGGACCTTATCGAAAGCCTTCTGAAAGTCCAAATACACCACATCCACTGGTTTTCCCTTATCTATTTTACCAGTTACATCCTCAAAAAATTCCAGTAGATTAGTCAAGCATGATTTACCTTTTGTAAATACATGTTGACTTTGTCCGATCCTGTCACTGCTTTCCAAGTGCTCTGCTATTACATCTTTTTTAATGGACTCTAGCATTTTCCCCATTATCGATGTCAGGGTTACCGGTCTATAATTTCCCACTTTTTCTCTACCACCTTTTTTGAATAGTGGGGTATTTCCTCTCCGAAGACCTTGAATGTGTTGTCGCCTCTCAAATCCATGTCCATCTTTCCTGCAACTCATAAGAACATAAGAACATAAGAAATAGGAGCAGGAGTAGGCCAATCGGCCCCTCGAGCCTGCTCCACCATTCAATAAGATCATGGCTGATCTGATCCTAACCTCAAATCTTCTATCACTCTGCATCCACCCGAACCCATGTGATCTCCCGGGAGAGGCGAAAAACCAGATGAAGAGCCAATGGCCAATTTGGGAGAAAAAAATCTGGGAAATTCCTCTCCGACCCATCTAGGCGATCGAAATTCTTCCAGGAGATCACTGTCCCTATATTTTCTACAGTACTTACCTTCTGTAAAGGCGATCTCCACCCCAGCCAGGAACAGGAATAAAACCATCTCCTGAAATCTAACACAGAATTAGAACACAGTAGGAGCAGAACCAGGCTACACGGCCCCTGGGCCCACTCCACTACGCACAGGGCCATGACCATTCCGAACCTAGACTCATGTCCAATTTCCTGCCCGCTCCCCGTAACCCTTAATTCCCTTTACTTCTAGGAAACTATCTATTTCTGTTTTAAATTTATTTAATGATGTAGCTTCCACAGCCTTCTGGGGCAGCAAATTCCACAAACCCACCACCCTCTGAGTGAAGAAGTTTCTCCTCATCTCAGTTTTGAAAGAGCAGCCCCTTATTTTAAGATTATGCCCCCTAGTTCTAGTTTCACCCTTCATTGGGAACATCCTCACCGCATCCACCCTATCAAGCCCCTTCACAATCTTATATGTTTCAATAAGATCGCCTCTCATTCTTCTGAACTCCAATGAGTAGAGTCCCAATCTACTCAACCTCTCCTCATATGACCACCCCCTCATCCCCGGGATTAACCGAGTGAACCTTCTTTGTACTGACTCGAGAGCAAGTATGTCTTTTCTTAAGTATGGACACCAAAACTGTATGCAGTATTCCAGGTGCGATCTCACCAATACCTTGTACAACTGCAGCAATACCTCCCTGTTTTTATATTCCATCCGCTAGCAATAAAAGCCAACATTCCATTGGCCTTCTTGATCACTTGCTGCACCTGCATACTAACTTTTTGAGTTTCGTGCACCAGGACCCTCAGATCCCTTTGTACGACAGTACTTTCCAGTTTCTTGCCATTAAGATAATAACTTGCTCTATGATTTTTCCTGCCAAAGTGCATAACCTCACACTTTCCAGTATTGTATTCCATCTGCCAAATCTCTGCCCACTTACTTAGCCTGTCTATGTCCCTTTGCAGGTTTTTTATGTCCTCCTCACTCACTACTTTCCGTCCCATCTTTGTATCATCTGCAAACTTTGATATATTACACTCAGTCCCCTCCTCCAAATCATTAATATAGATTGTAAAGAGTTGGGGACCCAGCACTGACCCCTGCGGAACACCACTAGTTACTGCTTGCCAATCTGAGAACGAACCATTTATCCCAACTCTCTGCTTTCTGTTAGAGAGCCAATCCTCCACCCACGCCAGAATATTACCCCCAATCCCGTGACTTTTTATCTTGAGCAATAATCTTTTGTGTGGCACCTTGTCAAATGCCTTTTGGAAGTCTAAATACACTACATCCACTGGTTCCCCTTTATCCACCCTGTATGTTACTTCCTCAAAAAACTCAAGCAAATTTGTCAAACATGACTTCCCCTTCATGAAACCATGCTGAGTTTGTCCTATTAAATTATGTTTATCCAAATGTCCCGTTACTGTCTCCTTAATAATGGACTCTAACATTTTACCAACCACAGATGTTAGGCTAACAGGTCTATAGTTTCCAGCCTTCTGCCTACTACCCTTTTTAAATAAGGGTGTTACATTAGCAGCTTTCCAATCTGCCAGGACCTTTGCTGAGTCCAGGGAGTTTTGGAAAATTATTACCAATGCATCCACAATCCCTACCGCCACTTCCCTCAAGACCCTAGGATGCAAGCCATCAGGTTCAGGGGATTTATCCGCCTTGAGTCCCATTATTTTACCAAGTACCACTTCCTTAGTGATTTTAATCGTATTTAGTTCCTCCCCCCCTAGAGCCCCCTGTTTGTCCAGTGTTGGGATATTCTTACTGTCCTCTACTGTAAATCACAGAATCACAGAAACCCCACAATGCAGATAGAGGCCATTTCAGCCCATCGAGCCTGCACCGACACATATCCCACCCGATCCCCGTAACCCCTACACCAACACATATCCCACCCTATCCCCGTAACCCCACGTATTTAATCCCCCTAACACTAAGGGTCAATTCATCATAGCCAATCAACCTAACCCGCACATCTTTGGACTGTGGGAGGAAACCGGAGCACCCGGAGGAAACCCACGCAAACACGGGGAGAATGTGCAAACTCCACACAGACAGTCACCCGAGGCCGGATTCGAACCCGGGTCCCTGGCGCTGTGAGGCAACAGTGCTAACCACTATGCCACCGTGCTGCCAAGACTGATACAAAATAATTGTTCAGCGTTTTTGCCATCTCCATGTTTCCCACCATTAATTTCCCGGTCTCATCCTCTAAGGGACCAACATTTACTTTAGCCACCCTTTTTCTTTTTATATATCTATAGAAACTTTTGCTGTCTGTTTTTATATTTTTTGCTAATTTACTTTCATAATCTATCTTCCCTTTCTTAATCAATCTTTTAGTTATTTTTTGCTGTCTTTTAAAGACTTCCCAATCTTCCATCCTCCCACTGGATTTGGCTACCTTATATGCCCTTGTTTTTAGTCGGATACTATCCTTAATTACTTTACTTAGCCATGGATGGCTATCTTTTCTTTTACACCCTTTTTTCCTCAGTGGAATATATTTTTTTTGGAAGTTGTAAAATAACTCCTTAAATGTACACCACTGATCATGTACCGTCTTACCCTTTAATCTATTTTCCCAGTCCACTCTAATCAATTCCGCTCTCATACCTTCATAGTCTTCTTTATTCAAGCTCAGCACGCTTGTTTGAGATCCAACCTTCTCACCCTCTAATTGAATATGGAATTCAACCATGTTATGGTCACTCATTCCAAGGGGATCCTTTACTAGGACATTTTTAATTAATCCTGTCTCATTACACAGGACCAAATCTAAGGTTGCTTGCCCCCTGGTTGGTTCAGTTACATACTGCTCAAGAAACCCATCCCTAATACACTCAATGAACTCATCCTCAAGGCTGCTCTGCCCAATTTGATTTGTCCAGTTAATATGATAATTAAAATCCCCCATAATTATAGCTGTTCCCTTATTACAAGCCTCAACTATTTCCTGATTAATACTCTGTCCAACAGAGTGCAACTGTTCGGAGGCCTATAGACTACACCCACTAGTGTTTTTTTCCCCTTATTATTCCTTATCCCCACCCAAACTGTTTCACTATCCTGCTCCTTTGACCCAATATCATTTCTCTGTATTATAGTGATTCCTTCCTTTATTAACATAGCCACCCCACCTCCTGTCCCTTCCTGCCTGTCCTTCCTGATTGTTAAATAACCTGGTATGTTTAATTCCCAGTCATGGTCACCCTGCAGCCATGTTTCTGTAATGGCCACAAGATCATACCCATATGTCGTTATTTGTGCCGATAACTCATTCATTTTGTTACGAATGCTACGTGCATTCAGATAAAGAACTTTCAAATATGTTTTGTAACACTTAGTTCCTGTTTTTTCCCTTTTTAGTACTTGACTTTTTACTCCATACCTTCTGTCCCTTCCTGACAAATTCTGTTTTTTAATTCCCCCACTGCTACCAAGTCTATGACCTTCTCTGTTGTCATTTCTATTATTTGCTCTCTAGAAACCTCCCCCCGACTAATTAGTTTAAAGCCCTCTCTACAGCCCTAGTTATATGATTCGCCAGGACTCTAGTCCCAGCACTGGCCAAGTGGAGTCCGTCCCAACGGAACAGCTCCCTCCTGTCCCAGTGCTGGTGCCAGTGTCCCAAGAAGCAAAACCCATTTCTCCCACACCAGTCTTTGAGCCACGCATTTACCTCTTTAATTTTATTTATCCTAGCCAAATTCGCTCGTGGCTCAGGTAATAACCCAGAGATTATTACCCTTGAGGTTCTGTTTTTTAATTTGACACCTAGCTGCTCATACTCCTTTAACAGAACCGTCTTCCTTGTCCTATCTACGTCGTTTGTACCAACATGGACCACGACAACTGGATTCTCCCCCTCCCACTCCAAGTTTCTTTCCAGCCCAGAAGAGATGTCCTTAACCCTGGCACCGGGCAGGCAACACAGCCTTCGGCACTCCCGCTCTTGACTGCAGAGAACCCTATCTATCCCCCTAATGATACTATCCCCTACCACTACAACATTTCTTTTTACTCCCTCCACTTGAATGGCGCCCTGTACCACGGTGCTGTGGCCAGGTTGCTCATCCTCCCTGCAGTCCCTGCTCCCGCCCTCACAGGGAGTAAGAACCTCGATCCTGCTGGACAAGAGCAAGGGCTGCATCTCCTTCATCACTACATCCTGGATCCCTGTACCTTCCTCACTCGTAGTCACAATGTCCTGTCCCTGACCACGGACTACATCTGCAGTAATTAACTTCATAGGTGTGACCATCTCCTGAAACATAGAGTCCAGGAACTGCTCCCCCTCCCTGATGTGTCGCAGTGTCTGAAGCTCGGTCTCAAGCTCCATAGTTTAATATACCCTTAAAAAATTAAACTTACTTCAAATAATTGACTTAACACACTAAAATTCACAAAATACACTTAAATGATTTTTCTCCCACTTACCAAAACTCCAGCAGCACTCAATGCACAAAGCACTCCGTGCACAGCACTAGCCCCTCCCCTTTTATACCCGGATTCTACTTCCGGTTTAAACTGGCCAAAAATTTAATATACCCTTAAAAAATTAAACTTACTTCAAATAATTGACTTCTTAACACACTAAAATTCACAAAATACACTTAAATGATTTTTCTCCCACTTACCAAAACTCCAGCAGCACTCAATGCACAAAGCACTCCGTGTTTGAATCCCTCCAATCAGGTTTCTGCCCCTGCCACAGTACCGAAACGGCTCTCATCAAAGTCACAAATGACCTCCTTTGTGACTGTGACAATGGTAAACTATCCCTCCTCATCCTTCTTGACTTGCCTGCAGCCTTTGACACGGTTGACCACTCCATCTGCTCCACCGCCTCTCTACCATCGTCCAGCTGGGTGGGACTGCACTCGCCTGGTTCCATTCTTATCTCTCTATACGCAGCCAGAGAATCACCTGCAACGACTTCTCTTCCCACTCGGGCATTGTTACCTCTGGTGTCCCCCAAGGATCTATCCTTGGCCCCCCTCCTATTTTTCATTTACATGCTGCCCCTTGGCGACATCATCCGAAAACACAGCGTCAGTTTCCACTTGTACGCTGATGACACCCAGCTCTACCTCAACACCACTTCTCTCGACCCCTCCACGGTCTCTAAATTGCTAGACTGCTTGCCCGACATCCAGTTCTGGATGAACAAAAATTTTCTCCAATTAAATATTAGGAAGACTGAAGCCATTCTTTTCAGTCCCTGCCACAAACTCCATTCCCTAGCTACTGACTATCTCTCTCGCTAGCATTTGTCTGAGACTGAACCACACTGTTTGCAAACTTGGTGTAATATTTGACCCTGAAATGAGCTTCCGACCACATATCTGTGACATAACAAATACTGTCTATTTCCACATCCATATCATCGCCCGTCTCCACCCTTGCCTCAGCTCATCTGCGACTGAAACCATCATCCATGCCTTTGTTACCTCTAGACTTGACTATTCCAGCACACTCCTGGCTGACCTCCCACCATCTACCCTACGTAAACTTGAGGTCATCCAAAACTCAGCTGTCCGTGTCCTAACTCGCACCAAGTCCTGTTCACCCATCACCCCTGTGCTCGCTGACCTACATTGGCTCCCGGTTTAGCAACGCCTTGATTTAAAAACTCTCATCCTTGTTTTCAAATCCCCCCATGGCCTCGCCCCTCTCTATCTCTGTAATCTCCTCCAGCCCCACAAACCCCCAAGTTACCTGCACGCCTCTAATTTTGCCCTTTTGATTATAATCGCTCAACCATTGGTGGCCGTGCCTTCTGTTGCCTCGGCCCTAAGCTCTGGAATTCCCTGCCTAAACCTCTCCGCCTCTCTACCTCTCTTTCCTCCTTTAAGATGCTCCTTAAAACCTACCTCTTTGACCAAGCTTTTGGTCACCTGCCCTAATTTCTTGTTATATGGCTCAGTGTCAAATGTTTTGTCTTATAACACTCCTGTGAAGCGCCTTGGGACGCTTTACTATGATAAATATAAGTTGTTGTTGTCATTGTTGTTGAACTCGACCCACTCCCCCCGACCGAGGCCGCCGATTTCCGATCCCCCACCAGCCCACTGGCCCTGGACCCCGGCCCCGAACCCCACCCCCCTCCTCCGGCCTTTGATCCTCCCTCCAGCCTTCCGACCCGCCTCCAGCGTCCCGACCTCCCCCCTCCAGCTTCCGATCCCATTCCAGCCTCCTGACCCCTCCCAACAGCCTCCCATCCCCCTCCGTCCTTCCGACCTCCTGCTCTTTCCTCCGATTCCTCCCTCTGGCCTCCCAACCTCCAGCCTCCCGATCCCCCTCTAGCCTTCTGACCTTCCCCCTCCAGTCTCCAAACATCCCTCTGGTCTCCGATCCCCTCCTCCGGCCTTCTGACCGCCCTCCGACCACCGATCCCCATCTGACCTTCTGACCGCCCCACCTCCCACGACCCATCCCTCCCCCCTCTCTGCGGCCTGGTGCCACAGGCCTACCTGCCCGAAATTTTAAATCTTAATCAGGTCCTGCTGTTAAATTCTGCAGGGCCTGAGGGAAACCCATTCTCCCAGGTTTCCCATCTACATTGCAGCTCCCCCTTCTCTCTACCCACCTCCAACTTAAAATTCCGGCTCATATCTCCATTAGTCAGGGATCTGCAGCAAATCACCATGGCTTCTTTGTCAGCACCTTCCAAAGCCATGACCTCCAATACCCAGAATGACAAAGGCAGCAGGTGCATGGGTACACCATCACCTCCAAGTTTCCCTCTGTCACGCACCATCCTGACTTGGATACATATCACCATTCCTTCATCATTGCTGGGTCAAAATCTTGGAACTCCCTACCTAACAACATTGTGGGAGCACCTTCACCACATGAACTGCAGCTGTTCAAGAGGAAGGCTCACCTTCACCTTCTTCAGGGCAACTTGGGATGGACAATAACGCCCTTGCCAGCAACATCCACATCCCAGAAATGAATTACAGAAAATCGCATCCATTGATTGAAAGCACTGTTAATGAAGTACATCAAAAGTGAAAGAAAGCTGGCACAGACATATCAGATTGCACAAAATGAATTTGGTATACTTAGATGATTCATTGAGTATTTGTGCCAATTCAGGTGAAGGGTGTTGGTGCTGGGCAGAGTCAATGTTAAGCAACTGCAGGTAGGTTTAGCAAAGCCCTATGAAGTTCAAAGCTCCCTGGTTTTAGCTGTCTGTTTACTTTCACTTTTTCATGAAAAAGCATTAATACATAGAGGAGGCTATGTCCCTTAGTGCTAAACAGTTGGCACTTTTTGCTGTGGAGCTGTGCCTTTAAGAAGCTGGACTGAAACGACCCAAACACATTCCATATAGGACCCTTACAACTGGAAGAGAGGAGATGATTCACATCATCAGCCATGTCTTAATTTGAACTCAAATCCCAGACGTGAAAGAACAATCAATTAAACTACTGTGCTGCCCACTCCTTTATGTTTTTGTATTACAGGTATCATTAATAATTCATATTTTATGTGCTGCATATAAGTGTAAAGAACATCGTTGTGTGATGATGTTAAAGGCCATGTACATTTCTTGTTAATGATATTTTTATTAAATCTCTCAGCTGACAGTTTGAAGGTGTCATTAAGATGAATGTGCAATCCTGATTGTAAAGAATATTATTCTTGGTGCTAAAAATAGGAAAGTCCTTCTACATTTACATAAGACAGGGCAATTATAAGCCTTGTCACTCCAGTGCACTTTGTTGGGAAGTAACAAGCTGTAAGAGACAAGGGTTTTCCTTGGCAAGGTCAAGGAGGAGATCATGCTTGTAGTTTGGTCTGAATTTTCTAATTTATTGTTTTGTGTTAAATTTGGTTTGTGCATTCTCTTCATTGTATTTTAACATTTAGGAGCAACTATGCTACACATCTTGTTCCATAATGCAACTTTCCTATATTGAGGCTTGTTAATTCACAGTTAGCTCAATTTAATTAGATTTATGTCCCTGCAAAATGAAGTTGCATCACATAAATCCTCAGCCATGCGCTGCACCCCCAATCATTTGCTGTAGCATATTTCTTTTGTAGTCCCTTCTAAAGGAAGGGCCACAATCTATACTGAATTCTTGAGCACGAATCATTGTATTTTCAGCATGTAAAGGTGGTGTACCTACTGCAGTGACAGTACTGTTGAATAGCCACACACAATGGCCACAAATTTAATTGAGGAGGTGGCTTGGAGTCGGGTTGACTGGTGGGCAGGGTCCGGACCCGCTGCCGGCTGCATCCGCTCCCGAGTTGAAATTTTAATTTAATTGGCCCCTTAAGTGCAGTGGTGCGCACTGGCCGGTCCAATGACTGGGATCAGGTCTGTTAGTCGCCTCTGATGATGTCATTAGTGCAGATGTTTTTAAGGGTCCCTTGCAGCCTCAGCCTTTCCTTTCTTGATTCTGCTGGTGTCTGAATGTGGCAAGGCCACAATGAGTGCTTCCAAACCTAAGGCTGCTCCACGATTCAATGAGGACTCCCTCCAAGCTCTTGTGGAGGGAGTAAGAGGGTGCAGGGAGATTCTGTTCCCTCCCGATGGCCAGAGAAAGCCTCTTCAGCAGACCAAGACAGCCTGAGGAGGTCAGCGCAAGGTCTATTTGTTCATGCACCTGGATCCAGTGGCAGAAACGGTTTAATGATCTCCTGCGATCAGCAAAAGTGAGTATCACATCACGCTTACCTTCACTCTGCTTCCCTTCTCTTCTCATCACCAGCACTCTGCGTTGTAAGCCTGCTCCTCCACATCCCATCTTACCCTTACTTCCCTTGCACCCTTACCTATCCATCTCGCTCTCTGTACTGAATCACCTCACCATCCTGCTATGCACCCCTCACACTCACTCTCACTTATGCATTGACAACAACTAACAACGCACAGGGAGGCAGCTTCCTTTTGGCAACTCTCTCCATCCTCATCTCCCTCTAACCTTCTATGTTATGGATTCTTTCCAGTCACTCCATCACTCTTGCTGAAACTCCACTTGTGTCCCTCCTTGCAGGAAAAGATAGGAGGGAGAGAGCGTCGACAGGAGGAGGCCCACCATCCCTCGCTACAGGAAACTCTCAATTTACCGGCACCTAAATAACTGGAAATCTCTGTTAACCGGCAAAATTCAGGAGTAGGTTCAGGTAAGTTTTACTTCATATTAGTGGCAGTTCCTGGATCTGTGGCTGTGTAACTGGGGTTCCTGCACTTGTTGCTAAGCAACAGGTACGCTTGGTCTGTGGCCGGAGTTCCTGCACATGTTGCTAAGCAACAGGGAAGCCTGGATTTGTTGCTGTGTACGGAGCTCTCGTACCTTTTAACTATACCTCTCTGTAATCCGGACTTTTTGATAAACCGGCACCACGCCGGTCCCGTCGGTGCAGGATAATAAAGAGTTTCCTGTACATTGACAAGTGCTGAGGAGGCTGCGCATGAGATCGTTGGAGGTGGCGAGGAGCTGGAAGTGGGGGACGGAGAGACGGGTGCACTAGACGAAGCTGGTGACAGAATAGAATTTCATCCCTCTCATTTAGATTTAATGATTGACTACAATGGCATATGATGTTTATAGAGATTCACTTTGTATCATTTGTACAAAAGGATGTGTCTGCAACCTAAAAATCAGCTGTCTAACTCATGCCTTTACTCTCCCACAGGACCATCGAGAGCCCCCATTCCCACTGTCCAGGAGGAAGAGCCGGACGACTCCTCAGAGGAACCTGGAGCCTCTGAGGGAGCAGCGTCAGCAGGACTCAGCGCACCCAGCACCAGCGCAGATACACACACCTCGGCGGGGCCATCGCGACATAGAGTAGTGTTGTCACCTGGTGTATCAGAGCTCACAAGTGAGCATCAGCAGATGGTGGAGACAGCGACAGCAGTGGAGAGTCCTCGCCGGGGGTCGCAGGACCCTCCTAGTTCTGCTCAGCTTCAAGTAGACACTGTGCCTCTGGGGCCATCCAGAAAGAGAGCAGTGCTGGAACTCCAGGAACAAATGCAGGAGTCTCTGACTGGGTTTGCCTCCAGGGTAACTGTGAGTGTGCAGAGAATGGAGGAGTCCAACTCTAACATGAGCAGTGCCTTTGTGGAGGCAATGGAGCATGAACATTCCGCCATGGAGAGGGTGGCAACCTCCATGGAGGACATCAGTCGCCAGACTAACGAAAACATGGTGACTCTTCAAAATAGATTGTCTGCTATGGCGGAGAGATGGGCATCTATTGAGGAGAGACACCAGAGCTTCATGGACATCCTTGTTATGAGGACTGCCAGTACAGAGACGGGTCCTCATAGCCCCCCTGATGTGCAACAAGGTGCTCTCCAGCCACTTGCTAGCACTGAAGTGCGGCTGACCCATGAGAGGGATGTTGGTGGCAGGCAACAAGGAAGTGTGGGCTCCTCTCCAAGCGCTCACACGACCATGCCACTGCGGAGCACTCACTCAGAGACCCACATTGCACACCCAACTGAGATGGTCGTCTCAGCCCCTGCACAGCCGCAGGAAGAGCAGACTGTGGAGGAGCTCTCCCAGGCTCCCAAACCCAGAGGACGCCCGCCAAAGGCTTCTAAGCAGGCGCAGCATCAAAGTCAGCAAGGTGCCTCTACATCTGCTGAAGCCACAGGGGAAGCGCTACGTAGAAGTATGCGTAAGAGGAAGATAAAGCACAATTAGTCACAAGGGTAGTCACTTGGGTGTTTTGTTCTGTTGTCTTAGGTTCTGTTTAATATTTTGCATTGTCATCCTTTTGTGAATGTATTAAACAAAAGTGATGGCAAACAGTTGAACTTCTGGCCTATGTGTTCTGGGAAATGGAAGTTGCACATTGAGGGCCCAGGGCGACTTGCATTTGTAATGATGGTGAAAGTGATAGGAAACAACTATTTATTGCAGAGATGATGTATGGCATTGTAGGAAGGTTGTCTACACATTCATAGCCATGTGGTAGCCCCCTGTGGTTGGAGAGTAAGCTTACGTGAATCTGGCATGTATGTGTGACAGCCAGCAATGAGCTCGAGGGCTGCTGCATTGGCCACATCTAGACCCGCAAGGTGCGCCTCCTCCTCATCCTCCTCCTCTTCCTCCTCTGAGGATTCTCTGCGCTGAGCCACTTGTTCCTCAGGCAGCGCTAAGCCACGCTGCTGTGCGATGTTGTGCAGGGCACAGCAGGTGACGATGATTCTGGACACTGTGGCTGGTGCATACTGCAGGGCTCCTCCAAATCTGTTAGGCATCCGAATCGCATTTTAAGAAACCCAATGGTTTGCTCTATGATGCTTCTGGTGGAAATGTAGCTCACATTGTACTACGTCTCGCGGAAGTCTCAGCCTCCTTTGGCACTACTGCTCACTCATGTTGAGGAATCCCATCCTCGGCCTGTAAAGCCTGTGTTGGGGGTATCTCCTGTGGCGAGGTGCAGGCCTGCGCTGACACCCTCTGCCCTGTGCATCATCATGTGGGTGAGGAGAAGGTTGGCACTCCTGCTGTTGGTGCTGCTGCTGTGTCTGGTTGCGGTGCTGTCGCGGCTGCTGTTCCTCCGAATCTGCCGACCAGGATGAGAGGATATAAATGGTTCCCATACTGTTGGTATATATCTCAGTCGAGGAATAGAGGTTGTGTGCGCTCCGACAAAGTAGCCAGAGGGTATTCCAAGGAGATCACACAGCAGATGGATTTCAGCCTCAACACTCACAAGATTAGTTGAGCTGCAAAAAGTCTCCCAAACCTCAAAGCACTCTGTTGTGGCATGTGAAAGAATGAGACCGCTTTTAAGCTTCTCGAGCAGCTGGCAACAATTCAGATCCTAGCTCAACCCAGCTCGATTCACCTGGTGTGTTTTTATGAAGGCAGGCAGCATGGTGAAAAGCCTCCAAAATCAGATCAGGCCTTTAAAATAGGATTATCCAGGCAGTTAACGACCTGTTAACTGCCTTAACAACCTGTCCTGCCATTTGGTGTCGGGTTAGTTCGGGAGCGGCTCACCCGACACTTTCCAAAGTCACGTGGAGGCGGGATGGAGGCGGGTTCGCAGCCCGATCCCAATTTCTCCGATTTTCGTTACAAACCCGTCTCCAAACCTGCCCCCTCAGCGCAATTAAATTTGCGGCCTATGTGTTAGTATTAGTTTTCAATGCCTTTTAATTTGCAACAAAACAGCGAAGTGCCTCTGCACCACTTGACATTTAATGACACTTTGGTGTGTTTTGATGAACATTATGGGGGTGAAGTTGGCCTTCACCAGTCGAGCTCATGGCTAATCGGCATCCCGTTTTATACTGCGCCTGGTTGTCTTTTCGATTGACTCCAAAATTACCCAATAATTGAAGCAGCCAGTCACTGAATAAAAAGAACGGGCTGGACTTTGCCGGGGGTCAGCGGGTGCGATCGGTGGCGGATCGGGAGGGAAAGTGTCTTTTTTCCCCAGCAGGTCAGAACCCCGCTGTGGACCCGCCGGCCTTTACCAAATGTCAGGTCTGTAAGCACTGAGCAGACCCGACATGCAGCGGCGGGGGAAGCAAGTAAAATCATTAGGGGGAAAAATTTGGTAGCGCCTCATTTGGGGCGCCATTGTTGGTTTAGTGCCTGGCGCTAATTATCGCCTCCGACCGCAAACTTGCCTTTTATCGCCCCGGAGGTGATTGGAGCGCTAAATCAGGCACTACACACCTCTCTTAAGGCGCTAAGGCCGAGGAGCGAGGCGCTACCTCAGAGGGCGGGCAAAGCTCATGTGATGTCAGTCAGCAATGGAACAGACACAATGGCACCGGCCAGTTCTTAAAGGGGTGGGTTGATCTTGCTCTCCATCCACATCCTGCTCATTGCAGGCTTGAATCTCAGCCTGGAGAGACCTGTACATCAAATCTGCTGGAAAGAACAATGGAGAGACCCAGGGAAAGAGCTCACAGTGCAGCCCCCACAGCCTCTTCTAAATCGATACAGGACAAATCAAAATGAACCTGCAAATTGCTGCTCAGTACCCTAAACTCCTTTACACAGCGTTGAATCTCTTCAGAAGTCTCTCTCTCTCTCTCTCTCTCTCAGAATGTGTGGTGCAAAAA
The DNA here is from genome assembly GCF_052327205.1 of Somniosus microcephalus. Lineage (NCBI taxonomy): Eukaryota > Metazoa > Chordata > Chondrichthyes > Squaliformes > Somniosidae > Somniosus > Somniosus microcephalus. The sequence goes on along the minus strand of NC_140996.1, from coordinate 79,437,722 downwards.
TGTCACCAACAAAAAAAGGCAGGAAGTGGTCGCCTTTAAATAGCGCTCCCCCAGTCCCTTTCTGACTGCAGAATGCACCCCTCAACCTGTCGTTGCTAGTGGCAGGCGGTAAGGTGGGGGCGCCACTCAATATCTAGTCCGGGGCGCTACCAGGGCGTTGCGCACTCGACTCACGTCACGATCTGCCGGCGCAGGACATCGTGGCGGTAGTGTTTAGCGTTGCTGCAAAATGTCTAGTTAATATTGCCGCGCCCGGGTGCTAGTTGCTTTGCGCCCCACTTGGCACCCTCTTAAGGTGCTAACGGGAGGCGCAACCAACTGAATTTTTCCCCCTTAGTGTCTTGTTTACAGCCACTTAACAATGATTTTTTCCCAGCTTTTTGGATTTGACCGATCACCCACCAGTTTCCCGCTATGCCTAGACCTTGTCTGTGAAGCTGAGGTGGGAGGTCAGTGGCCATTGAATCAGCTGATGAGTTGACAGTTTCAAATGTCAAGTCAAAGCTCCCAGCTGATTGAGAAATGTTCCCTTAACCACTAGCTTCTCTAAACTGCATTTCCACTACAGAGTCAGAATGTTGCAAGTCTTTACACAAGTCTGCATCCAGTCTGACCTCATTACCTCCCCCACCATTGGCAGATCACTTCTGTTATCTCTACTTCACTTGCCATCTATTCCATCAGCATGGGTGCCCTCTCTCACCTTGGACCTCAGAACCCCACCACGATAAGCCCCAACACCAGCAGCACCGGGCACATCAGCAGCACCAACAACAACACCAACCTTTTCCGCAATCACCTGATGATGCACAGGACACAGGACTTCAACACCCGACCACATTGCTGCCCGGGAGGCCAGGGATGACCTCACCATGATGCTGTACATCCTGCCTGCCACGTGATGTGCCAGATTGGCACCACCCCACACCAACACCATAAAGCATCCCTGCAATGCCCAAGCCATTCCTTTCACACTCGTCACCATTGCAAGGGGTAACGTTATGTCTCACCATTCACTGCAACTCACTAAGCCACTTCCAAAGGTGCACACATATCTGTCCAAGAATGCTAAGCATTGAAAATAAAGGTTTCAATGTTTGACACCACATTTAAAAAAACTTTACATGAACATTACATAAAACACCCATGTGCCTACCCTTGTGTGCTGTTAGTTGGTATGATTGCATTAGGATGAGGATGAGTGTGAGGGGTGGCTAGTGAGATGGGGAAGTGATAATGTAGATAGAGAGGGATGGGTGGAGGTGCAAGGTATGTTGGTGTGAGTAAGGATGTGGAGGAGTCGGGTAGGGAAGGCAGAGTGATGGGGATGTGATGAGAGGCACAGCAGGATAAGGTTGAATGTGACTTTGTACTAACGTTTTGTGATCTACTGAGATAATTGGAACATTTGTGGCACTGCACCCAGGTCCTCCTGACCACATCCCTGCTTGTGGCCTCCTCTGCAATGTGCAGCCAGGCTGTGTTGACCTCCTAGGGAGGTCTCTTCCACCCACGGGAAGGGAAGAGGACCTCCCTTTGTGCTGTGACTCCCTCCATAAGCATAGGGTGAGAGTCATGGGAGAGCCTGGGTGCAGCCCTGCACTTCTGTGCAGTGATTGCCAGTGTTTGCAGCACCTCAATGCTGTAAAACACTGACAGCACAAATGTCAAAAGAAAGTTGGCCATGTTTCCTTTAAGGAAACCGGCTGATAACACGTCATCAAATGACGTCACCAGACCAGTTTCCTCTCATTGGCCGGGAAACTCGCTGGGCGGGCTTAACAAACCCTATCAAGGAAAATTAATTTCAGAAGCCGGGATGGAGACAGCAGCGGGGTTGGGACCCGCCACCGAAGTCGCCCGCCACGGACCCACTGAGGTCCGTAAAATCCAGCCCAACATAACTAAATTCTGGAATAGACTGTAAACAAATAGCAGAAAATGCTTTCAAAAAATAACAAATAGGCAGAGGTAATCAGGAAACAGAAAGGTGATCGCAGCAAAGCAAGACAGAACTGATGGTAAACTGAAGAGATATTGGGGGTAATTTTGACTTTTGGCGACAGTGTAAAATGTGCAAAATCTGCTCAGCCACCCTTTAAACACCTCTCACAATAGAAACAAAAATTGGGAAAGGTGTTTAATGAGCGGGAGTGATGTTTCACATGTGGGAGAGGTGTTTTAACAGGTGGGAGCGATGTTTAATGGGCAGGGGAGATGTTTTAATGGGTGGGGGAGATGTTTAACAGTCGGGGGGGGGAGGTTTTTAACAGGTGACCAAGCAGATATCACATGTTTTACACTATCGCTAAAAGTCAATATCACCCCTATTATATCAGAGGAGAGAAACCTGGCAACAGATCCGCCGGCACCCGATTGTGGGCACAAAGGTGGTGATGCAGCTGTAATGTAAACCCAAACCAGGAGGCCCGATGATCACCTGAAATAGGGCCTTGGGCCTCATCTAAATAACCTGGACAGGGTGCTGGTGCCTGTTGCGCAGACTGATCGCCCTTGTGCAGGAATGAATTTCGGACAGCCTGCCCTACTGGCAGTGGCCCTCACGTGAGTGCCAGGATTGGGGGTGGGGCGCTGATTAAGGCTGGTCCCGGTTATCAGGAGAGCTGTGATGCTGGAAGAAGCTGGCTCCACATGAATTTTTTACAAAATATATTAAAGCTACCTGTTCAGTGGCCTAGGGTGCATCTACACCTGTAAAGCCTAAGCGGAATAGGCCCAGCACTTGCCAGGGCAACCCAATTTCCCCGAGGGGTCCCAAAACAGGCATTTGGCCCAACATGAGCTGATGCAAGGGAGCTAAAGCCTGTTTTAAGCGGCCGCCCTGGATGCCTGAAAATCCTCCGAGGACAATACAGCGTCACACATTTTCAAGATTCCTTAGGCATAGCCCTACAAAACTGGTAATTTTTTGCCCCGTTTTTCAGTTCAGTAAATGGGTGCAACGATGACCAATCTCTACCCCATTTTGTTTTAATTTCATGCAAATTATGAGCTATGCTTGTGTGTGCAATCAATGGTTAAGATTTCTGTTTATTGCTGGATTGGTGTCTATTAGTAAATAAGCCATCATTTAAATATTCTGTATGCATGCTGAAAACAAGTGTTATATTAACTAGTGATCTACACTCTTGAAAATCTGTAATGAGCCATGGTTGTAGTTGGAGACCTAGCTAATAAATCTCAGATGGAAGCAAATAGTTCTACACATTAAGCATTCGGCCACATATTTCAACACCAGGCACAGTGTAAAGTCAGAGCATGCCCTAACACTTACAAAGATGTTATTTTAGTTTCCTATTGGTCACAGGCAGTAGGAAAGAAGTCCTTCACAGCCAATAAATTACTTTTGATGGGTAGTCACTGTTGTTATTTGCACAGACGTTTTACTACGTTAAAGGTGCTTTATAAATACAAGTTGTTGTTATTGTTGTCACACAAATAGCAATCAATGAGTGACCACATAATCTGTCTTAGGTGGTGTTAGTTAAGAAACCAATGTCAGCCAGGATATCAGGAGAATTCCCCTGCTTTTCTTTGAATCATGCCATGAGATCTTTTACATCCATCCAAACAGGTAGATGGGGTTTCAGTTTAACTTCTCATCCAAAAGACGACACTCCAACAATGCAGCACTCTCTCAGGACTGCACTGCAGTATTGGCCTAGATTATGAGCTCAAGTCTCTGGAGTGGAGTTTGAACTCAGAACCTTCCGACTCAGATAGGTGTGAGAGTGCTACCGATTGGGACATCTCGGGGCAGAAATTTGTCTTGGGCGGTAGCACAAAATGGGCGATAGCGAATCACGGCACATTTTACATTCTGTCCATTCACTTCAATGGGAAAGAAAGTTGGGAAAATCAGCTGCCGATTCGCTATTGCCCGTTTTGTGCTACCGCCCAAGAAAAATTTCTATCCGCTTCTTCAAAGCAAAACCTATTACAAGCACTCCTGCATCATGTCGCTCCAAGCCTTCTATTTTCATTTTTCTAGAACCATAGAATTTACTGCGTAAAGGGAGAACATTTGGCCCCAAGTAGCTCTGCCAGTTCTAGCTCTTCAGCTGTAACACCATTTCCTGGCACGTTCCCTGTATCCTTTTATATTCTTCCTTTTGAAATACATTGGTCGATTTCATTTTAAATGCTGTTGTAGACTCTGCCACAAATAGTCACTTGTGGTAAAATGTTATCGGTGGAAATGTAAACGTCGGCGGGGGTGTAAAATATGCAGTGATGGGTCAGTTGGGCTGTTGACAGGAAAATCCGGCAGGGTGTATATCAGGTGGCTAATCCACTCCCGCCAGTTGTATACATACCTCCGTCGACATGGAACGTTCCGCCCTACGTGTTCCAATTATTTTAAGTACAATTAATAAAATCATCTCAATCCTTCATGCAGCTTTCCCTGACCTTTCCTTCCCACCAGGTGGCGAATGCTGAAAAGGTTAGAATGAGCTGTACTTGAAACTCATTTAATTTCCAACCCTGGCTACATTAGGACTCGGCTGCATGTCCTGGCTAATATTTATCCCTTAACCAACATCACTAAAAAGATGAACTGGTTGTTTATCTTGTCTGTGAGACCTTGATGTGTGCATATTGGCTGTTGGGTTTCCCTGCATTACAACAGTAACTGCATTACATAAGTATTTCATTGGATGTAAAGCAGCTCCGGATTTCCTGGGGATGTGAAAGAAGCTATATAAATAAGTTTTGAATTCAGCTTTTGGAGTGTTTTTTAATATTTTGTTGCAGTAGTGTAGGAATTAAATTCACTATAGGAATTAAACTACCTGCTGTGCAGGATATCTACCCCGAGAGGTGCCGGGGACGGCCCTGAGAATCATTAAAGACGCGAGTCACCCCAGCCACAACCTCTTTGCCCTGCTCCCGTCCAGTAAGAGATACCGAAGCATACGGTCTCGTACCAACAGGTTTCGAAACAGCTTCTACCCCCAGGCCATAAGACTCATGAACGATTAATTTATTATTAATTATTACTGTTGTTTTATTTATTATTACTGTCTTTCTATTAGTATTTCTATTAGTATTTTTATCATTGTTATGCCATATTTATTCCAATGTTGGGAGGACTCGTAAAAATCAACATTTCATTGTGCAGTACACACGTCTGCTGCATATATGACAAATAAAATTGAATTGAATTGAATTGAATTGTAGTGCAATACATTAAAAAAGCTGTGAAAGTGTGTAAGAAATGCAGGGAGTGCTGTTGGACATTTGAAAGGCTTTTGGGGAAAAATTCGGTGGCGCCCCCTTTGGGGCGCTAACATCACCCCAAAAAAATTAGCGCCCCTGCGCCATATTGTATTAATCTCCTCTTTAACCAGCAATGCTACCCCACCTCCTTTTCCCTTTTGCCTGTCTTTCCTGAATATTGAATACCCCTGGATGTTGATTTCCCAGCCTTGGTCACCCTGGAGCCATGTCTCCGTAATCCCAATTATACCATATCCATTTACATCTATTTGCGCAGCTAATTCATCCACCTTATTATGAATGCTCCTCGCATTAAGACACACAGCCTTCAGGCTTGCTTTTTAACACTCTTAGATCTTTTAGAATTATTATTTATGCACAGCAAGGCCCCACAAGCATGCACAGGCGTACTGCAAGAGTTAAATCAGCTAAAACTGGGTTGTCTTTCAGAACAGAACACTAATAGGTTACCAGCCGGAACATCCCACCCATTAAGGCATTGGCTTAGAGGGTTGTCTGGAGCTGAGGGGGAAGAGCCTTATTTCCCAATGACAAATCTAATCCTTTAGGTTCCATTAATGAGCTAAGCTGGCTGGTCAATCATCAAATGTGCCCTGGTGTACCATGGGCCTGCCTGGCTTGGGTATCAGATTATCAAGCATGCCACAAGAGGGTTGACTTGGTTCTGAAGTTCCATAGAACCATAAAGGTATATAGCACAGAAGGAGGCCTTTCGGTCCATGTCTGAGCTACTGTTTGCTAGAGCAATCCAAAAGACAGAACCATAGATGGTGTATCACTATGGAGTCACCTCTACTTCTAAGACCCAAATTACCTACCCCCACACATGATGATGGTCATCAGTTGGATATCTACTATTGTCTACCCACCGTCTGGTGTATATGAAATGCCCCAGGAACATTAAGCCTTTGTTGGATTCCCAATGTGAACAGGTGTGCGGGTAGTGAACTGGTACTACTGCCAGGAGCGTATGAGCAGGTAAACTCTACCATCCTGAAGCAAGGCCCTCTTAGTCAAACCAACAGCATTATAACTTGCTGGTGCAATATTCTTATGTTTATCTTAAAAGAAAAAATAATGTTACAAATACTGTAAAAATGTGCCATATCAGAAAATTGTCAATTACTGTTTAATATTATGGCTTTTGACTGTAACTACTTTTAAGTCTGTTTTGTCTTTCATTGTCTTGCACAACAGCAGAGTTCTGTCTCTGTATACAGATCCCTGTAAAGGCACATAAACAGAATTCTAACCTCAACACTGATGCTCCCTGATTTTATGCCAACGAACGACAATGTTTTTATCTCAAGTTAAATGGCCTCTAAAGGCCAGACGTTCTTCGGTCTGATAATTTGAGTAACAAAAGTTGCGTATTGCACTACTGGTAGGAAGGGCGAACAAACTATTTCTCCATATTCAACACGGGTTCTGAGAATTGTTGCTATCCATTTATAGCACAGAAAGGGGCCATTCGGCCCAATTGATGAGGCTGCCCGCTCTAATTACCCCTGCCCCCGCTCTCATATTGCTCTATTCCCTTCTCCCACATTTATGCATCAACCCTCCCCTTAAATATGTCAATGCTATCTGTCTCAAACAACAAATTCCACATTCTCATCACTCTGTTTAAAGAAATTCCCCCTAAATTCATTCTTAAATCTGTTCGTGGCTGTCTTATACTTATACATAGAAACATAGAAGATAGGAGCAGGAGTAGGCCATTCGGCCCCTCGAGCCTGTTCCGCCATTGAATGAGATCATGGCTGATCATCCAAGTTCAGTACCCTGTCCCTGCTTTCTCCCCATATCCCTTGATCCCTTTAGCCTTAAGAAATATATCTAACTCCTTCTTGAATACATTTAATAAGTTGGCCTCAACTGCCTTCTGTGGTAGAGAATTCCACAGGTTCACCACTCTCTGGGTGAAGACATTACTCCTCATCTCAGTCCTAAATGGCTTACCCCTTATCCTTAGACTGTGACCCCTGATTCTGGACTCCCCCGCCATCGGGAACATCCTTCCTGCATCTAGTCTGTCTAGTCCTGTTAGAATTTTATAAGTTTCAATGAGATCCCCTCTCATTCTTCTAAATTCTAGCGAACATAAGCCTAATCGACCCAATCTCTCTTCATCCGTCATTCCTGCCATCCCAGGTATCAGTCTGGTGAATCTTCGCTGCATTCCCTCCATGGCAAGAACATCCTTCCTCAGATAAGGTGACCAAAACTGCACACAATACTCAAGGTGTCGTCTCACCAAGGCCCTGTATAACTGCAGCAAGACATCCTTGCTCCTGTACTCGAATCCTGTCGCTATGAAGGCCAACATACCATTTGCCTTCTTAACCGCCTGCTGCACCTGCATGCTTACCTTCAGCGACTGGTGCACAAGGACACCCAGGTCTCGTTGCACTTCCCCTTTTCCCAATCTATTGCCGTTCAAATAATAATCTGTCTTCCTGTTTTTGCCACCAAAGCGGATAACCTCGCATTTATCCACATTATACTGCATCTGCCATGCATCTGCCCAATCACCCAACCTGTCCAAATCATACTGGAGTTTCACTGCATCCTCCTCACAGCACACACGCCCACCCAGCTTGGTGTCGTCTGCAAACTTGGAGATATTACATCTAGTTCCCTCGTCTAGATCATTAATATATATTGTGAATAGCTGGGGTCCTAGCACCGATCCCTGTGGTACCCCACTAGTCACTGCCAGCCACCCAGAAAAAGACCCGTTTATTCCAACTCTTTGGGCTGGATTTTCATTCAGGCGTCGGGAAGGAGGCGGGACTACAACTTTCGGGTTTTAGTCCCGCCTCCATTGAGATGCGGCCAATCCATGCGATTTTAACTTGATTGACCTTGTTGAGCCCACCCAGGGGGCTCAGCAGGCCAATTAAGGGCCACCCGGCAACAGGTGATGTCACAGACTGAAATTTCATCTGTGAAGACGTTTTGACAGATGAAATATCAGTGTTTCACAGCTGTTTGAAGCTGTCAAACACTGACAGTCTTACTTCTAACGTGAATCCTTCTCCACAGACTCAGTTAGAAATCTCTCCTACACAGAAAGCTGCAGGCTGTCACTTTTGACAGTTCGCAGCCATTCTGCTTTCTGTGCCGGTGAGATGAGGGACTCCCCAAACCTAAAGGAAGGAAAGCTGAAAAGGTAAGAAAAGGAAATTTACACTTCTTTTATCACATTAGACACACCAAACACACATACCTTTGCACTCATGCACTCATCACTCACCTGAACACCGACATCTCGACCCCTCCAAGCCCGACGACCCAACTCCTCCAACTTGGCGTGGTTTGGAGCCGTCGGGAATCCCACAGTTCAAGCTTAAAAATAGTGATTTGGCTGAAAACTGCCTGTTAACTACCTGTTAACAGGCAGTTAATTGGCACTAATCTCTTCCTGCCTCGGGGAGGCGGGTCCCAGTGCGGGGCGGTTACCCGCCTCCTTTGAAACTGGCATGCAGGCAGGTTGGGGGCGGGATGGTGTCGAGATCCCCGATTTTGGGAATTTAACCCCCTGCACGTCTCCAATCCTGACTCCACGGCACACTTAAAATCGAGCCGTTTGCTTCCTGTCTGTCAACCAGTTCTCTATCCAAGACAGTACCTTACCCCCAATCCCATGTGCTTTAACTTTGCACCCCAATCTCTTATGCGGGACCTTATCGAAAGCCTTCTGAAAGTCCAAATACAGCACATCCACTGGTTCTCCCTCATTTCCTTTATTTCCTAAGGAGGCTGAAGGGATGTAACCTGTCACCCCTGATCCTCTCTAATTTTTACCGCTGCACAATAGAGAGCATCCTGATGAACTGTATCACAGTATGGTATGGCAGCTGTAGCTACTATGACTGGAAAGCCCTGCAGCGGGTAGTCAAAACTGCCCAACGCATTACCGGCACCTGGCTACCGACCATAGAGCACATATACCAGAAACGCTGTTTACGGAGGTCACGGACCATCATCAAAGACCCTACCCACCCCAGCCACAGTCTGTTCACCCTCCTGCCATCTGGGAGACGCTACAGATGCATTCGCACCCGAACGACCAGATTTAGGAACAGCTTCTTTCCCAGGGCTGTCATCCTACTGAACTCCACAAATAAACTCTAAAGCCTGCACATCTGCCAATGCACTTTATTATGGTTATGTTTATGTTAATGTATTACAAGCCAAATGAATGTTGAATGTTTAAATGTCTTAATTTAAATGTACACTCTCGGGAGCCGCAAGCCTACATTTCGTTGTACTGCACGTGTGCACTAACAATGACAATAAAGTTGATTATGATTATGATTATGATTATGATCTGTTCTACCAGTTACATCCTCAAAAAATCCCAGTAGATTAGTTAAGCATGATTTACCTTTTGTAAATCCATGTTGACTTTGTCCGATCCTGTCACTGTTTTCCAAGTGCTCTGCTATTACATCTTTTATAATGGACTCTAGCATTTTCCCCACTACTGATGTCAGGCTTACCGGTCTATAATTCCCTGTTTTCTCTCTACCACCTTTTTAAAATAGTGGTGTTACATTAGCTACCCTCCAATCCATGGGAACTATTCCAGAGTCTATCGAATTTTGGAAGATGACCAGCAATGCATCTACTATTTCTAGGGCCACTTCTTTAAGTACCCTAGGATGTAGATTATCAGGCCCTGGGGATTTATCGGCCTTCAGTGCCGTCAATTTCCCTAACACCATTTCCCTACAAATACTGATTTCATTCAATTCCTCCCTCTCATTAGACCCTATGTTCCCCAACATCTCTGGAAGGTTATTTGTGTCCTCCTTTGTGAAGACAGAACCAAATTATGTATTTAATTGTTCAGCCATTTCTTTGTTCCCCATTATAAATTCCCCTGATTCTGACTGCAAGGGACCTACGCTTGACTTCACCAATCTTTTTCTCTTCACATATCTGTAGAAGATTTTACAGTCTGTTTTTATGTTCTCTGCAAGCTTACTCTCCTATTCTATTTCCCCCTCTTAATTTATCCCTTTGTCCTCCTTTGCTGAATCCTAAACTGCTCCCAGTCCTCAGGTTTGCTGCTTTTTCTGGCCAATTTATATGTCCTTGGATCTTATGCTATCCCTAGTTTCCCTTGTTAGCCACGGTTGAGTCACCTTTTTTGTTTTATTTTTATGCCAAACAGGGATGAACAAATTCTGTAGTTCATCCATGCGATCTTTAAATGTTTGCCATTGCCTATCCACCGTCAGCCCTTTAAGTAACATTCCCCAATCCATCCTAGCCAATCCGCGCCTCATACCATCGTAGTTTGCTTTATTTCAATTCAGGACCCTAGTCTCTGAGTCAACTACTTCACACTCCACCTTAATGAAGAATTCGATCATATTATGATCGCTCCTCCCCAAGGGGCCTCGCACAACAACATTGCTAATTAATCCTTTCTCATTACATAATACCCAGTCTAAGATGGCCTGATCTGTAGTTGGTTCCTTGACATATTGGTCCAGAAAACCATCCCGTATACACTGTAGGAATTCCTCCTCCACAGTATTGTTTCTAATTTGGTTAGCCGAATCTATATGTAGATTAAAGTCACCCATGATAACTGCAGTGCTCTTATTGCACACGTCTCTAATTTCCCGTTTAATGCCATCCCCAACCTCAGCATTACTGTTTGGGGATCTGTATACATCTCCCACTAACGTTTTCTGCCCCATGGTATTTCTCAGGTCTACCCATACAGATTGCACATCATCAGTGTTAATATCCTTCCTTACTATTGTGTTAATCTCCTCTTTAACCAGCAATGCTACCCCACCTCCTTTTCCTTTTTGCCTGTCTTTCCTGAATATTGAATACCCCTGGATGTTGAATTCCCAGCCTTGGTCACCCTGGAGCCATGTCTCCGTAATTCCAATTATGTCACATCCGTTTACAGCTATGTGCGCAGCTAATTCATCCACCTTATTATGAATGCTCCTCGCATTAAGACACAAAGCCTTCAGGCTTGTTTTTTTAACACTCTTAGTCCTTTTAGAATTATTATTTACTGTAACCCTGTTTGATTTACACCCTTGATTCCTCTGCCTTCCATGTTTGCTTTTCTCCTTCCTGTCTTTTGTTTCTATCCTTGCTTCCCTTTCCCCTGTCTCCCTGCACAGGTTCCCAACCCCTTGCCATTTTAGTTTAAACCCTCCCCAACAGCACTAGCAAACACTCCCCCGAGGACATCGGTCCTGGTCCCGCGCAGGTGCAAACCATCCAGTTTGTACTGGTCCCACCTCCCCCAGAACCAGTTCCTATGTCCCAGGAATTTGAAACCCTCCCCCTTGCACCATTCCTCTAGTCACATATTCATCTGCAATATCCTTCTATTTCTACTCTGACTAGCACATTTTAATTTACCTCCTAACTCCCTATATTCAGCTTTTAGGACCTCATCCTGTTTTTCACCTATATCATTGGTACATATATGCCCCACAACAACTGGTTGTTCACCCTCACCCTCCAGAATGCCCTGCAGCCGCACCAAGACTTCCTTGACCCTTGCACCAGGGAGGCAACATACCATCCTGGAGTCTTGTTTGCGACCGCAGAATCGCCTATGTATTCCCCTTACAATAGAATTCCCTATCACTATAGCTCTCCCACTCTTTTCCTCCCAATGTGTGCAGCAGAACCACCCATGGTGCCAGGAAGTTGGCTGCTGCTGCCTTCCCCTAATAAGCCATCTCCCTCAACAATATCCAAAGTGGTGTATATCTGTTTGAGAGGGGGATGGCCACAGGGGACCCCTGCACTACCTGCCTGCACCTACTACTCTGCCTGATGGTCACCCATTCCCTTCCTGCCTGTGCAGCCTTTACCTGCGGTGTGACCAACTCCCAAAACGTGCTATCCACGATATCCTCAGCATCGCGAATGCTCCAGTATGTATCCATTCGCAGCTCCAGTGCCGCAATGCAGTCTGTCAGTAGCTGCAGCAGGATACACTTCCTGCACACATGGTCGTCAGGGACACAGGAAGTGTCCCTGATTTCCCACATAGCGCAGGAGGAGCATGCCACGGGGCCGAGCTGTCCTGCCATGACTTACCCTTTAATTAATTTAAATTAAATCAAATCAATGCCACTAATTACACTACAATTAAATGATATACTCAAGGGCCCTTGGTTACTCGCACTCCCCGATACACAACAGAGACCTTAGAAACAATGGGCTAAAAATTTGGTTTCGCCGCGCCAGGTCTTTAGTGCCCGAAATTTTGCGCTGGCCCGGATTCCCGTAGTGCCCGCCTGAAATTCAGTCGCGCCGGCCCAAGACGGAGGCGGGCGCTATTGCAGGGTTTGGCCGCCTCGTTTGGGGCGATGTATGTAAGTTTCAGGCGTCCAGCTGCTGCTGCGGCACCCGAGGCGGTGCGGCAGGCTGGGGTACTGCAGGCCTCCTCCTCTTAAGGAGGAGCTGCCTGCAGCCGTGAGTTCGGCGCGGGATTCCCCCAGCAAATGAGCCCGGCACCCCGGAGAAGTGCCGGGCTCGCGGGAGTCACACATCAATGCCGCGGGGGGGTGGTGCAGGAGTCCGGGGAGGGAGGTGCGGCCAGGCGGCCGCCGGGAAAGCGGCCGGCCGCCCCTCCACCTTTATGCGCCGGCCTTTCGGAGCTGCAAGGCACCGTTTTACAAACGCTGTTTGCGGCCGCCACGGGCGAGGCGGCCGCAACTGAATTTGGCCATCGGGCCGGAACAGCATTGCAACCGGGGCGCTGCGCACACCGATGACATCATCGGTGCCGGCGCAGCGCTACCGGCTAACGCCGATGTTAGGGTCCATCTGAATTTTGGGCGATAAAAAACTTCAGGTGCAAACCACTTTATAGCCAATAAGTGGGCGCAAACGCGACTGAATTTCTAGGCCTATAACCTCAAAAATTAAGTCCTTCTAAATTTTATAAACTATTAATCTTAACTGTCAAACTGTAGAGTAGTATAAATACTCACCTGGCCGTACTCACCCAATCAGCTGCTTCCTCTTGCCCGTGTCACTTTTTGAATTGTGATGTGGCTCCGGAATGCCGCCGCCGGTCTGTGAGATTGGTAAGCCTCTGTAAAAAAGCCCGCAAAAGTGAGTTTAAGTACTCACTGTTCCGCCGCTCTCTGCTCCTCCCAACACTTATACATTGTTGAATATTAATGTTGAAAAATTCATGAGTGTAAAGGTCAGGAAGAAGGGGCAGAGGCACATTTTTCCAGATCTCTGCCCCTTTTACCTTGCTCTATAATCTCCAGGTCTCCTCTAGATAATCGATGCAGGACCTGCACAAGCATTAGGTGCTGGCTCAGCGATCTCATGAAGATGAGACAAGGGAGATGTTTCGGATGATCTGCCTCCATTTCCTCTTCTCTCATCCATCGGGTGCCCATCTTCAGGGGTGCCTGAAGAACATAGGGTTTGGGGCTAGCACCGGGACCCTCATGGAACAGAGGGCAGGAGATTCTCTGTGACAGCCAGAAAACAGAAGATTGCTGCAGATGAATGATTTCCCCCTGCCTCGCTGGACAATCGTCGAGCGTCGGGCTACTGGTTGCTGCTGGAGAGCAGCAGCTAGAAGTTTCTGGTGCCAGCAGCATAGCTGCAGGCCTTTCAGACCTGCAGCTAATTTGCTTTATCTTGCCCTGCTTGCTGGCACAAGGCCCAGGCAGTGGAATGGCCTCAGCTGGGGATGCCTCTATGCTATGTTAGTCCCCTGGGACAGGAAATCCCGGTGCTTCTGGGCCTAGACAGGTGTAGAGCACCTAGGGTATACGGCTGCTGCCCAGTGCTAAGACAGTAGGGGGAAGGAAAACCATTGCTATAATGACCCAACTTAGGTCACTCGGGGTTACAAATTTCATTAGCAACATAGAGAAGGTTGGGAACAGGAAAAGGCTGCTTTGGCCCACCTTATGCCTTTTTAGCTGAATGTAACTCCACACACACCTGGTTATTCTCTACTGTATCAAAATATGAAGAGTAAAATATTTTAAACAACGCACTCAGAACATTTATCTAATGAAATTACAGCATATAACCAACTTGAAATTTGTCAGTGAAAATCAAGATAACTTTGCCTTAATTACATTTGATAATAATTGTCTTCCACGGTACAAAATTAAGTCATAATATCAGTAGTTAAACTATACAGTCATCTTTGAAGTTCCTTCATGAAACAATTCTTTAAATGCAGTTACCATTATAATTCTTGTAGGTTTTCTTCTGTTTTTTAGATTAAACACAGTATAATTTTGGATGCTTTCAAAGATTTAATTGTATCCTGGTTTTAATGTAAGGCAAATGATCATTTGCAGACATAAGTTTACAGGAGCTTTATATAGTGAAGATTTTAATAGGTTTAAAATTTAGCTGTGCTTAACCCAACCAAATGGATATTGCCCCATTAAGAAGTTGCTCAGGCTATATTGCTAATTTACCCAACGCGTTACTTTATCATTTCAGAAACCTGCCGGCTTACTGTCGATGCTAGATGAAGAAAGCCAGACACTTCGATCAACGGAACAAAACCTCATCAAACGGCTGCAGTCCCATTTGGAAACAGCTCACACAAATACTGTGTACATGTCTCCGAAGGATGGAAATGGGAACATTCCATCAAAAGATCAAGACTCAGCCTTCACTATCATGCATTACGCAGGAAGGGTGAGTTGACAGAAATGAGTGATTAGTCACATATGGTTAATTAAGGGCAGCATTTAGATTTGAAGAAGTCATTAGTTCTATTGATGAAATTTAAGAATAATCACCAGATTGTCTTGCTCCACAAAGCAGTCTCAAAAACATTTTGTGCAACATAATCTAGTCTGAGTGGGGCAGATGACAGTATTTCACATGTGATGAATGGCATATTGTACATCAAGAGGATGCCACAGATTTGCTTGCCCGCTGCAAGCTCAAATATAGGTGATACTTCAGGAAATTGTCCACACAACATCATTAAAAAAAATTAATACCAAACCACTGTTATTCACTCGCACTGTGGGGTCATGTATTTCACACCTGGAGAGTCAATTAACGTAGGCAAATGCATCCTTGCTGCAAAGCTTTATGCTGCACTGTTCATTTAACTAAAAAACAGCATAGCAAGACTTCTAGGTTGATATTTCAGTGCAGTACTGAGAGAGTGCTGCATTGTTCGAATGAGATTTTAACCTGAGTCTCTATTCTCCTGTTCAGGTGGGAAAAGATCCCATGGCATTATTCAAAGAAGAGCAGAGTTCTCCCAGTGTCCTGGCCAACATTCCTCCCTCAACCAACACAGCTAACACAGATTAACTGGTTACTCATCTGTTTGCTGCTTGTGGGATCTTGCAGTGCACAAGTTGCCTGCTATGTTTGTCTACAGAATGTCAGTGACTACATTTCAAAATTACTTTATTGGCTGTGAAATGCTTTAGGTCATCCAGAGGTCATGGAAGGCACTATTATAAATGCAATTTCTTTTCTGCTTTCAGTTTTCTCAAAACTTTTTTTTTCCTATCCTGCTTTCATAGGCCAGGAGTTGGAGGTCATGCTACGGGTGCTCCTACAGTGAGGATCAGCAATACAGACCTATTTATACACAAGCCTTCCTTGAAGTACCCGTTTCAAGTGAGCGCTGAGAGTCTGAATCATGGCTCAGACAGCCCATCTGCAATAGAGGGCTGACATTTAATTTTCATAGCAATAGGGGCCTTAATGAGTTTTGCACACAGTGCATTCTGCCCTGACAGCACTTAGCACCAGCACTTTGGGACACTGAGCAGGAATCAACACCTGATAATGCAAGACTACCAATGCAAATAGTGCTTTGGGACAAACCACATTATCACCCCAGTGTGTCTTCAAAGTTCAAGAGAATAGCCGAAGAAGGCTGAGGGACTTTCTTGCAAACAATATTCACCTTCAGGAATTTGTTACACTGTCGAATTCTTTTATGTGTAGCACAACTGGATGCCCATAAATATTTCTTCTAATTACACCTGTCAATAACAGAATTGGCTGTTGTTTATGTGACAATGTGGCTGACAAAATTTGACTCACAGGACCTTTTCAGAAATGTGTCATGATACTGATGTACGTGTGATTTGATTATATTTAGGAAAATTAAGTCTTAATAGATTTCTACCCCAATATTACTGCATGAAGAAATTCAATTAAATGGGTGAGAAATTCGGTTGGGCAGCCACTATTGGGCCTACTCAGGTCCCAATATATCGAGCAGGAAGCGCAAGCACATTTCTGGCACTAGTGAGCTGCCCGCCATATTGGATAAGGTGGTTGCGCTGGCGTCAGGAACATACGTCAGGAACATTTAAAAGGGGGAATAATTTATTCAAATTAGGGTCGTGCAAGAAATGCTGGACCCGTTTTCCATTTTCGAATGCCCCAGCACTTCACTCGCCACGTGCTGAACTCACACAGCACAACGTGGCGCTAACCGGCAGGAGGATCCCTCACCAATGCTATTTAATCATGCAATACTTACTGGTTAGTTGCTGGTTTCTCATTTCAGACTGCTGGTTAACTTCTGGGCATTTTGTGGTAGGTCTTATCATTATGGTCAGTTCACTTTGTGCAAACAGAGAAAGATTTTGCTGGTGTTGTACTGTTGTTGGCTGCCTCGGAAATAGTTTGATTGCAGTCATGGGTGGTCTGTTAGGGCTGCCTTTGGAGCTGGAGGATGAGGGGGAACAGCAAGGAAGACACCACAGAATGGGAGTACCTGCCAGAAGAGGGAGGAGGAAGAGGGCACTGAGCAGGGGGCCGTGCTCACAAGAGTATTCGGGGAGCACTTTACTCAGGAGCAATGTCTCAGGCACATTTGCTTTACCAAGGAGGCTGTCTCTGAGCTATGTCACCTGCTACAGTCACAACTCGAGCCTCGAACCAGGGCATGGACAGCACTGTCTGTGGCTGTCAAGGTCACTGTGGCCCTCAACTTTTATGCCACAGGCTTCTTTATGATTGCAGCAAGTGGCATCAGCAACATCTCACAGTTTTCAGTGTGCCATGAGAAACAGCTACATTTCCTTCCCTATGGACGCAGGATGAGAGAGCATTAGGTTTCACACATATGGCAGGCTTTCCCATAGTGCAAGGTGCCATTAACTGCATACATATTGCCTTGCATGTTTTCTATCACCAGCAAGCAAAAGAGATTTCACTCCTTAAACATATAGCTGTTTTGTGATCACAGCCTGCACATCGTGCACATCTGTGCCCACTATCCTGGCAGCAGTCATGAATCTTTCATCTTGTGCCAGTCCTCTATGCCGCCTTTATTCCAACCAGGCCAGTAAATTACAGACTGTTTATCAGGCAACAAGGCCTATCCCCTTAGCTGATGACTACTGTCAGGAACAGCAAAGGAGCAGGCCTACAATGAGAGCCAAGCTGCCACAAGAAACATCATCGAGTAAACACTTGCGTGTTAAAAGAACGCTTTCCTAGTCTGGACTGTTCCGGAGTAATTTTACAGTACATCACTGAGCGGGTATCCAGATTTGTTGTTGTCTGCTGCACGCTGCACAACTTCACCATCATGAGGGACCAGCCCTTACCACTACCTGGTCAGCCAGACCAGCATGAGGAGGAGCAGGCACAGAAAGAGGAGTAGGAGTAGGAGAGGCAGCGACCATCAGTGCCCGTACCTGCCAGAGCTCTCAAAGACCAGCTCATCGAGGAGCACTTCACCTAATCAGCCCTCCCATCCCCAATACACCAACAATCCCACAATCCTTAACATTTTCCTTACAAACACCATCACATTGCCTTTTCCTTACAAACACCATCACATTGCCTTCCTTCAGTCCAGACTCATGGGTCTTGTCCTCACTTCACTACAAAGATAAACACCAACACCAAATCCAGAATGTAAAACAAATTTATCAATCAACTCAATTACATCTCCATAAGATAGCTTACAGAAGCAATTAAGAGTCATCCTTGTGCCAGCACTTAATGCTTATCTTAGTACGTGTTCCTTTCCCTATTCTAGTGCTCCAATGAAGTGTTTCCCCAGTGGCTACAACTTAGGAATGTTGAAGGCGACTGAGCTTCCATTGAGGATACTTCAGAAGGTCATGGAGGATTATCTCGAGCAGCTCTGGGTCTTGAGGACCCAGCTGCACACTACAGCATCTCGGCATTGGTCGGGGCAGTCTGGCCCAGCTGGCTGTGTGGCACTAGCAAGGCACTGGTGGGGGAGCTGTCTTGCTGTCATCTGAGAGAGGACAGCAGGTGCTTCTCCCATGGAACTAAGGCCACTCTCCTGGAATGGCACCTCAGCACACCTAAGGTTCTACACAAGAACAGAGTACTAGACTGCTGAGATGCTTTGCAAGCCCTGCCAACATTGGCCCTCAGAGCCAAGGTGGTGTGAGCTGCTAGAGCAGACGTTTGAGCTTCCATAGCAGCAGTCTCTGCTGCCATGGAAGCTGTCAGAGCTGTCAGCAGAGGCTCCATCGTAGTGGGTGTCACCCTGTTGTTAATGAAGCTGACTGCTCGGTCCACGTTGAACAGAATGGTCTCCATGCTTTGCGCAAAGCCTTGCGACAAGCTGGAGGAGGGCTCTTCCATGGAAGCTCTCTGGCAGGCTGCCCAGTGCACCTAGCATTTCCTGGTAAATGCCCATGAGCTTCCTTCAGTAGCCTCTGCCCTCGAAGTTAGCATCTGAGTCCTCTGCAGCAAAGCTAGTATGCAAATTCGCCCTTTTACAAGCTGGAACATGTGGCATCCTAACTCTCAGCTCTAGTTTCTGCGCATTTGTGTCCAGTGAGTCGTTATATGTGGACAGCTCATTTAACCTAGCCTCTAAAGTCCGCGTGGTGCCAATATCTGAGCTGATGTTTTCGAGAGTCAGGTCAAGTAATGGTGCATCTTCTTAAAGATTCGCCTTCTCTTCTTCACCTGGCATAGGGGCTTCCAGATATTCAGCAGCTGAAGTGAAAGAGATGAACAAAGGTTAGATTGTAGTGTGAAGGGAGAGCAGAAAGAGAGAGGTGGGTGGTGAAAGCACCTGAGCTTGTCATGCAGAATGTTTGAAGTGAGGGAGAAGTCAGAAGGGACAAAAAGGATTAGGTCTGAAGAAACCCTGAACGACCTCTCCTCCAGCATTGCCAGTCGCCATGGCCTCAACTCTGGCCCTGCCCATGACAGCCAGCACACTTTCTTCAAGAGAAGAGAGGGTGTGCAAGAGGTCTTTTCCTCTTCCAAGAAAGGAGGGAATGTGTTAGTGAGAGTTGTCATAAATCTCATCATCGAGAAACTACCTATGAAATAACACTGGACGGCCAGCTGGTGGCGCCGTCCAAGGAGTATAAATACTCAGGCGTTGGCCCCAGCTTGCCAGGGACATTTTGTAAAAACAAGGGAGCTAGTGGATACAACTAGACTTCCATGTTCTGAAATAAGTTGATTAAAGCCTTGCTTTATGCTCAAACCAAGTGCATAGTGAGTTTTATTATGTCAAGAGTCTTGTGAGATGTTTGGAGAATGTGTCTGTCATGGTAGAATAGCTGGTGTCAGTGTGTGACATGTGAGTTGTGGCTAAGTGACTAAGTGAGGGTAGGTGAGTATGAGGAGAAGGAGGTGTAGCGAAATGTGGTGCAGTAATTATAGAAGTGTGAAGGGTAATGGGGAGAGGAGTCTTGTGAGTACTGTCAGTGTTGCAAATGATGCTGTGTTGTAAGTGGTGCAGCTGTGAGCAGAGAGTAAAAGAACAGTATTCTTACCTTAAAAACTCTAGTTAGATCATTGAATTTCTTTCGGCATTGTAGCCATGTCCTGGATGCAATGCTCCTGGCATTCAAATGCTCTGTAATTTCTTCCCACTGATCATGGAGTAGATGCCTGGAGAGCTTCCTGCCCCCTGTGGAGAAGAGGATATACCTCCTCCTCTCCACTGTCTGTATCAGGACCTCCAAGGCAGCATCAAAAAATCTTGGTGCCCTCTTACTAGTTGCTCCAGCATTATCTTCACTCAGAACAGTTTCCCTGGTGTCTGCAGCCAGAACGTACCTCCCTTTAAGAATTGCTGGCTGCTTTTAAATGGCATCAGAGATGCCAGATATCCGGACCACACTACAAGTGTCCTGCTAATGAGTAGCATGGGTAGTCCTGGCTGCACACCTGAATGATAAGAATTATCAGGCAGCACAACTATTATGTGCTACCTGAGTCACTTGCAACAGGAAGTTGTAAGTGAAGCAAGGGAATAGAATGAACTCTGGGTGACCGCCACACAATCTTTGTGAAGACAAACGCTTGTCTCCACCATGCAGGCATCCTCCATCATGTAGTCTGGCACTACTACCGTGGTGTTGCAGATTAAGGACAGGTCAGCAGCCCAAAACTGGGCATCGATGAGGTGATGTGGGCTTCCTGCACCAGAAGAATTTTATAGCACCACAATCTGCAATGTCATGGCCTAGCACCCTTAGTCACCATAACTCTGGATAGAAATAAAATCATAAAAGATAGCCAATATTGTTTCAGGAAAGGGAGGTCTTGCCAATCTAACTGATTGGTTTTCTTTGTGTGTGATAAAGAAACTTGATAGGGGTAAGGCAGTGGATGCGGTGTACTTGGATTTCAGTAAGGCCTTTGGTGCAATTCCTCTGGAAAAGCTGGTAGAGAAAATAAAGAAAACAGGAATCAATGGAAATATTTTACAATGGATACATAGATGGTTCACCTTTTCACTTTTTCCCTCACCCTTCAACTTGAAAATTTTTAGCATCGCAAATTGCGGGAAGTGCAAGCTGATAAGGTCATCGGGGCATCTCGGACATTGGTGAGCAACGGGACCAACAGTCCTTAACCAATGAGATTTAAAGATAGAAAAAGAAAAAGAGGAATGATGGAGAAGGAAATAAGGTGAATTTCAGTCAAATTAGCTCCAGAGAAATAAATAGAGAGAAAGAAAGATTGGATTAAGAGAAAAGAGACAGAAAGGAAAAGTAAGATTTTTTTTTAAATCTCTAAAAACAATTTACTACCTGCAGGAATGAGATTCCACAGTTGATATTGCTCCCTTTCTGAGCCAGAGAGATTGGGCTGGATTTTAATTCAGGGGCGGGCTGGGGTCGTGTAATCCGCATTTTGTGTTATCCACCCAAATCTAAATCGATGTGGGAGATTGATGCGATTTTAACTTAATTGGCCAATTGAGTTCCAACGTGTGGGAACCCATGGCAGATGAGTTTTTCCAGTCTGAAAGTCGCCTCCGATGACGTCATCATTGCTGCTGCATTTAAGGTCTGCAACAAGCCTTGCTTCTTCTGCAGACTGCCAATCTTTTGGCCTTTCATGCTACAGGGACCTGGAGGCAGAATGACCAGCGATAGACCTAGGTCTGCTCTGAGGTTTGATGATGTTGCCTTGCAGGCTTTAGTTGAGGGAGCAAGAGCTCATAAAGAGGTGCTCTTCCCTTCTTCAGGGAGGAAGAAGCCTCCCCAACAGACCAAGGCTGTGTGGATCCAGGTGGCAGTGGAGGTCAACGCATTATCAGTAACCCACAGAACCTGGATTCAGTGCAGGAAGAGATTTCATGACCTTCTGCGCACTGGAAAAGTGAGTATGAATTTCCCATCACCCTCAATCTGATCCCCATTGCCTTTCCTCACCAGCACTCAGCTTTAGCAATCTCTTCCTCCACATCCCACTGACACTGACATCCATGCACCCTTACCCATTCCCTCTCTCTCTATGGTCACATTCACCTAACTATTTGACTATGCAGCCCTCACACTCCCTATCACTGTGATGCTATGAAAGCAACTGACAACACACAGGGAGGGCACTTGGTCTTGCCACCTCACTCCATCTTCTTCTAAGTATCTATGCTATGGAATCTCTACACTCACTCCTTCATTCTCACTCAACCTCCACTTGTCTCCCTCATTGCCGGAAAAGAGAGCTCACAATAAGAGAGAAAGAGCAAGGACAGGAGGAGGGCCACCCTCAGAAGCCCACCTCACCCCCTGGGAGGAGGCGGTCCTGGAGATCGTAGGAGTGGATGAAGATGTGCAAGTGGGGGACAGACAGAGGGCTGCATCACAGCAAGCTGGTGACAGAATAGTTTCCCCTCTCTCTCATTGACATTGCATGAGTCGCTGATAATAATTCTGAAGCTGTAACAGATGGACTAATGATCATCTGCAATATACAATGTGCATGTAACCTTGGCATCACATCTCTGACTCTTTCCTTTACTCACCCACAGGACCATCGCAAGCACCCGTCCCCACTAGCCAGGAGGAAGAGCATGAGCCTCAAGACTCCTCAGAGGAAGCTGCAACCTCTGAGGGTGCAGCGTCAGCAGAATTGAGCACACCCAGCACCAGCGCAGACACTCACACCTCGGTGGGACCTTCGGGACATAGAGGAGTGTTGTCACCTGGTGTATCACAGCTCACAAGTGAGCATCAGCAGATTGTGGAGACAGGGCCAGCAGTGGAGAGTCCTAGTCAGAGGGCGCAGGACTCTGCCAGCTCGGCTCAGCTGCATGTCGACCCTCTGCCTCTGGGTCCATCCATAAGATCAGCAGTGCTGGAACTCCAGGAACAGATGCAGGAGTCTCTGGCAGGTTTTGTCTCCAGGGTCGCTGCGAGTGTGGAGCGAACGCAGGAGTCCATAGCGAACATGAGCAGAGCCTTTGTGGAGTCATTGGTGCATGAACGCATCGCCATGGAAAGGATGGCAACCTCCATGGAGGTGATAAATCGCCAGAGTGCAGAAAACATGGTGAGTGTTCAGAATAGAATGACATCTCTGGAGGAGCAATGGTCATCTATTGAACAGAGAAACCATATCTTCATGGAAGTCCTTCTGAGTAGGACTGCTAGTGTAGATATGGGTCCCCATGGCCCTTGTGATGTGCAGCAAGGTGCTCTCAAGCCGCTTGCAAGCACTGAGGGGGACCTGACCCATGAGATGGAAGCTGGTGGCAGACATCAAGGAAGTGGGGGCTCCTCTCCAAGCGCTCACACTTCCATGCCACTGCAGAGCCCTCGGTCAGAGCCCCACCAGAGTCCACACCCAACTGAGATTGGCGTCTCAACCCCTGCACAGCCGCAAGAGCAGCAGACTGTTGCCGAGCCCTCACAGGTTCACAACCCCAGAGGATGCCCACCAAAAGTGTCGAGACAGGAGCAGCAAGAAAGTGAGCAAGGGGCCTCCACATCTGCTGAAGCCACAGGGGAAGCACCACGTAGGAGCACGCGTAAGAGAAATATACTGCACAAATAGTCACAAGGGTAGTCACTTGGTTGAAATTTGATGTTTTCTGTGAAAAAGCCATCAGATGAATAATGTAAATACAAAATCTGATGGCTACTGCTGTAGTTGTGGCGTGTGTCATTTTGCGAATGGGACTTTCACATTGAGGGCTTAGGATTACTTGCAATTGTCAGTATGGTGGCAAATTGCTAGGAATCCGCTGGTCCTTGGCCATTGTCGATGCTCAGGTAAGAAGCCACGAAGCAAAAGTGCTTGATTGGCTAGGCTAAGCAAATCTGGCCAAGATGAGTGCGTTCCTTGCATCCCGGGCAGCAATGTTCTCGCGTACTGCTGCCGCTGGTTGATGGGCCTCTGCAAGATGTTCATTTTCGCTCTCCTCCTCATCTGAGGAGGATATGTGATGAGCCACTTGCTCCTCAGGAATCTGCAAGCCACGACGCTGTGCTATGTTGTGAAGTGCACAGCAAACCACAACAATTCTGGAGACCCTGGCTGCTGAGTACTGCAGGCCTCCACCTGACCTATCCAGGCATCTGAAGCGCATCTTCAGCAAACCGATGGTTTGCTCGATTATGGCTCTGGTGGACATGTGGCTGGAGTTGTAGCTCTCCTCAGCTTCATTGGATGGGCTCCTCAACGGTGTCATTAACCACGTCTTCAGGGGATAGCCCTTGTCTCCAAGCAGCTATCCGTTAAGTTGGTCTGGCGGACTGAATAACGGAGGCACACTAGACTGGCACAGCATGCAGGAGTCATGGCAACTGCCAGGGTACTTGGCACAAACATGCAAAATTTCCTTCTTGTGGTCACACACCAGCTGAACGTTAAGGGAGTCGAAGCCCGTGCGGTTGACAAAAATATCTGGATTGCGATGGGGTGCCTTAAGGGCCACATGTGTGCAGTCAACGACGCCCTGCACCCTTCGAAAGCCTGGCAGATTAGCTAATCCAACCGCATGCGCCATGACACTTGCTTGATCCTTGGTGAAATGGATGTGATTGTACATGATGGCAAATAGGGCATCGGTTACCTGTGTGATGCAAGTGTGTGCGGCCGCCTGGGAGATGCCGCTGATGTCTGCTGCTGATCCCTGGAATGAGCCTGAGGCAAAAAAGTTGAGTGCGGTGGTGACTTTGACGGCCACTGGTAAGGGTTGTCCACCTGGTCCTCTGGCCTGCAGGTGTTGTTGCAGCATTGCGCAGATGTCACCCACTACCTCTCGCGAAAGTCGGAGCCGCCTTTGGCACTGCTGCTCAGGCATGTTGAGGTAGCTGACCCTGTGTCTGTAGACCCTGTTTGGGGGGTATCTCCTGCACCGACGGGCTTCCATGCGCTGGCCCCTTCTGGCCTGTGCAGCTTCAGGTGGGTGAGCAGCAGCTTGGCGCTCCTGTTGTTGCTGCTGCTGTTGGTGCTGCTGCTGTTGTTCCTGGTTCTGCTGGTGCCGCATCTGGTGTTCGTCCTCATCTAATGTCCAGAAGGGAAGGAAATAAATGGCTCCCATGATTCTGGTATATGCCTCAGTTGAGGAAGTGCTCTGTGAGGGTGGCGAGAGAGGTTTCCCAGGAGGTCACACTGGAGATGGGTGTCAGGCTCCAAACTTCCACAGCTGTGGTTATGCCTTCTAAAAGTTCCCCCAGACCTGAGACTACAAAGTTCTGCCACCTGCAAATGCTGTCTGATCAAATCTCCTCTTTAATGGTTGAGCTGCAGCTGATAGTCAGCAATCCAATTGTGCTCCCGCCAGGTTTCACCGTCGTGTTTCAGAACAGGCATGTTTCTCGTGGGAAAAGGGTTAAAATCGCAAAGGCCTTTCAAAATGGCATTATAGAGACAATTTACTGCTTGTTAAGGGCCTTAATGGCCTATCCCGCCTCTTGGAGGCGGGACGGAGACGGGACCATTAGACACGATTTAATGAAAATTGCTTGGAGGCGGGATGGAGGCGGGGTTGGGCCCACACGCCAGCTTTTGCAATTTTAACCCCACACACGCCTCCAATCCCACCTCCACGGCCCAATGAAAATCCTGCCCATTGAGTGGCATTGCAGGAACATAAATCTCATAATTAACAGGGTCCTTACACTGTTGAGTACCAGCCCTATCATTCTGCAGCAAGTTTAATTTGTATTTACTGTGCAAATGCAGCAATTTTTTGGAACTCACGGGGAGGTTGATGGCAAGCTGCCATTTTTGCGAGGCTAATGGCAGAGCAGCACAAATTGTCCAGCAATTTTTTAGCGATTTGCGAGTTATGGGGTATCTCTTCCTCACCACAAATTGCTGGACGATTTATACATTAATAACAGTGTGTGCATTAACCACACCATTATTTTCCTAGCAAATTCTGAGACAATATGTTTATAAATGACCTGGAGCTAGATGTCAGAAGCACAGTGGCTAAATTTGCAATGAGACAAAGCTAATCAAGGTAGTAGACACCAAAGTTGAACAGGATAAGCTACAGGCGGATTTGAATATACTTAGGAATTGGACAGACATATGGCAGGTGAATTTCAAGGTAGAGAAATGCGTCACTTGGAGACAAATAATCCAGGAAGGGTCTATTACTTCAATGAAAAGAAAATAATGAGTATGGAAAATGAAAGTGTTCTGGGGGTCATGATTGACAACAAATTGAAGCTATTGCAACAATACTCAGTGGCAGTGAGCAAAGTATATCAGATATTGGGATGTATTAAAAGGTCAATATTGAGCCAAAATAGTGAGGTAATCCGGCCACATTATAAAAACTGTGTACAGTTCTGGTCGCTATAGTGCAGAAAGAATATTGCAACTATTGAAAGGCTACAGAAGAGAGCAACCAGAATGGGTGCGGGGATGGAGGGATTGGATTATGAGGAGCGATTATGTAAATTGGGCATGTTTTCACTGGAAAAGAGAACAGAGTGTCTATTGATACCACTGTGGCAGTCGCTGAGTTGGAGGCGGGGCAGGGCTTATGCCAGGACTCTTATCAGCAAACAGTTTATTTTATAGCGAACAAAGTATATTTACTCAGCAAACAGAGTCTATTTAAATAGTGCACTACAGCAAACAGTCTACAGAGTCTATTTAAATGTCTCTACCAACTACAGCAAACTATGCAGTGAGTGAAGGATGGTTACATACAAATTATGTGCATAAAATCAGTCTCAGTCACAGCAGTGCAGTCTCCAGGTGTGATTGAGAGGGGAATTACCCAATTATCTCCATTCTGGCTGGGAATAGGGGCGTAACTATATGCAGCCAAAAGAGAAGGTTTCGAAATGATATGATTTCTGTTTTAGGATTCTAAAGGGTCCAGATAATGTCAACACGACGAGCTATTTCACCTTGTCCAGAGCAGTAGAACCAAAGGACACGGCCTGTGCTTGAAGAGGGGTAAATTCAGAACTAACCTGCGGAACCAATATTTCATTGAGTGAGTGGTTAACCTATGGAACAGGCTCTCTCGGGAGACAGCGGAGGCAGTTAGTATTGCTTCATTCAAATACAAATTAGATAGATTTGAGATACGGGCCTAGAAATTCGGTTTTGGCGCAGCGAGGGCTTTAGCGCCGGAAGTTAGTGCCGGCGCTAAGTCCCCCTGCGCGCGCCAAAAATTCAGTAGCGCCGCGCCCAAACGGCTGCTGGCGCTACTGAGGGGTCTCAGCGCCTCAAAACTGGCGCCACGCGCCGCATTGCGGCGCTATTCCGGTGCTGCGGCGCCCGCTGCGGTGCGGCAGGCTCGGGAAGTGCAGGCCTCCTCCTTCCGTTAAGGAGGAGCTGCCTGCACCCGGCCGCGGCCCGCGATAATCTTTTTTAAAATGAGCCCGGCACCTCGGACAAGTGCCGGGCTTGCTTCTGTTCCGGGGGGGCGGGGGGGGGGGAAGTCCGGGGAGGGAGCTGCGGCCAGGCGGCCGGCGGGAAAGCGGCCGGCCGCCGTGGGGCCTTTAATGCGCCGGCGCAAAGTTCTGGAAGGCACCTCTGCCAGAACGTTGCTTGCGGCTGCCACGGGCGAGGCGGCCGCAACTCAATTTCCGAGTTCGGGCGGGTTACCATGGCAACCGGGACGCTGCGCACACCGATGACGTCATCGGTGCCGGCGCAGCGCTACCGGCCTAACGCCGATTTAGGGCCCCTGTCAATTTCTAAACTGGCCATAACTTCGGCGCTAGGCCCTCTAGCGCCTCAAAAGTGGCGCTAAGGCCAGTGAATTTCTAGGCCACAGTATATAAGTAATTTGAGACCTGACGTGGTAAGTCCAGCATGCTTGGGAGGAACAGGTGACTTTGGACTTATGGGCCGGAATTTTCCTGTTGGAAAGCATGCGGGTTTGTGGGTGGGTTAGCGGTTAAAAGCGCAAAAATTGACAGCGCGTCGGGAACCCACCATCAATCCGCCGACTTTCGCATTTAGCTGAGGCGCATTTCGAGGCGTGCTGCGTACATGCACGGGAGAGGCGGGCAACCTCATTGATGTACTTAACTGCTCATTTACAGACCTTTAACTGCCTTTTTAACATCAGGTTTGGGCTTTAACTTGTTGCGCACGGGATTCACGCACCTCAGGAACCTCGTCTGTGAAGGAGAGGCGGAAGATCAGTGGCCATTCTGCGAGCCCATTAAGTGACAGCTGGAAAAAAACATAAATACTCACACCTTACCTAATGGAAAGGCTCTGGCTGATACCATTTTGTGCAGAGATTTAGCTTTCAGGAGTTTGCAGGTCATTTCTGCAACCTCGGAAGCCACTCTCACCACATTGCTAGTCACTCTCACTACATTGGAGGATTGTACCTCTGATCCCCACTTTACCTGGCATCTATTAGATCAGCATGGGTGCCACTTATGTTGTCTCACCTTGGACATCAGAATCCCAGCACCAACAACACCAGCCACACCAGCAGCGGCAGCAACAACACCAGCAGCAGCAGCAACCACAACAGTAGCCTTCTCCTCAATGACCTGATGCTCCACAGGAGAGAGGGGGTCAGCACAGGGCTACACAGGGATACCCCCAACACAGCATATACAGGCAGTGGATGAGCTTCCTGGACATGACTGAGCAGCAGTGCTTCAGGAGGCTCGGGCTATCGTGCCAGGTCATCGCAGACATTTGTAGCTTGTTGGAAGAAGATCTGCTGCCCAGAGGTCCTGATGGACATGCCTTACCAGTGGCTGTCAACATTATCACTGCCCTCAACTTCTTCGCCGCAGGCTCCTTCCAGGGATCTGCAGCAGACATTTGCAGGATTTCGCATACGGCTGCCCACAGATGCATCACCCAGGTGACCGATGCCATTTTTGACAAGTTAGCCAGTTATGTCAACTTTGCCACTGATGAAGCCAGCTTTGTGGCTCTGGCTGGCTTCCCACAGGTGTAGGGCATCATTGACTGCACGCATGTAGCCATCAAGGCACCCCCACATCACCCAGGAGTGCTGGTGAACCTCCAGGGCTTCCACTCCCTCAATGGGCAGCTCGTCTGCAACCATAAAAAGATCATCATGCATGTGTGCACCAGATTCCCTGGCAGCTGTCATGACTCTTTCGTACTGCGCCAGTCCACCCTCAGTCAGCTCTTCACGCCTCCAAACAGACCTTACCAGCTGGCTGCTTGGAGACAAGGACTATCTTGGTTGATGACACCGTTGAGAAGGCCAAGCAATGAGGCCAAGGTATAATGACAGCCACATGTCCACCAGATGCGTCATAGAGCAAGCACTCTGCATGTTGAAGATGTGCTTCAGATGCCTTGACAGATCTGGAGGAGCCCTTCAGTATGTACCAGCCAGGGTCTCCAGAATCATCATCGTATGCTGCGCACTGCACAACATAGTACAGCAGCTATGATTGGAGCTGCAGGAGGAGCAAGGCGCAGAACGCACAGACACTTCGCAGGAGGAGGAGTAGGAGGAACAGGTGGAACACGAGGAGGAGGAACCTGAGGTGGAGATGGCAAAAGCAGCGGCACACATTGCTGCCTGGGAGGCCCGGGATGGCCTCATAATGGTCCGATTTACTTAACTTGCACCAGTGCACCCATATGACTCCCGGATGCTGTCCTAACTCCCCTCACCCACCACCCCCTAACAACACCACAAAACAGTCCACAATGACCAAGCCATTCCTCTCACCTAAACCCCCATTATTCGAGGTTAAGTAATGTCTCACCATTCACTCCAAGTGACAAAGCCACTTCCCAGGTAGCAGACAAAAATGGACAAGACAGGAAAGTTGGGCAAAGAAATAAACTTATGTGCATCAGAAATATAACTGAAACTTAACGCTAACATTTTGTCAAGCACCTATGTGCATACCCTTGTGCATTTACGATTGTGTCTTTTTTCATTTCCGCGTGCTTCTATGAGGTACAACCCCTGTGGCTTCAGCAGAGGTAATGGCAGGCTGCTCACTTCCCTGCTGTAACAGCTTTGAAACTTTTGGTGGACATCCTCTGGGTTTTGGAGCCTGTGAGGATCCCACCAAATACTGCTCCTCCTGCAACTGTGCAGGGGCAGACTCGGCCATCAGGATCTAAGGCAGCACTTGGGGCTCTAACTGAGGGGAGGCAACGGGGGAGAAGTGGGAGTGCTTTGAGAAGAGCCCTCACTTCCATGTACCCATTCACCATCATCCCTCTCATGGGCCTCCCGTACTTCCCTGCTAGCAAGGAGCTGGAGAGCACTACTCTATTCTCTGTACAGTTGCACACATCATGGCTGCAAAAGCTGCCAGAGCCTCGCGCATTTGTTGCTGCTTCTCCTAAATCATCCTCTTTCTGGATGGCCCCCGAGGTTCAGCATCTGCATGCAGCTGAGCAGAGCTGGGAGCATCCTGTGCCCTCCAGCAAGGACTCTCCACTACTGTCCCTGTCTCCACCATCAGCTCTTGCTCACTTGTGATCTGTGAGACACCAGGTGACAACACTACACTATCTCTCACAGGACCCACCAAGGTGCGCATATCTGCGCTGATGCTGGGTGCGCATGGATCTGTTGACAGTGCACCCTCAGAGACTGGTGCTTCCTTTGAGGAGTCATCTTCCTCCTCAGGCTGGTTAGTGGTGGGGGACACTTGATGGACCTGTGGGAGAGTAAAGAGATTAATTAGAAATCTTACGGTAAGAATATGTAATGTTACCATTATGCACATGATGACATTCAACTGGCTGCTGACATCAAGTCACCATGATTGACTGTTGTGTGCCATATGGCTGTGTGAGATTTAATTCTGTCACCAGGTTGCTGGGAGGTCCCCCTCTCTCCGTCTCCCACCGCCAGCCTCTCTGCAACTCTAGAGATTTCATGCACCTCCTCTTCTGCTGGAGTCAAGTTGATGAATATTGCAGGGCCACCTCCAGTTCGCTGTCTCTCCCTATTGTTCTGGGCTCTCTTCTGCAAGGAGGGAAATAAGAGAACTTTGAGTGAGAGTGATGAAATGAGTGTAGGGAATGGATGGGCTACATCTGTAGAGGGTGACTATGAGGGAGTCGCATGACATTGGCAAATGGCCTCCTTCTGTGGTGTTACTTTCTATGATTGCATTAGGATGAGTGTGAGTGTCAGGGGTGGTTAGTCACATGGGGATGTGAGTAGGTGCATAGACAGTGAGGGATGGGTGCACCTGCAAGTTAGGTTAGTGTGCGGAGTGATGTGCAGGAGTAGGCTTGGGAAGGCAGAGTGATGGGGTTGGGGTGACACGCACATCAAGATGTAGTTGAATGTGGCATTGCACTCACCTTTCCTGAACTCATGAGATCATTAAATCTCTTCTGGCACTAGATCCACATCCACTTTGCAACATCCCTGCTGCTGACCTCCTCTGCGATCTCCAGCCATGCCCTCTTGGTGTCTCTAGCTGGTCTTTTGCGCCCATCTGCAGGGAAGAGGACCTCCCTGCGTGCTCTGACTCCCTGGACCAGCACTTCCAAGGAGGCATCAGGGAATCTTGGTGCTGTCCATGTGACTCCATGACCCACGCATATCTCAGTGATATGCCGCAAGTTCTACCTCTCCCAAACATCTTGATCTCTCCTACTACAACCTTCAACTGGGATGTGTGCAAGGCTGCTTTAAATATGCACGCCAAAAATGAGTCATCGGCGATATCAGCAGACCCGCTCCATTTAATTTGGCCAGGAAAGCCACACGGCGGTTTCAATTGATTTAATTGAGTTAAACGTACAGTGCAGAACGCGCTGTTAAAAAGTTCGGGGTGGCGACCCTCTATGCGGCCCACACACACCCGACCCGTCACTCAGGTAAAGATTCCAGCCATGGTTCCCAAAGCTCTTCACCATTGGGGTTTCCATTGCATCATGTCTGGGTCTGTTGTAGACTAATTGAACGAATTTGATTGCTATGATTAGTCAACAAGTCCATTAGCATTGTTTCATGTGGCTTCCAGGATGGTAAAAGGTGAACTAGATGGATTTTGGTCTTTTTTCATCTAATAATTCCTATGTTTCAGTTCAATGTGGAGTGTAAAAGGGCATTCCAGGAGTCGCACCATGCATACCTTAGAATGAGATATGAACCGAGTGAAGCTACTATACACGGCTACCTGCATGCTAAACACCCAATAGCAGCAGACTATAGACAGAGCTAAATGGCCCCCCAACCAATGAATCAGAGTAAAACTCTGTAGCCCTACAACATCCAGTCAAGAATGATGACTGACAACTGAGCAACTAGCAGGAAAAGGAGGACCAAGCATATTGCCATCCTCAACCATAATGGAAACTGGTGGTGAGTGCAAGAGATAAGGTTGATGTGTTTGCAAGTGTCTTTAGCCAAAAGTACCGAGTAGATGATCCTACTCCCACCGTTTCTACCATCACAGATGCCCGTGTCCAGCCAATTCGGTTCAGCCCACTTGATATTAAGAAGCGGCTAAGTGCACTGGACACAGTAAAGGCTATTGACCTAACAACATTCTGTCTGTATTGCTGATGACCTGTGTACCTTGGTTTCAAACCCCTCCATGGCCTCACCCCTCCCTATCTCTGTAACCTCCTCCTTCCCTACAACCCGCCAAGATCTATGTGTTCCTCCAATTCCGACCTCTTGCGCATTCTCACTTTTAATTGCTCAACCATTGGCGGCTGTGCCTTCAGCTGCCTAGGCCCTAAGCTCTGGAATTCCTTCCCTAAACCTCTCTACCTCTCCTTAAGACGCTCCTCAAAATTACCCTCTTTGACAAAGCTTTTGGTCACCTATCCTAATATCTCCTTATGTTACTTGCCATCAAATTTTGTTTCATAATGCTCTTGTGAAGTGCCTTGGGACGTTTTACTATGTTAAAGGTGCTATATAAATGCAAGTTTTGGTGTTGTTGTTGTTGTTGATCCTGACATGAATGCCAGAGAAGAGGTGACAGTAGCTCCCCTCGACATCAAAACGGCATTCGACCAAGGAGTCCTAGCAAACCTGAAGTCAATGGGTGGAGGGGTGGGGTCAAATAATTCCCCAGTGGCTGGAGCCTTAACTAACACAATGGAAAATGGTTATGTTTATTCACTGACAGTTTCACGGTGTTCAGTTTCATTCATAATGTGTCCAAAAATGGAGCAGCCCATGCCGGCCTGCATCAGGACTTGGATAACATCTGGACTTGGGCTGACATGTGGCAGAAAACATTTGCACCATGCAAGTGTCAGGTTATGACCATCGCGAGCAAGAGGAAACCCAACTGTAGGGGGGTGGTGTGGGGTGGCGCGTGCACCCAGTCATTTATGCCTCTGACTGTTTATGAGCGGTTCAAATCGCTCCCACGCCCCTGGGTTCTAGACACCGGACTTAGGTACAAGGCGGCGATACAGAAAAGACTCGAGTAGACAGGTGGTTGGATGTAGGCAAAACCAAGATTTTTATTGAAGAAGAAATTAACACAATCTTATGAAAAATTACTAGTATAAACTTTTACAGGCCAAATACAAAATAACTATACTTATACAGGGAATGGGAAACACACAGCACATTGAGGGAAAACAAACTATCTTAACAATCCCCTTATCCTTATCCCACCCCCTATACCTAACTAGATTAAGCTATGAGGGGTCAGAATTCATGCTCACCAATCCAAAAGATCTACTGAATTCAAAACAGCGGTGGGGTTTGGGGTTCGCTCTTTGTGCTCTCTGGAGCCTGCCATCGTCACGTGGCCTCGGGGTGCTGCAAGGGCGTTGTCCAGGTACAAGTACCCCAAAGGTAAAGTCTCTGCTTGGGTACTTTACCTCTTCCTCGGCCGGCAGTTGGAGTTTGCATGAAGATAGTCGCAGGTCAGCTGGACTGAAGGCCCAATTATTCGAAGCTCTTCTTCAATCATCTTTCCATTCGTCTTCTTCACCACCTCGCCTCATCGCGTCCCGCCTCGCCTGGCCTGGTTTGTCCGTGTCCGTCTGGCATGATGCCGGGCGTCCCTGAAGGAATGGGGAAGGCACGGGCAGTGGCCGGGCGGTAAGCGCGGGATGGGGGAAGAGCAGTAGCCACAAGGGTGAGGGGCCGGAGCCGGAGCAAAGGCTGAGAGCAGAGAGAGAAGGTTGCTGGTGGGCCTACAATTATACTCCTTTGGATGGCCCTTATCTGCGCGCCAAATCAGGTTAGTTCTTTGTCCCAATCTTGGCGGGCTATTTTAAATAATGGTAGCAATCTACTCTAACTGTTTTTAGATGGCCGGTAATCGCATCTACTGGCTGGATAATTGACTTGTGTTGTTATTAATACATCTTAATGGGCCTGTCCAGCCTCGATGGCTTCCTTAAGCTGTTCCTGATTATTTATGCAAAATGCTTGATGGCCTTAACTATAGGCCTAACTGGGTTTGATCAGTCTCTGATTTGGTCTAATACATAATTCAAAGTCCTGTTTGGTTTTCAAAATGCAAAGTCTCTCTTCACAGAAACTGCAGCTTTGGTTTTGATTTCTCCATGAGCTGCCTGTGCCGCAGGGTCCAAGTTTAAAAAATCTCACAGGCTTTCTGCCACGAGGCGCGGACGCCATTTTGGGTACCCTTTTTCATTATAATGTCCATGCAGGGTCCCTTTTCTTATTAATAACCTTTGGGGAAATGTAGAAATTTTGCAAATCTTACACAACCATTTCCCCTTGAACATCCTGGAGGTCACCATTAACCAGAAGATGAACTGGACCAGCCATATCAACACTGTGGCTACAAGAGCAGTGCAGAGACCGGACACTCTGTGACAAGTGACTCACGTCAAGTCTCAAGTTAGGTGTGATGGAATACTCTGCCCTCACCCTGATGGAAACATGCTCAGCAACACTCAATAAGCTTAACATCATTGAAGACAGCAGTTAACTTGATTGGTGCATTTGCCACAGGTGTACTGTGGCTGTAATATGCACGATCTACAGAATGCACTGCAGCAACTCACCAAGGTTACTTTGACGACATGTTCTTCCTCTGCAACCTCTACCACCAAGAAGGAAAAGAGCAGCAAGGTTATAGGAATGTCATCACATCTAAGTTCCCTCCAAATCCCACACCACCCTAACAGATGTATATCACAGTGCCTTCATCATTGCTGCGTCAGAATCCTGGAGTTCCCTACCTTAATGGCATTGTGGGAGCAGCATTACCATAAGGATTGCAGCGGTTCAAGGAGAAGAATCCTCACCACATTCTCAGCACAATAAAGATGGGCAATAAATGTGGCCTTGCCCGCAACACCCAGATCCCAATAACAAATATGAAAAATAGTTTGAGTAAAAACAGCAATATAAATTTCACTCATTTGAATATTACTTTGACAATGAAGATGATCTTGAAGAGTTGCCTTTTAGTTAAGGTTTAAAGGCCTAGAAATTCGGTTGCTTTGCGCCTCCTGTTAGCACCCTAAGAGGGCGCTAACGGGGTGCAAAGCAACTAGCACCTGGGCGCGGCGTCACCAACGCCTCCCGTGAAATTCAGCAGGAGGTTAGCGGCGGCGGTAACCGTTAGTGCCCTGCGGCACTGGGCCGCCGGCGATGATGTCATCGCCATGCGCAGCGCCCCTGCTGCAATCTTGGGTAGCGCCCCCTGACTTACCGCCAGACGCTATGTCCAACGGGGTCAGGGGGGCATACCTGCAGCCGGGGTGGTGCAAATAAATGTGGAGGTTCCAGGCGGCCATTTTTGTTGCTGGCCGCCTGCCAGCACCTGCCCCCTCTGCCATCCCCGGCCTCCTCTGCAGCCCCCCCTGCGGAGCACCCACTTCCCTCTTGGGGCGCTACCGGTGAATTTCGGCTGCGGGGGTGCTAATATTTTCGGGCACTAAAAGTAGCGCTCTGGCGAAGTTAGCACCCCAAAGGGGACGCGACTGAATTTTTCCCCCAAAGTCTTAATTTGTATGAATCATAATGGTGCATCTGCCTGTGTCACTGGGTAAGACTGATATATACAGGTGGAACAGCTGGACATACTTATTCAGTATTTCTAATCCTTTCAATTGCAACTGAAGTATTCTTCAATACACAACATGTAAAATTACATTTTCACTCCCACCCCATTCTCAGCCTAAACACAATAGTACAAGAGCAAGTTGTGTTAGCAGTCACCTTTCCAGCAGTCATCTTTTCACACATCCATTCTTGCTGTGTATCTCTCTCCTCTCTCTCTCTCTCTCTTCCTCCTCCTCTCTCACTTTCGCTGTCTCTCACAGATAAGTTACCTAGGGTTTCATTTAGTTTAAATAAACCTAAACTAATATAGAAATAAAAAATTCTTGGAATCCAGCACTGATCCAATTTTACAACACCATGCGTTATGAAAATTGTTATGTGTTTGGATCTTTTCTAACCATTTTACCCTAGATTATTTTAGGTCTTGTATTTTTTTTAAATTTAATCATTCACGGGATGTGGGCATCGCTGGCAAGGCCAGATATTATTGCCCATCCCTAATTGTCCTTGAGTAGTGTTGGGGAGCAGCCTACTTGAACTGCTGCAGTCTGTGTGGTGAAGGTACTCCCACAGTGCTGTTAGGTAGGGAGTTCCTGGATTTTGATCCAGGGACAATGAAGGAATGGCGATATATCTCCAAGTCAGGACGGTGTGTGATTTGAAGGGGAACTTGAGGTGGTGGTGTTCCCATGTGCCTGCTGCCCTTGTCCTTCTCGGTGGTAGAGGTCGCGAGTTTGGGAGGTGCTGTCAAAGAAGCCTTGGTGAATTGTTGATGGTACACACTGCAGCCACGTTGTGCCGATGGAGGAGGGAGTGAATGTTTAAGGTGCCAATCAAGTGGAGTGCTTTATTCTGAATAGTCTCAAGCTTCTTGAGTGTTGTTGGAGTGAAACTCATCCAGGCAAGTGGAGAGTATTCCATCACACTCCTGATGTGCCTTGTAGGTCATGGAAAGGCTTTGGGGAGTCAGGAGGTGAGTCACTCGCCCCAGAATACCCAGCCACTTAGATCAATCCCATGGTCAGGAGGTGAGTCACTCGCCCCAGAATACCCAGCCACTTAGATCAATCCCACGGTCGGGAGGTGAGTCACTCGCCCCAGAATACCCAGCCACTTAGATCAATCCCACGGTCAGGAGGTGAGTCACTCGCCTCAGAATACCCAGCCACTTAGATCAATCCCACGGTCAGGAGGTGAGTCACTCGCCCCAGAATACCCAGCCACTTAGATCAATCCCACGGTCAGGAGGCAAATCACTCGCCCCAGAATACCCAGCCACTTAGAGCAATCCCACGGTCAGGAGGTGAGTCACTCGCCCCAGAATACCCAGCCACTTAACAATGCATGCAGGGCGGAACTAGGCCAATATCCATTAATAATCACTATCCAAAAAAGAGCCACCAAATTTTGGAATCACCTACAAATGAGCAATCCCCAATGCTATCACTACGACGCCCTGAAATGCCAAGAGCTGACCATAAAGAAGAATACCCTCAGTCAACTAGTCCTGGGACTCAGTGAAGTAACTACTAACAATACTAACAATAACCAGCCCCAGGACAGTGACAGGGTAACACAAAGAATTCGACCCAACACAATCGTCGCTAAGCAAAAGGAAAAATATCTGACATATTGGGCAGAAACAACAAAAACCCAAAGCAAACTCAATTGCTACTTGGCCCTAAACAGACAATACAACATAGCTGATTACCTGACCATGGTAAAGGATAACAAACTGAGAAGAACCTTGACAAGGTACAGACTTAGCGAACATAGCCTAGCGATCGAAAAAGGCAGACACAGGCAGACCAGGCTGCCAAGAGAGGACAGGATATGCTCTCACTGCAGTCAGGGAGTGGTGGAGACAGAGATGCACTTCCTCACAGCTTGTGGAAAATATCAGGGCATCAGGGAGAATTTCCACCAAAAATTCTCACAAATATGCCCTGATTTCAGAAATCTGAATGACAACCAAAAACTCCCATTCCTACTGGGAGAGGAGAGAAGCTGTATAACACTGGCGGCACACTATGTTACAGCTTGCCATGAACAGAGGGACAACCAGTAAACTAAGAAAAGAATATATATAAACAATGCGAATGTATATTTATACACTCAGGGATATACCTGTTTATACACTGTATGAATAGAACTGCGTTTATGTGCTAAACCATAAATGTATTTTGATGCTTTGGCAACATAAGATGTAACTTATCATGCCAATAAAGCGATTTGAATTGTGAATTGTGAATAGAGCAATCCCACGGTCAGGAGGTGAGTCACTCGCCCCAGAATACCCAGCCACTTAGATCAATCCCACAGTCAGGAGGTGAGTCACTCGCCCCAGAATACCCAGCCACTTCGATCAACCCCACGGTCAGGAGGTGAGTCACTCGCCCCAGAATACCCAGCCACTTAGATCAATACCACGGTCAGGAGGTGAGTCACTCGCCCCAGAATACCCAGCCACTTAGATCAATCCCACGGACAAGTCTCAAATCCCCAAAACTTCAAACCTGTCTTATCTGTGCCTTAAAATGTTGGTAAACCGTCAGTGATATGCCTGGGAAATAAATGGTAATTACTTTTAGCTACTGGACTTATCTTATGCCTCCATGAGTTCTCACTCAAGTCTTTAAAAGTGGTAGAGCATCACATCAGACCTCTTGTTAAGTTTAAAATATCAAGCAAATTTACATTTCAAAAGATGAAGAAGCCAATAATTAATAGTCATATAACACAGTTATATATTTACAGTGGACATCCTTCCAACTAACTGCTCGAGTGAACACAATCATAAAAAGATCATAGGGTATATTTTCACCTTCGCTGAATGGATGGTAATCTAGCCAATCTGATTCTCCCCGCTATAGAACCCACCTGATTTTCATTCTCGTGATTTCCACCGGCAGCCACTAAATCAAAACTAGACAAAAATATTTATCTTGTCATAAGGATAGACAATTGTAACTTCAGAAGAGTACTCCTTGCTGCACCAGGGTCACATTTTCCATTTCTCACAAGCTATTTCTTTGCCTGAGACTGTTTATTAAGAACAACTTTTGTACTGTGTCGCTCTAGGAACTGGGAGGAGACTGCCCAGGCTCATTTCACGCAGGACCATTGTAGCTAAGAAATATAGGAGACTTCCATTTCATCAGTTTGGATTAAATTTGATCTCAGGTCCTAGAAGTGAAAAGACATTGTGATACAAAGTGGGAGGAATTGGGATGTGCAGCACCTGTTTTTTTAGCGGCCTCTTAACGCTCGAAAATGATCTCCAAGTTGCGCTCGCACACTTCCAACGCTGGACGGCATCTTGGTAAAGGGGTTTGCGAGCGGCACCTAACAACTGCTGGCAGCATGCAGCGTATGCAGATTATGACATCAGTGTGCAATGCTGATTTGACGCCAGCGGTGCCATTTTCGAATGCCACACTGCAGCCTACACCCTGTCTTAACCTTGCTCAGCTGAACACGACGTTAAAGGGCATGAAGGACTCCCCACCAGCCACACTTAAAGGGATCATGAACTAATAACAGGTTCATTGCTGAATTATTTCTTCTGGCTGCTGGTGCAATTGTACGCATTTTTGGAGCTTTCCTATGCTTGGCTAAAGTTTGAATAGTCTACAGGGAGTGACCTGACTGGTGCTGAAGTATTTTTTTGTTCATTTAAAATCTTTTACTGAAACATCTTTTTGTTCATTTAAAAGCTCGAGCGTCAGCTGGAGGCACTACGGTGTATCCTCGTGGCTGAGAGTTACGTGGATAGCACATTTTTAGATGTGGTCACCCCGCAGCTTAAGAAAGTGCAGTCAGAGATGGAATGGGTGACCACCAGTCAGAAGAAGGGGGCAGGCAGGCAGTCAGGAAAGCCTCAGAGTGCATCTCACTCAACAACCGTTTTTTTGTGTTGGAAAACGGTGAAAGTGACGGTTCCTCTGGGGAGTGCAGCCAGAGCCAAGTTCATGGCACTGTGGGTGGCTCAGCTGCACAAGGGGGGAGGAGTAAGAGTGGAAGGGCAATAGTGGTAGGAGACTCAATAGTGAGGGGTGCAGACAGGCGTTTCTGCGGCCGCAGATGTGACTCCAGGATGGTATGTTGCCTCCCTGGTGCCAGGGTCAAGGATGTCACTGAACGGCTGCAGGGCATTCTGAAAGGGGAGGGCGAACAGTCAGAGGTCGTGGTTCACATTGGTACCAACGACATAGGTAGAAAGAGGGATGAGGTCCTGCAACAAGAATTTAGGGAGCTAGGTAGCAGATTAAAAAGCAGGCCCTCGAAGGTTGTAATCTCTGGATTACTCCCAGTGCCATGTGCTGGTGAGTATAGGAATAGGAGGATAGAGCAGATGAATGCGTGGCTAAAGAGTTGGTGCAGGATGGAGGGCTTTAGTTTCCTCGATCACTGGGTCTGTTTCTGGGGAAGGTGGGACCTGTACAAGTCGGATGGGTTGCACCTGAACCGGAACGGGACCAACATTCTTATGGGGAGGTTTGCTCGTGCTGTTGGGGGGGGTTTAAACTAACTTGGCAGGGGGATGGGATATGGAGTGAAGCTATAACAGACAAATATAGAGGAAAAACAAGTCAGTCTGGAAGGCAGAGCAAATATGTAACGGCACAAGGGAGTTTGGCAAGGCTGGATGGCATTTAATTTAATGCAAGGAGTCTTACGAGTAAGGCAGATGAATTGAAGGTGTTGATGAACACATGGGAGTATGATATTGTTGCTATCACAGAGACACGGTTGAGGGAGGGGCAGGACTGGCAGCTCAATATTCCAGGGTATAGAATCTTCAGGCGAGACAGAGTGGGGTTTAAAAGTGGAGGGGGTGTCACAATATTAATCAAGGAGTCAATTACTGCAATAAGGAGGGATGATATCTTAGCAGGTTCCTCTAATGAGGCCATATGGGTAGAACTTTAAAACAAAAAGGGGGCAAGCACTTTGCTGGGAGTGTACTATAGGCCCCCAAACAGTCAGGGGGAGATAGAGGAACAGATATGTAAGCAAATCTCAGAGAAGTGTAGAAATAATAGGGTAATAATAGTGGGGGATTTCAACTTCTCCAATATTAACTGGGATAGTCAGAGTGTGAAAGGCTTAGAGGGTGCGGAATTCTGAAAGTGCATCCAGGGGAGCTTTTTGAGCCAGCATGTAGAAAATCCTACAAGAGAGGGGGCGGTACTGGACCTAATTCTAGGGAATGTGGCCAGGCAAGTGGTAGAAGTGTCAGCAGGAGAGCATTTTGGTGACAGTGACCATAATTCGGTGAGATTTGAGGTCGTCATGGAAAAGGACAAAGATGGACCGGAAATAAAGGTTCTAAATTGGGGGAAGGCTGATTTTAATATGATAAGGCAGGATCTGGCCAAAGTGGACTGGGATCAGCTACTGGTAGGAAAATCCACATCAGAGCAGTGGGAGTCTTTCAGAAAGGAAATGGAAAGAGTACAGCGCCAGCATGTTCCTGTAAAGGTCAAGGGTGGGACCAACAAGTCCAGGTAACCCTGGATGTCAAGGGATATACAAGAATGGATTAGGAAAAAAGGGAGGCTTTTGGCAGATACAAAGGACTAAAAAGGGTGGAAGCCCTAGAAGAGTATAGAAAGTGCAGGGGGGTACTTAAAAAAGAAATTAGGAGAGCGAAGAGGGGGCATGAAAAAACACTGGCGGGCAAAATAAAGGAAAATCCCAAGGTGTTTTATAAGTATATTAAGGGCAAGAGGATAACCAGGGAAACAGTAGGGCCTATTAGGGACCAAAGTGGCAATCTGTGTGTAGAGCCAGAAGATGTAGGTGAGGTTTTAAATGAATATTTTGCATCTCTGTTCACTATGGAGAAGGACGATGTAGGCATAGAAATCAGGCAGGGGGATTGTGATATACTTGAACAAATTAGCATTGAGAGGGAGGAGGTACTAGCGGTTTTAGCGAGCTTAAAGGTGGATAAGTCCCGAGGCCCAGACGAGATGTATCCCAGGCTGCTGTGTGAGGCAAGGGAGGAGATTGCAGGGGCTCTGATGCAAATTTTCAGAACCTCTCTGGCCACAGGGGAGGTGCCAGAGGACTGGAGGACAGCTAACATTGTACCATTATTCAAGAAGGGTAGTAGGGATAAACCAGGGAATTACAGGCCAGTGAGCCTAACATCAGTGATAGGGAAATTATTGGAAAAAATTCTGACGGACAGAATTAGTCTCCACTTGGAGAGGCAAGAATTAATCAAGGATAGTCAGCATGGCTTTGTCAGGGGGAGATCATGTCTAACCAATTTGATTGAATTTTGAGAGGGGGTGACTAGGTGTGTGGATGAGGGTAGTGCAGTTGATGTAGTCCACATGGACTTCAGTAAGGCTTTTAACAAAGTCCCACATGGGAGACTGGTCAAGAAGGTAAGAGCCCATGGAATCCAGGGCAATTTGGCACATTGGATCCAAAATTGGCTTAGTGGCAGAAGGCAGAGGGTGATGGTCGAAGGTTGTTTTTGTGACTGGAAGCCTGTGTCCAGTGGTGTACCACAGGGATTGGTGCTGGGTCCCTTGCTGTTTGTCGTGTACATTAATGATTTAGATATGAATGTAGGAGGAGGAGGTATGATCAGTAAGTTCGCAGATGACACGAAAATTGGTGGAGTGGTAAATAGCGAGGAGGGTAGCCTCAGGCTACAGGACAATATAGATGGGTGGGTCAGATGAGCAGAACAGTGGCAAATGGAATTTAACCCTGAAAAGTGTGAGGTGATGCATTTTGGGAGGACTAACAAGGCAAGGGAATACACAATGAATGGTAGGACCCTAGGAAGGACAGAGGATCAGAGGGACCTTGGTGTGCATGTACACAGATCCCTGAAGGCAGCAGGACAGGTAGATAAGGTGGTTAAGAAGACATATGGGATACTTGCCTTCATTAGCCGAGGTGTAGAATATAAGAGCAGGGAGGTTATGATGGAGCTGTACAAAACGCTAGTTAGGCCACATCTGGAAAACTGTGTGCAGTACTGGTCGGCACTCTATAGGAAGGATGTGATTGCATTAGAGAGGGTGCAGAGGAGATTCACCAGAATGTTACTTGGGCTGGAGCGTTTCAGCTATGAAGAGAGACTGGACAGGCTGGGGTTGTTTTCCTTAGAGCAGAGAAGGCTGAGGGGGGACCTGATTGAGGTGTACAAAATTATGAGGAGCATAGATAGGGCAGATAGAAAGGAACTTTTCTCCTTTGTAGAGGGGTCAATAACCAGGGGGCATAGTTTTAAGGTCAGGGGCAGGAGGTTTAGAGGGGATTTGAGGAAAAACTTTTTCACCCATTGGGTCGTGGAATCTGGAACTCACTGCCTGAAAGGGTGGCAAAGGCAGGAACCCTCACAACATTCAAGAAGCATTTTGATGAGCACTTGAAATGCCATAGCATACAAGGCTACGGACCAAGTGCTGGAAAATGGGATTAGAATAGACAGGGCTTGATGGCCGGCGCGGACACGATGGGCCGAAGGGC
The DNA here is from genome assembly GCF_052327205.1 of Somniosus microcephalus. Lineage (NCBI taxonomy): Eukaryota > Metazoa > Chordata > Chondrichthyes > Squaliformes > Somniosidae > Somniosus > Somniosus microcephalus. The sequence goes on along the minus strand of NC_140996.1, from coordinate 79,394,302 downwards.
CTCTTTCTGTGCTGGCTTCCAGACATGGTAGGCCTTGCTCTTGGAATTGAGCATGACTGGGAGAATGAAGAGAGGTCACGCAGAAGAGGGAGGAGGAAAAGGGGAAGAAGGGCACTCAGCAGTAGGCGATATCCACAGAGGATCTTGAAGTAAGAGTACTCTTACCTAAACTTCAGTGAGGACCAATGCTTGCATCGTCGTTGCTTCACTAAAAAGTTCGTGACTGAAATCTGCCAACTGCTGCAGCCACAACTGCATCTTAAAGACGGGGAAGGACTACATTGCCTGTGGCTGTCAATGTGATTGTGGCTCTTAAATTTATGCATTTGGATCCTTCCAGGCTCCTGCTGGATATATAAGCAACACATCACAATTTGGAGTACACTCCTGCTTAAGGGAGGTCACTGAGGCTTTCTATACCCAAAAAGACAATGTTATCTCATTCCTTCTTGCCAGAGACAAGCAGGTGGAGCGAGCACAAGGGTTTACATGGATTGCAGTCATCCCCATTATGCAGCGTGCCATTGACTGCATGCACATTTCCTTCCATGCACCTTATCTGAACTCGGACATTTTCATGAACCGAAAGGGATTTCACTCCTTCAATATGCAGCTGGTGTGCGACCACAGGAAACGCATCATGCAGATGAATGCCCGTTATGCTGGCAGTAGTCACAATTCCTTCATTCTGCGGCAGTCCTCTGTGCCACCTGTTTTTTTAAATTCATTCATGTGATGTGGGCATTGTTGGCAAGGTCAGCATTTATTGCCCATCCCTAATTGCCCTTGAACCACTGCAGTCCGTGTGGTGAAGGTTCTCCTGCAGTGCTGTTAGGTAGGGAGTTCCAGGATATTGACCCAGCGATGATAAAGGAACGGCGATATGTTTCCAAGTTAGGAAGGTGTGTGACTTGGAGAGGAAGTTGGAGGTGATGGTGTTCACATGCGCCTGCTGCCCTTGTCCTTCTAGGTGGTAGACGTCGCAGGTTTGGAAGGTACTATCGAAGAAGCCTTCGCGAAGTGCTACAGTGCATCTTATAAGAACATAAGAACATAAGAAATAGGAGCAGGAGTAGGCCAATCGGCCCCTCGAGCCTGCTCCACCATTCAATAAGATCATGGCTGATCTGATCCTAACCTCAAATCTACTATCACTCTCCATCCCACCCGACCCCATGTGATCTCCCGGGAGAGGCGAAAAACCAGATAAAAAACCCAATGGCCAATTTGGGAGAAAAAATCTAGGAAATTCCTCTCCGACCCATCTAGGCGATCGAAACTCTTCCAGGAGATCACTCTGTCCCTATATTTTCTACAGTACTTACATTCTGTAAAGGCGATCTCCACCCCAGCCAGGAACAGGAATAAAACCATCTCCTGAAATCTAACACCGAATTAGAACACAAGAAGTAGGAGCAGAACCAGGCTACACGGCCCCTGGGCCCGCTCCACTACCCACAGGGCCATGACTATTCCTAACCTAGACTCATGTCCAATTTCCTGCCCGCTCCCCGTAACCCTTAATTCCCTTTACTTCTAGGAAACTATCTATTTCTGTTTTAAATTTACTTAATGATGTAGCTTCCACAGCTTTCTGGGGCAGCAAATTCCACAAACCTACCACCCTCTGAGTGAAGAAGTTTCTCCTCATCTCAGTTTTGAAAGAGCAGCCCCTTATTCTAAGATTATGCCCCCTAGTTCTAGTTTCACCCATCATTGGGAACATCCCCACCGCATCCACCCAATCAAGCCCCTTCACAATCTTATATGTTTCAATAAGATCGCCTCTCATTCTTCTGAACTCCAATGAGTAGAGTCCCAATCTACTCAACCTCTCCTCATATGACCATCCCCTCATCCCCGGGATTAACCGAGTGAACCTTCTTTGGACTGACTCGAGAGCAAGAATGTCTTTTCTTAAGTATGGACACCAAAACTGTATGCAGTATTCCAGGTGCGGTCTCACCAATACCTTGTATAACTGCAGCAATACCTCCCTGTTTTTATATTCTATCCCCCTAGCAATAAAAGCCAACATTCCATTGTCCTTCTTGATCGCTTGCTGTACCTGCATACTAACCTTTTGAGTTTCATGCACCAGGACCCCCAGATCCCTTTGTACTACGGTACTTTCCAGTTTCTTGCCATTAAGATAATAACTTGCTCTATGATTTTCCTGCCAAAGTGCATAACCTCACACTTTCCAGTATTGTATTCCATCTGCCAAATCTCTGCCCACTTACTTAGCCTGTCTATGTCACTTTGCATGTTTTTTATGTCCTCCTCACTCACTACTTTCCCTCCCATCTTTGTATCATCTGCAAACTTTGATATGTTACACTCGGTCCCCTCCTCCAAATCATTAATATAGATTGTAAAGAGTTGGGGACCCAGCACTGACCCCTGCGGAACACCACTAGCTACTGATTGCCAGTCTGAGAATGAACCATTTATCCCAACTCTCTGCTTTCTGTTAGAGAGCCAATCCTCCAACCACGCCAGAATATTACCCCAATCCCATGATTTTTTATCTTGAGCAATAATCTTTTGTGTGGCACCTTGTCAAATGCCTTTTGGAAGTCTAAATCCACTACGTCCACTGGTTCTCCTTTATCCACCCTGTATGTTACTTCCTCAAAGAACTCAAGCAAATTTGTCAAACATGACTTCCCCTTCATGAAACCATGCTGAGTTTGTCCTATTAAATTATGTTTATCCAAATGTCCCGTTCCTGTCTCCTTAATAATGGACTCTAACATTTTACCAACCACATATGTTAGGCTAACAGGTCTATAGTTTCCAGCCTTCTGCCTACTACCCTTTTTAAATAAGGGTGTTACATTAGCAGTTTTCCAATCTGCCGGGACCTTTGCTGAGTCCAGGGAGTTTTGGAAAATTATTACCAATGCATCCACAATCCCTACTGCCACTTCCCTCAAGACCCTAGGATGTAAGCCATCAGGTCCAGGGGATTTATCCGGCTTGAGTCCCATTATTTTACCAAGTACCACTTCCTTAGTGATTTTAATCGTATTTAGCTCCTCTCCCCCTAGAGCCCTCTGTTTGTCCAGTGTTGGGATATTCTTAGTGTCCTCTACCGTAAAGACTGATACAAAATATTTGTTCAGCGTTTTTGCCATCTCCATGTTTCCCACCATTAATTTCCCGGTCTCATCCTCTAAGGGACCAACATTTACTTTAGCCACCCTTTTTTTTTATATAACTATAGAAACTTTTGCTATCTGTTTTTATATTTTTTGCTAAATTACTTTCATAATCTATCTTCCCTTTCTTAATCAATCTTTTAGTTATTTTTTGCTGTCTTTTAAAGACATCCCAATCTTCTATCCTCCCACTAGATTTGGCTACCTTATATGCCCTTGTTTTTAGTCGGATACTATCCTTAATTTCTTTACTTAGCCACGGATGGCTATCTTTTCTTTTACACCCTTTTTTGCTCAGTGGAATATATATTTTTTGGAAGTTGTAAAATAACTCCTTAAATGTACACCACTGATCATGTACCATCTTACCCTTTAATCTATTTTCCCAGTCCACTCTAATCAATTCTGCTCTCATACCTTCATAGTCTCCTTTATTCAAGCTCAGCACGCTTGTTTGAGATCCAACCTTCTCACCCTCTACTTGAATATGGAATTCAACCATGATATGGTCACTCATTTCAAGGGGATCCTTTACTAGGACATTTTTAATTAATCCTGTCTCATTACACAGGACCAAATCTAAGGTTGCTTGCCCCCTGGTCGGTTCAGTTACATACTGCTCAAGAAACCCATCCCTAATACACTCAATGAACTCATCCTCAAGGCTGCTCTGCCCAATTTGATTTGTCCAGTTAATATGATAGTTAAAATCCCCCATAATTATAGCTGTTCCCTTATTACAAGCCTCAGCTATTTCCTGATTAATACTCCGTCCAACAGAGTTGCAACTGTTCAGAGGCCTATAGACTACGCCCACTCGTGTTTTTTTCCCCTTATTATTCCTTATCTCCACCCAAACTGTTTCACTATCCTGCTCCATTGACCCAATATCATTTCTCTGTATTATAGTGATTCCTTCCTTTATTAACATAGCCACCCCACCTCCCCTCCCTTCCTGCCTGTCCTTCCTGATTGTTAAATAACCTAGTATGTTTAATTCCCAGTCATGGTCACCCTGCAGCCATGTTTCTGTAATGGCCACAAGATCATACCCATATGTAGTTATTTGTGCCGTTAACTCATTCATTTTGTTACGAATGCTACGTGCATTCAGATAAAGAACTTTCAAATATGTTTTGTGACACTTAGTTCCTGTTTTTTCCCCTTTTACTACTTTAACTTTTACTCCATACCTTCTGTCCCTTCCTGACATGTTCTGTTTTTTAATTTCCCCACTGCTACCTAAGTCTATGACGTTCTCCATTGTCATTTCTGTTATTTGCTCTCCAGAAACCTCCCCCACACTAATAAGTTTAAAGCCCTCTCTACAGCCCTAGTTATATGATTCGCCAGGACTCTAGTCCCGGCACTGGCCAAGTGGAGTCCGTCCCAACAGAACAGCTCCCTCCTGTCCCAGTACTGGTGCCAGTGTCCCAAGAAGCAAAACCCATTTCTCCCACACCAGTCTTTGAGCCACGCATTTAACTCTTTAATTTTATTTATCCTAGCCAAATTCGCTCATGGCTCAGGTAATAATCCAGAGATTAATACCCTTGAGGTTCTGTTTTTTAATTTGACCCCTAGCTGCTCATACTCCTTTAACAGGACCTTCTTCCTTGTCCTATCTACGTCATTTGTACCAACATGGACCACGACAACTGGATCCTCCCCCTCCCACTCCAAGTTTCTTTCCAGCCCAGAAGAGATGTCCTTAACCCTGGCACCGGGCAGGCAACACAGCCTTCGGGACTCCCACTCTTGACTGCAGAGAACCCTATCTATCCCCCTAATGATACTATCCCCTACCATTACAACATTTCTTTTTACTCCCTCCACTTGAATGGCGCCCTGTACCACGGTGCTGTGGCCAGGTGGCTCATCCTCCCTGCAGTCCCCGCTCCCACCCTCACAGGGAGTAAGAACCTCGATCCTGCTTGACAAGAGCAAGGGCTGCGGCTCCTTCAACACTACATCCTGGATCCCTGTACCTTCCTCACTGGTAGTCACACCGTCCTGTCCCTGACCACGGACTACATCTGCAGTAATTAATTTCATAGGTGTGACCACCTCCTGAAACATAGAGTCCAGGAACTTCTCCCCCTCCCTGATGTGTCGCAGTGTCTGAAGCTCGGTCTCAAGCTCTTTAACATGGAGCTTGAGTTCCTCTAGCAGCAAACACTTATCGCAAATGTAATCACCGTGAGCCTCAATGGGGTCCACAAGCTCCCACATTTCGCAACAGTGACACATCACCTGTTCACCCATATCTGTGTAATTAATTAAATTTCTTATTATTAGTTATGAAGACCCTCTGCCCCGATATAGATGATAATATTACACCACTATTTAATAGGACTTACCAACTTAAAGGTATAGACGAGAAGGAAGGGGACCTACCAACCAGCTGATCACCAACCTCCCTCGTGAATGCTGTCTGGGGGACCTGTCCGGCTGAATTGTCTCGCTGCTCCGCTTCCGCAGCGTTGGATTAGCCTGAGAGTGGGAAGCAAAACAGAGCAAAAAGCACCCCCTCACCTCCCACTTGCCCGAACTAAGCCCGCCCCTTTTTATACCCAGATTCTACTTCCGGTTTAAACTCCCCAACAGCTTAATTTACTTTATCAAAATTAAGCTTACTTCAAATAATTCACTTTTTTACTCACTAAAATTCAGTAAATGCACTTAAAAGACTTTTTCTGCCACTTACCAAAGTCTGCTTAAACTCAATGTGACTTATAGATGGTAGACTGCAGACAAGGTGTGCCGGTGCTGGACGGAGTGAATGTTTAAGCTGGTGGATGGGGTGCCAATCAAGTGGGCTGCTTTGTCCTGAATGGTGTTGAGCTTTGAGTGTTGTTGGAGCTGCATTCATCCAGGCAAGTGGAGAGTATTCCATCGCATTACTGACCTGTGCCTTGTAGATGGTGGAAAGGCTTTCAGGAGTCAGGAAAGTGAATCACTTGCTGCAGAATACCTAGCCTCTGACCTGCTCTTGTAGCCACAGTATTAATGTGTCTGGTCTAGTTGAGTTTCTGGTCAATGCTGACCCCCAGGATGTTGATGGTAGGGATTTTGACGATGGTAATGCCAAGGGGAGGTGGATAGAATTTCCCTTGTTGAAGATAGTCATTGCCTGACATTTGTGTGGCGCAAATATTATTTGCCACTTACCAGTCCAAGCCAGAATGTTGTCTATGTCATGCTGCATGCAGGCATGGACTGCTTCATTATCTGAGGAGTTACGAATGGAACTGAACACAGTGCAATCATCAGCGAACATTCCCACTTCTGACCTTATGATGGAGGAAAGGTCATTGATGAAGCAGCTGAAGATGGTTGGGCCTAGGACACTGCCCTGAGGAACTCCTGCAATGATGTCCTGGGGCTGAGATGATTGGCCTCCAACAACCATGCCATCTTCCTTTGTGCTAGGTATGACTCCAGCCAGTGGAGAGCTTTCCCCCGATTCACATTGACTTCAATTTTACTTGGGCTCCTTGATGCCACACTTGGTCAAATACTGCCCTTGATGTCAAGGGCAGTCATTCTCACCTCACCTCTGGAATTCAGCTCTTTTGTTCATGTTTGGACCAAGACTGTACTGAAGTCTAAAGCCGAGTGGTCCTGGCGGAATCCAAACTAAGCATTGGTGAGCAGGTTATTGGTAAGTAAGTGCCATTTGATAGCACTGTCGACGACACCTTCCATCACTTTGCTGATGATTGAGAGTAGACTGATGGGGTGGTAATTGGTCAGATTGGATTTGTCCTGCTTTTGGTGGACGGGACATATCTGGGCAAATTTCCACTGTGTCGGATAGATGCCAGTGTTTTAGATGTACTGGAACAGCTTGGCTAGAGACGCAGCTAGTGTTGGCCCCTGGCTTTATGGTAATGGTAGAGTGAGCAATATGCCAGGCCATGAGGTTACAGATTGTGCTGGAATACAATTCTGCTGCTGATGGCTCATAGCACCTCTTGGATGCCCAGTTTTGCGTTGCTAGATCTGTTCTGAATCTATCACATGCAGTACGGTTGTAATGCCACACAACACAATGGAGGGTGTCCTCAGTGTGAAGACAGAACTTTGTCTCCACAAGGACTGTGCAGTGGTCACTTCTACCAATACAATCATGGACAGATGCATCTGCGACAGGTAGATTGGTGAGGAAAGGTCAAGTGTGTTTTTACCTCGTGTTGGTTCTGTCACCACCTGCCGCAGACCCAGTCTGGCAGCTATGTCCCTCAGGACTTGGCCAGCTCAGTCAATAGTGGTGCTACTGACCACCATGGTAAGTCAAAGGCTGGCTACTGAGTGACAAGGATTATCCACTCATGACATGGCTCATGACTCCAGTCCAGAACCCATGCACAATGAGAGCCATGCTGCC